>NC_134862.1:1143076-1453269 GCF_049852395.1 Peromyscus maniculatus bairdii
ATATGTCCCGTTTGTGTAGGAAGCACAGTTCTTTTGTTCTGAGCTAGCTCACTGTACGGGCCCTATAGGAAACACAGTAGAGTGCAAGAATGCTGTTTTCTCTAAAACAGAGTGTTTTTCTTGCATGGCACACTAGGGTTCAATTAAACTTCCTAAACGGAGTGGAATCACGTTGAGATTCAAGTTCTAGCAGCAAGTGTTCATTCAGGCTAAGAACAGCACACTTGTGCTATTCAGGCCATATACAGTGCAAATAACATTCGGGTCTGTTCCCAGCCAGTACAGTGTATTGGACTGAAGAGAAGCTCCTGTTTTACTCAGTTTCCCATACTGAGTTGAACTACATATGTCCCGTTTGTGTAGGAAGCACAGTTCTTTTGTTCTGAGCTATCTCACTTTACGGGCCCTATAGGAAACACAGTAGAGTGCAAGAATTCTGTTTTCTCTAAAACAGAGTGTTTATCTTGCATGGCACACTAGGGTTCAAATAAACTTCCTAAACGGAATGGTATCACGTTGAGATTCAAGTTCTAGCAGCAAGTGTTCATTCAGGCTAAGAACAGCACACTTGTGCTCTTGTAACCATATACAGTGCAAATAGCATTCGCGTCTGTTCCCAGCCAGTACAGTGTATTGGACTGAAGAGAAGCTCCTGTTTTACTCAGTTTCCAATACTGAGTTGAACTAGATATGCCCCGTTTGTGTAGGAAGCAAAGTACTTTTGTTCTGAGCTTGCTCACTGTACGGGACCTATAGGAAACACAGTAGAGTGCAAGAATTCTCTTTTCTCTAAAACAGAGTGTTTTTCTTGCATGAAACACTAGGGTTCAATTAAACTTCCTAAACGGAGTGGAATCACGTTGAGATTCAAGTTCTAGCAGCAAGTGTTCATTCATGCTAAGAACAGCACACTTGTGCTGTTCTGGCCATATACAGTGCAAATAGCATTCACATCTGTTCCCCGGCAGTACAGTGTATTGGACTAAAGAGAAGGTCCTCTTTTACCCAGTTCCAATACTGAGTTGAACTAGATATTCCCCGTATGTGTAGGAAGCACAGTTCTTTTGTTCTGAGCTAGCTCACTGTACGGGCCCTATAGGAAACACAGTAGAGTGCAAGAATGCTGTTTTCTCTAAAACAGAGTGTTTTTCTTGCATGGCACACTAGGGTTCAATTAAACTTCCTAAACGGAGTGGTATCACGTAGAGATTCAAGTTCTAGCAGCAAGTGTTCATTCAGGATAAGAACAGCACACTTGTGCTATTCTAACCACATACAGTGCAAATATCATTCGCGTCTGTTCCCAGCCAGTACAGTGTATTGGACTGAAGAGAAACTCCTGTTTTACTCAGTTTCCAATACTGAGTTGAACTAGATATGCCCCGTTTGTGTAGGAAGCACAGTTCTTTTGTTCTGAGCTTGTTCACTGTACGGGACCTATAGGAAACACAGTAGAGTGCAAGAATGCTGTTTTCTCTAAAACAGAGTGTTTTTCTTGCATGGTACACTAGGGTTCAATTAAACTTCCTAAACGGAGTGGTATCACATAGAGATTCATGTTCTAGCAGCAAGTGTTCATTCAGGATAAGAACAGCACACTTGTGCTATTCTAACCATATACATTGCAAATAGAATTCGCGTATGTTCCCAGCCAGTACAGTGTATTGGACTGAAGAGAAGCTCCTGTTTTACTCAGTTTCCAATACTGAGTTGAACTAGATATGCCGCGTTTGTGTAGGAAGCACAGTTCTTTTGTTCTGAGCTTGCTCACTGTACGGGACCTATAGGAAACACAGTAGAGTGCAAGAATGCTGTTTTCTCTAAAACAGAGTGTTTTTCTTGCATGGTACACTAGGGTTCAATTAAACTTCCTAAACGGAGTGGTATCACGTAGAGATTCAAGTTCTAGCAGCAAGTGTTCATTCAGGCTAAGAACAGCACACTTGTGCTATTCTAACCACATACAGTGCAAATATCATTCGCGTCTGTTCCCAGCCAGTACAGTGTATTGGACTGAAGAGAAACTCCTGTTTTACTCAGTTTCCAATACTGAGTTGAACTAGATATGTCCCGTTTGTGTAGGAAGCACAGTTCTTTTGTTCTGAGCTAGCTCACTGTACGGGCCCTATAGGAAACACAGTAGAGTGCAAGAATGCTGTTTTCTCTAAAACAGAGTGTTTTTCTTGCATGGCACACTAGGGTTCAATTAAACTTCCTAAACGGAGTGGAATCACGTTGAGATTCAAGTTCTAGCAGCAAGTGTTCATTCAGGCTAAGAACAGCACACTTGTGCTATTCAGGCCATATACAGTGCAAATAACATTCGGGTCTGTTCCCAGCCAGTACAGTGTATTGGACTGAAGAGAAGCTCCTGTTTTACTCAGTTTCCCATACTGAGTTGAACTACATATGTCCCGTTTGTGTAGGAAGCACAGTTCTTTTGTTCTGAGCTATCTCACTGTAAGGGCCCTATAGGAAACACAGTAGAGTGCAAGAATTCTGTTTTCTCTAAAACAGAGTGTTTATCTTGCATGGCACATTAGGGTTCAAATAAACTTCCTAAACGGAATGGTATCACGTTGAGATTCAAGTTCTAGCAGCAAGTGTTCATTCAGGCTAAGAACAGCACACTTGTGCTCTTGTAACCATATACAGTGCAAATAGCATTCGCGTCTGTTCCCAGCCAGTACATTGTATTGGACTGAAGAAAGCTCCTGTTTTACTCAGTTTCCAATACTGAGTTGAACTAGATATGCCCCGTTTGTGTAGGAAGCACAGTTCTTTTGTTCTGAGCTTGCTCACTGTACGGGACCTATAGGAAACACAGTAGAGTGCAAGAATTCTCGTTTCTCTAAAACAGAGTGTTTTTCTTGCATGGTACACTAGGGTTCAATTAAACTTCCTAAACGGAGTGGTATCACGTAGAGATTCATGTTCTAGCAGCAAGTGTTCATTCAGGATAAGAACAGCACACTTGTGCTATTCTAACCATATACATTGCAAATAGAATTCGCGTCTGTTCCCAGCCAGTACAGTGTATTGGACTGAAGAGAAGCTCCTGTTTTACTCAGTTTCCAATACTGAGTTGAACTAGATATGCCGCGTTTGTGTAGGAAGCACAGTTCTTTTGTTCTGAGCTTGCTCACTGTACGGGACCTATAGGAAACACAGTAGAGTGCAAGAATGCTGTTTTCTCTAAAACAGAGTGTTTTTCTTGCATGGTACACTAGGGTTCAATTAAACTTCCTAAACGGAGTGGTATCACGTAGAGATTCAAGTTCTAGCAGCAAGTGTTCATTCAGGATAAGAACCGCACACTTGTGCTATTCTAACCACATACAGTGCAAATATCATTCGCGTCTGTTCCCAGCCAGTACAGTGTATTGGACTGAAGAGAAACTCCTGTTTTACTCAGTTTCCAATACTGAGTTGAACTAGATATGTCCCGTTTGTGTAGGAAGCACAGTTCTTTTGTTCTGAGCTAGCTCACTGTACGGGCCCTATAGGAAACACAGTAGAGTGCAAGAATGCTGTTTTCTCTAAAACAGAGTGTTTTTCTTGCATGGCACACTAGGGTTCAATTAAACTTCCTAAACGGAGTGGAATCACGTTGAGATTCAAGTTCTAGCAGCAAGTGTTCATTCAGGCTAAGAACAGCACACTTGTGCTATTCAGGCCATATACAGTGCAAATAACATTCGGGTCTGTTCCCAGCCAGTACAGTGTATTGGACTGAAGAGAAGCTCCTGTTTTACTCAGTTTCCCATACTGAGTTGAACTACATATGTCCCGTTTGTGTAGGAAGCACAGTTCTTTTGTTCTGAGCTATCTCACTGTACGGACCCTATAGGAAACACAGTAGAGTGCAAGAATTCTGTTTTCTCTAAAACAGAGTGTTTATCTTGCATGGCACACTAGGGTTCAAATAAACTTCCTAAACGGAATGGTATCACGTTGAGATTCAAGTTCTAGCAGCAAGTGTTCATTCAGGCTAAGAACAGCACACTTGTGCTCTTGTAACCATATACAGTGCAAATAGCATTCGCGTCTGTTCCCAGCCAGTACAGTGTATTGGACTGAAGAGAAGCTCCTGTTTTACTCAGTTTCCAATACTGAGTTGAACTAGATATGCCCCGTTTGTGTAGGAAGCAAAGTACTTTTGTTCTGAGCTTGCTCACTGTACGGGACCTATAGGAAACACAGTAGAGTGCAAGAATTCTCTTTTCTCTAAAACAGAGTGTTTTTCTTGCATGGTACACTAGGGTTCAATTAAACTTCCTAAACAGAGTGGTATCACGTAGAGATTCATGTTCTAGCAGCAAGTGTTCATTCAGGATAAGAACAGCACACTTGTGCTATTCTAACAATATACATTGCAAATAGAATTCGCGTCTGTTCCCAGCCAGTACAGTGTATTGGACTGAAGAGAAGCTCCTGTTTTACTCAGTTTCCAATACTGAGTTGAACTAGATATGCCGCGTTTGTGTAGGAAGCACAGTTCTTTTGTTCTGAGCTTGCTCACTGTACGGGACCTATAGGAAACACAGTAGAGTGCAAGAATGCTGTTTTCTCTAAAACAGAGTGTTTTTGTTGCATGGTACACTAGGGTTCAATTAAACTTCCTAAATGGAGTGGTAACACGTAGAGATTCAAGTTCTAGCAGCAAGTGTTCATTCAGGCTAAGAACAGCACACTTGTGCTATTCAGGCCATATACAGTGCAAATAACATTCGGGTCTGTTCCCAGCCAGTACAGTGTATTGGACTGAAGAGAAGCTCCTGTTTTACTCAGTTTCCCATACTGAGTTGAACTACATATGTCCCGTTTGTGTAGGAAGCACAGTTCTTTTGTTCTGAGCTATCTCACTGTACGGACCCTATAGGAAACACAGTAGAGTGCAAGAATTCTGTTTTCTCTAAAACAGAGTGTTTATCTTGCATGGCACACTAGGGTTCAAATAAACTTCCTAAACGGAATGGTATCACGTTGAGATTCAAGTTCTAGCAGCAAGTGTTCATTCAGGCTAAGAACAGCACACTTGTGCTCTTGTAACCATATACAGTGCAAATAGCATTCGCGTCTGTTCCCAGCCAGTACATTGTATTGGACTGAAGAGAAGCTCCTGTTTTACTCAGTTTCCAATACTGAGTTGAACTAGATATGCCCCGTTTGTGTAGGAAGCACAGTTCTTTTGTTCTGAGCTTGCTCACTGTACGGGACCTATAGGAAACACAGTAGAGTGCAAGAATGCTGTTTTCTCTAAAACAGAGTGTTTTTCTTGCATGGTACACTAGGGTTCAATTAAATTTCCTAAACGGAGTGGTATCACATAGAGATTCTTGTTCTAGCAGCAAGTGTTCATTCAGGATAAGAACAGCACACTTGTGCTATTCTAACCATATACATTGCAAATAGAATTCGCGTCTGTTCCCAGCCAGTACAGTGTATTGGACTGAAGAGAAGCTCCTGTTTTACTCAGTTTCCAATACTGAGTTGAACTAGATATGCCGCGTTTGTGTAGGAAGCACAGTTCTTTTGTTCTGAGCTTGCTCACTGTACGGGACCTATAGGAAACACAGTAGAGTGCAAGAATGCTGTTTTCTCTAAAACAGAGTGTTTTTCTTGCATGGTACACTAGGGTTCAATTAAACTTCCTAAACGGAGTGGTATCACGTAGAGATTCAAGTTCTAGCAGCAAGTGTTCATTCAGGATAAGAACAGCACACTTGTGCTATTCTAACCACATACAGTGCAGATATCATTCGCGTCTGTTCCCAGCCAGTACAGTGTATTGGACTGAAGAGAAACTCCTGTTTTACTCAGTTTCCAATACTGAGTTGAACTAGATATGTCCCGTTTGTGTAGGAAGCACAGTTCTTTTGTTCTGAGCTAGCTCACTGTACGGGCCCTATAGGAAACACAGTAGAGTGCAAGAATGCTGTTTTCTCTAAAACAGAGTGTTTTTCTTGCATGGCACACTAGGGTTCAATTAAACTTCCTAAACGGAGTGGAATCACGTTGAGATTCAAGTTCTAGCAGCAAGTGTTCATTCAGGCTAAGAACAGCACACTTGTGCTATTCAGGCCATATACAGTGCAAATAACATTCGGGTCTGTTCCCAGCCAGTACAGTGTATTGGACTGAAGAGAAGCTCCTGTTTTACTCAGTTTCCCATACTGAGTTGAACTACATATGTCCCGTTTGTGTAGGAAGCACAGTTCTTTTGTTCTGAGCTATCTCACTGTACGGGCCCTATAGGAAACACAGTAGAGTGCAAGAATTCTGTTTTCTCTAAAACAGAGTATTTATCTTGCATGGCACACTAGGGTTCAAATAAACTTCCTAAACGGAATGGTATCACGTTGAGATTCAAGTTCTAGCAGCAAGTGTTCATTCAGGCTAAGAACAGCACACTTGTGCTCTTGTAACCATATACAGTGCAAATAGCATTCGCGTCTGTTCCCAGCCAGTACAGTGTATTGGACTGAAGAGAAGCTCCTGTTTTACTCAGTTTCCAATACTGAGTTGAACTAGATATGCCCCGTTTGTGTAGGAAGCAAAGTACTTTTGTTCTGAGCTTGCTCACTGTACGGGACCTATAGGAAACACAGTTGAGTGCAAGAATTCTCTTTTCTCTAAAACAGAGTGTTTTTCTTGCATGGTACACTAGGGTTCAATTAAACTTCCTAAACGGAGTGGTATCACGTAGAGATTCATGTTCTAGCAGCAAGTGTTCATTCAGGATAAGAACAGCACACTTGTGCTATTCTAACAATATACATTGCAAATAGAATTCGCGTCTGTTCCCCGCCAGTACAGTGTATTGGACTGAAGAGAAGCTCCTGTTTTACTCAGTTTCCAATACTGAGTTGAACTAGATATGCCGCGTTTGTGTAGGAAGCACAGTTCTTTTGTTCTGAGCTTGCTCACTGTACGGGACCTATAGGAAACACAGTAGAGTGCAAGAATGCTGTTTTCTCTAAAACAGAGTGTTTTTGTTGCATGGTACACTAGGGTTCAATTAAACTTCCTAAATGGAGTGGTAACACGTAGAGATTCAAGTTCTAGCAGCAAGTGTTCATTCAGGCTAAGAACAGCACACTTGTGCTATTCAGGCCATATACAGTGCAAATAACATTCGGGTCTGTTCCCAGCCAGTACAGTGTATTGGACTGAAGAGAAGCTCCTGTTTTACTCAGTTTCCCATACTGAGTTGAACTACATATGTCCCGTTTGTGTAGGAAGCACAGTTCTTTTGTTCTGAGCTATCTCACTGTACGGACCCTATAGGAAACACAGTAGAGTGCAAGAATTCTGTTTTCTCTAAAACAGAGTGTTTATCTTGCATGGCACACTAGGGTTCAAATAAACTTCCTAAACGGAATGGTATCACGTTGAGATTCAAGTTCTAGCAGCAAGTGTTCATTCAGGCTAAGAACAGCACACTTGTGCTCTTGTAACCATATACAGTGCAAATAGCATTCGCGTCTGTTCCCAGCCAGTACATTGTATTGGACTGAAGAGAAGCTCCTGTTTTACTCAGTTTCCAATACTGAGTTGAACTAGATATGCCCCGTTTGTGTAGGAAGCACAGTTCTTTTGTTCTGAGCTTGCTCACTGTACGGGACCTATAGGAAACACAGTAGAGTGCAAGAATGCTGTTTTCTCTAAAACAGAGTGTTTTTCTTGCATGGTACACTAGGGTTCAATTAAACTTCCTAAACGGAGTGGTATCACATAGAGATTCTTGTTCTAGCAGCAAGTGTTCATTCAGGATAAGAACAGCACACTTGTGCTATTCTAACCATATACATTGCAAATAGAATTCGCGTCTGTTCCCAGCCAGTACAGTGTATTGGACTGAAGAGAAGCTCCTGTTTTACTCAGTTTCCAATACTGAGTTGAACTAGATATGCCGCGTTTGTGTAGGAAG
Source organism: Peromyscus maniculatus bairdii (assembly GCF_049852395.1). Lineage (NCBI taxonomy): Eukaryota > Metazoa > Chordata > Mammalia > Rodentia > Cricetidae > Peromyscus > Peromyscus maniculatus. The sequence continues at coordinate 1,151,010 of NC_134862.1, forward strand.
CACAGTTCTTTTGTTCTGAGCTTGCTCACTGTACGGGACCTATAGGAAACACAGTAGAGTGCAAGAATGCTGTTTTCTCTAAAACAGAGTGTTTTTCTTGCATGGTACACTAGGGTTCAATTAAACTTCCTAAACGGAGTGGTATCACGTAGAGATTCAAGTTCTAGCAGCAAGTGTTCATTCAGGATAAGAACAGCACACTTGTGCTATTCTAACCACATACAGTGCAGATATCATTCGCGTCTGTTCCCAGCCAGTACAGTGTATTGGACTGAAGAGAAACTCCTGTTTTACTCAGTTTCCAATACTGAGTTGAACTAGATATGTCCCGTTTGTGTAGGAAGCACAGTTCTTTTGTTCTGAGCTAGCTCACTGTACGGGCCCTATAGGAAACACAGTAGAGTGCAAGAATGCTGTTTTCTCTAAAACAGAGTGTTTTTCTTGCATGGCACACTAGGGTTCAATTAAACTTCCTAAACGGAGTGGAATCACGTTGAGATTCAAGTTCTAGCAGCAAGTGTTCATTCAGGCTAAGAACAGCACACTTGTGCTATTCAGGCCATATACAGTGCAAATAACATTCGGGTCTGTTCCCAGCCAGTACAGTGTATTGGACTGAAGAGAAGCTCCTGTTTTACTCAGTTTCCCATACTGAGTTGAACTACATATGTCCCGTTTGTGTAGGAAGCACAGTTCTTTTGTTCTGAGCTATCTCACTGTACGGGCCCTATAGGAAACACAGTAGAGTGCAAGAATTCTGTTTTCTCTAAAACAGAGTGTTTATCTTGCATGGCACACTAGGGTTCAAATAAACTTCCTAAACGGAATGGTATCACGTTGAGATTCAAGTTCTAGCAGCAAGTGTTCATTCAGGCTAAGAACAGCACACTTGTGCTCTTGTAACCATATACAGTGCAAATAGCATTCGCGTCTGTTCCCAGCCAGTACAGTGTATTGGACTGAAGAGAAGCTCCTGTTTTACTCAGTTTCCAATACTGAGTTGAACTAGATATGCCCCGTTTGTGTAGGAAGCACAGTTCTTTTGTTCTGAGCTTGCTCACTGTACGGGACCTATAGGAAACACAGTAGAGTGCAAGAATTCTCTTTTCTCTAAAACAGAGTGTTTTTCTTGCATGGTACACTAGGGTTCAATTAAACTTCCTAAAGGGAGTGGTATCACGTAGAGATTCATGTTCTAGCAGCAAGTGTTCATTCAGGATAAGAACAGCACACTTGTGCTATTCTAGCCATATACATTGCAAATAGAATTCGCGTCTGTTCCCAGCCAGTACAGTGTATTGGACTGAAGAGAAGCTCCTGTTTTACTCAGTTTCCAATACTGAGTTGAACTAGATATGCCGCGTTTGTGTAGGAAGCACAGTTCTTTTGTTCTGAGCTTGCTCACTGTACGGGACCTATAGGAAACACAGTAGAGTGCAAGAATGCTGTTTTCTCTAAAACAGAGTGTTTTTCTTGCATGGTACACTAGGGTTCAATTAAACTTCCTAAACGGAGTGGTATCCCGTAGAGATTCAAGTTCTAGCAGCAAGTGTTCATTCAGGATAAGAACCGCACACTTGTGCTATTCTAACCACATACAGTGCAAATATCATTCGCGTCTGTTCCCAGCCAGTACAGTGTATTGGACTGAAGAGAAACTCCTGTTTTACTCAGTTTCCAATACTGAGTTGAACTAGATATGTCCCGTTTGTGTAGGAAGCACAGTTCTTTTGTTCTGAGCTAGATCACTGTACGGGCCCTATAGGAAACACAGTAGAGTGCAAGAATGCTGTTTTCTCTAAAACAGAGTGTTTTTCTTGCATGGCACACTAGGGTTCAATTAAACTTCCTAAACGGAGTGGAATCACGTTGAGATTCAAGTTCTAGCAGCAAGTGTTCATTCAGGCTAAGAACAGCACACTTGTGCTATTCAGGCCATATACAGTGCAAATAACATTCGGGTCTGTTCCCAGCCAGTACAGTGTATTGGACTGAAGAGAAGCTCCTGTTTTACTCAGTTTCCCATACTGAGTTGAACTACATATGTCCCGTTTGTGTAGGAAGCACAGTTCTTTTGTTCTGAGCTATCTCACTTTACGGGCCCTATAGGAAACACAGTAGAGTGCAAGAATTCTGTTTTCTCTAAAACAGAGTGTTTATCTTGCATGGCACACTAGGGTTCAAATAAACTTCCTAAACGGAATGGTATCACGTTGAGATTCAAGTTCTAGCAGCAAGTGTTCATTCAGGCTAAGAACAGCACACTTGTGCTCTTGTAACCATATACAGTGCAAATAGCATTCGCGTCTGTTCCCAGCCAGTACAGTGTATTGGACTGAAGAGAAGCTCCTGTTTTACTCAGTTTCCAATACTGAGTTGAACTAGATATGCCCCGTTTGTGTAGGAAGCAAAGTACTTTTGTTCTGAGCTTGCTCACTGTACGGGACCTATAGGAAACACAGTAGAGTGCAAGAATTCTCTTTTCTCTAAAACAGTGTGTTTTTCTTGCATGAAACACTAGGGTTCAATTAAACTTCCTAAACGGAGTGGAATCACGTTGAGATTCAAGTTCTAGCAGCAAGTGTTCATTCATGCTAAGAACAGCACACTTGTGCTGTTCTGGCCATATACAGTGCAAATAGCATTCACATCTGTTCCCCGGCAGTACAGTGTATTGGACTAAAGAGAAGGTCCTCTTTTACCCAGTTCCAATACTGAGTTGAACTAGATATTCCCCGTATGTGTAGGAAGCACAGTTCTTTTGTTCTGAGCTAGCTCACTGTACGGGCCCTATAGGAAACACAGTAGAGTGCAAGAATGCTGTTTTCTCTAAAACAGAGTGTTTTTCTTGCATGGCACACTAGGGTTCAATTAAACTTCCTAAACGGAGTGGTATCACGTAGAGATTCAAGTTCTAGCAGCAAGTGTTCATTCAGGATAAGAACAGCACACTTGTGCTATTCTAACCACATACAGTGCAAATATCATTCGCGTCTGTTCCCAGCCAGTACAGTGTATTGGACTGAAGAGAAACTCCTGTTTTACTCAGTTTCCAATACTGAGTTGAACTAGATATGCCCCGTTTGTGTAGGAAGCACAGTTCTTTTGTTCTGAGCTTGTTCACTGTACGGGACCTATAGGAAACACAGTAGAGTGCAAGAATGCTGTTTTCTCTAAAACAGAGTGTTTTTCTTGCATGGTACACTAGGGTTCAATTAAACTTCCTAAACGGAGTGGTATCACATAGAGATTCATGTTCTAGCAGCAAGTGTTCATTCAGGATAAGAACAGCACACTTGTGCTATTCTAACCATATACATTGCAAATAGAATTCGCGTATGTTCCCAGCCAGTACAGTGTATTGGACTGAAGAGAAACTCCTGTTTTACTCAGTTTCCAATACTGAGTTGAACTAGATATGTCCCGTTTGTGTAGGAAGCACAGTTCTTTTGTTCTGAGCTAGCTCACTGTACGGGCCCTATAGGAAACACAGTAGAGTGCAAGAATGCTGTTTTCTCTAAAACAGAGTGTTTTTCTTGCATGGCACACTAGGGTTCAATTAAACTTCCTAAACGGAGTGGTATCACGTTGAGATTCAAGTTCTAGCAGCAAGTGTTCATTCAGGCTAAGAACAGCACACTTGTGCTATTCAGGCCATATACAGTGCAAATAACATTCGGGTCTGTTCCCAGCCAGTACAGTGTATTGGACTGAAGAGAAGCTCCTGTTTTACTCAGTTTCCCATACTGAGTTGAACTACATATGTCCCGTTTGTGTAGGAAGCACAGTTCTTTTGTTCTGAGCTATCTCACTTTACGGGCCCTATAGGAAACACAGTAGAGTGCAAGAATTCTGTTTTCTCTAAAACAGAGTGTTTATCTTGCATGGCACACTAGGGTTCAAATAAACTTCCTAAACGGAATGGTATCACGTTGAGATTCAAGTTCTAGCAGCAAGTGTTCATTCAGGCTAAGAACAGCACACTTGTGCTCTTGTAACCATATACAGTGCAAATAGCATTCGCGTCTGTTCCCAGCCAGTACAGTGTATTGGACTGAAGAGAAGCTCCTGTTTTACTCAGTTTCCAATACTGAGTTGAACTAGATATGCCCCGTTTGTGTAGGAAGCAAAGTACTTTTGTTCTGAGCTAGCTCACTTACGGGCCCTATAGTTAACACAGCAGAGTGCAAGAATTCTCTTTTCTCTAAAACAGAGTGTTTTTCTTGCATGAAACACTAGGGTTCAATTAAACTTCCTAAACGGAGTGGAATCACGTTGAGATTCAAGTTCTAGCAGCAAGTGTTCATTCATGCTAAGAACAGCACACTTGTGCTGTTCTGGCCATATACAGTGCAAATAGCATTCACATCTGTTCCCCGGCAGTACAGTGTATTGGACTAAAGAGAAGGTCCTCTTTTACCCAGTTCCAATACTGAGTTGAACTAGATATTCCCCGTATGTGTAGGAAGCACAGTTCTTTTGTTCTGAGCTAGCTCACTGTACGGGCCCTATAGGAAACACAGTAGAGTGCAAGAATGCTGTTTTCTCTAAAACAGAGTGTTTTTCTTGCATGGCACACTAGGGTTCAATTAAACTTCCTAAACGGAGTGGTATCACGTAGAGATTCAAGTTCTAGCAGCAAGTGTTCATTCAGGATAAGAACAGCACACTTGTGCTATTCTAACCACATACAGTGCAAATATCATTCGCGTCTGTTCCCAGCCAGTACAGTGTATTGGACTGAAGAGAAACTCCTGTTTTACTCAGTTTCCAATACTGAGTTGAACTAGATATGCCCCGTTTGTGTAGGAAGCACAGTTCTTTTGTTCTGAGCTTGTTCACTGTACGGGACCTATAGGAAACACAGTAGAGTGCAAGAATGCTGTTTTCTCTAAAACAGAGTGTTTTTCTTGCATGGTACACTAGGGTTCAATTAAACTTCCTAAACGGAGTGGTATCACATAGAGATTCATGTTCTAGCAGCAAGTGTTCATTCAGGATAAGAACAGCACACTTGTGCTATTCTAACCATATACATTGCAAATAGAATTCGCGTATGTTCCCAGCCAGTACAGTGTATTGGACTGAAGAGAAGCTCCTGTTTTACTCAGTTTCCAATACTGAGTTGAACTAGATATGCCGCGTTTGTGTAGGAAGCACAGTTCTTTTGTTCTGAGCTTGCTCACTGTACGGGACCTATAGGAAACACAGTAGAGTGCAAGAATGCTGTTTTCTCTAAAACAGAGTGTTTTTCTTGCATGGTACACTAGGGTTCAATTAAACTTCCTAAACGGAGTGGTATCACGTAGAGATTCAAGTTCTAGCAGCAAGTGTTCATTCAGGCTAAGAACAGCACACTTGTGCTATTCTAACCACATACAGTGCAAATATCATTCGCGTCTGTTCCCAGCCAGTACAGTGTATTGGACTGAAGAGAAACTCCTGTTTTACTCAGTTTCCAATACTGAGTTGAACTAGATATGTCCCGTTTGTGTAGGAAGCACAGTTCTTTTGTTCTGAGCTAGCTCACTGTACGGGCCCTATAGGAAACACAGTAGAGTGCAAGAATGCTGTTTTCTCTAAAACAGAGTGTTTTTCTTGCATGGCACACTAGGGTTCAATTAAACTTCCTAAACGGAGTGGAATCACGTTGAGATTCAAGTTCTAGCAGCAAGTGTTCATTCAGGCTAAGAACAGCACACTTGTGCTATTCAGGCCATATACAGTGCAAATAACATTCGGGTCTGTTCCCAGCCAGTACAGTGTATTGGACTGAAGAGAAGCTCCTGTTTTACTCAGTTTCCCATACTGAGTTGAACTACATATGTCCCGTTTGTGTAGGAAGCACAGTTCTTTTGTTCTGAGCTATCTCACTGTAAGGGCCCTATAGGAAACACAGTAGAGTGCAAGAATTCTGTTTTCTCTAAAACAGAGTGTTTATCTTGCATGGCACACTAGGGTTCAAATAAACTTCCTAAACGGAATGGTATCACGTTGAGATTCAAGTTCTAGCAGCAAGTGTTCATTCAGGCTAAGAACAGCACACTTGTGCTCTTGTAACCATATACAGTGCAAATAGCATTCGCGTCTGTTCCCAGCCAGTACATTGTATTGGACTGAAGAAAGCTCCTGTTTTACTCAGTTTCCAATACTGAGTTGAACTAGATATGCCCCGTTTGTGTAGGAAGCACAGTTCTTTTGTTCTGAGCTTGCTCACTGTACGGGACCTATAGGAAACACAGTAGAGTGCAAGAATTCTCGTTTCTCTAAAACAGAGTGTTTTTCTTGCATGGTACACTAGGGTTCAATTAAACTTCCTAAACGGAGTGGTATCACGTAGAGATTCATGTTCTAGCAGCAAGTGTTCATTCAGGATAAGAACAGCACACTTGTGCTATTCTAACCATATACATTGCAAATAGAATTCGCGTCTGTTCCCAGCCAGTACAGTGTATTGGACTGAAGAGAAGCTCCTGTTTTACTCAGTTTCCAATACTGAGTTGAACTAGATATGCCGCGTTTGTGTAGGAAGCACCGTTCTTTTGTTCTGAGCTTGCTCACTGTACGGGACCTATAGGAAACACAGTAGAGTGCAAGAATGCTGTTTTCTCTAAAACAGAGTGTTTTTCTTGCATGGTACACTAGGGTTCAATTAAACTTCCTAAACGGAGTGGTATCACGTAGAGATTCAAGTTCTAGCAGCAAGTGTTCATTCAGGATAAGAACCGCACACTTGTGCTATTCTAACCACATACAGTGCAAATATCATTCGCGTCTGTTCCCAGCCAGTACAGTGTATTGGACTGAAGAGAAACTCCTGTTTTACTCAGTTTCCAATACTGAGTTGAACTAGATATGTCCCGTTTGTGTAGGAAGCACAGTTCTTTTGTTCTGAGCTAGCTCACTGTACGGGCCCTATAGGAAACACAGTAGAGTGCAAGAATGCTGTTTTCTCTAAAACAGAGTGTTTCTCTTGCATGGCACACTAGGGTTCAATTAAACTTCCTAAACGGAGTGGAATCACGTTGAGATTCAAGTTCTAGCAGCAAGTGTTCATTCAGGCTAAGAACAGCACACTTGTGCTATTCAGGCCATATACAGTGCAAATAACATTCGGGTCTGTTCCCAGCCAGTACAGTGTATTGGACTGAAGAGAAGCTCCTGTTTTACTCAGTTTCCCATACTGAGTTGAACTACATATGTCCCGTTTGTGTAGGAAGCACAGTTCTTTTGTTCTGAGCTATCTCACTGTACGGACCCTATAGGAAACACAGTAGAGTGCAAGAATTCTGTTTTCTCTAAAACAGAGTGTTTATCTTGCATGGCACACTAGGGTTCAAATAAACTTCCTAAACGGAATGGTATCACGTTGAGATTCAAGTTCTAGCAGCAAGTGTTCATTCAGGCTAAGAACAGCACACTTGTGCTCTTGTAACCATATACAGTGCAAATAGCATTCGCGTCTGTTCCCAGCCAGTACAGTGTATTGGACTGAAGAGAAGCTCCTGTTTTACTCAGTTTCCAATACTGAGTTGAACTAGATATGCCCCGTTTGTGTAGGAAGCAAAGTACTTTTGTTCTGAGCTTGCTCACTGTACGGGACCTATAGGAAACACAGTAGAGTGCAAGAATTCTCTTTTCTCTAAAACAGAGTGTTTTTCTTGCATGGTACACTAGGGTTCAATTAAACTTCCTAAACGGAGTGGTATCACGTAGAGATTCATGTTCTAGCAGCAAGTGTTCATTCAGGATAAGAACAGCACACTTGTGCTATTCTAACCATATACATTGCAAATAGAATTCGCGTCTGTTCCCAGCCAGTACAGTGTATTGGACTGAAGAGAAGCTCCTGTTTTACTCAGTTTCCAATACTGAGTTGAACTAGATATGCCGCGTTTGTGTAGGAAGCACAGTTCTTTTGTTCTGAGCTTGCTCACTGTACGGGACCTATAGGAAACACAGTAGAGTGCAAGAATGCTGTTTTCTCTAAAACAGAGTGTTTTTGTTGCATGGTACACTAGGGTTCAATTAAACTTCCTAAATGGAGTGGTAACACGTAGAGATTCAAGTTCTAGCAGCAAGTGTTCATTCAGGCTAAGAACAGCACACTTGTGCTATTCAGGCCATATACAGTGCAAATAACATTCGGGTCTGTTCCCAGCCAGTACAGTGTATTGGACTGAAGAGAAGCTCCTGTTTTACTCAGTTTCCCATACTGAGTTGAACTACATATGTCCCGTTTGTGTAGGAAGCACAGTTCTTTTGTTCTGAGCTATCTCACTGTACGGGCCCTATAGGAAACACAGTAGAGTGCAAGAATTCTCTTTTCTCTAAAACAGAGTGTTTATCTTGCATGGCACACTAGGGTTCAAATAAACTTCCTAAACGGAATGGTATCACGTTGAGATTCAAGTTCTAGCAGCAAGTGTTCATTCAGGCTAAGAACAGCACACTTGTGCTCTTGTAACCATATACAGTGCAAATAGCATTCGCGTCTGTTCCCAGCCAGTACATTGTATTGGACTGAAGAGAAGCTCCTGTTTTACTCAGTTTCCAATACTGAGTTGAACTAGATATGCCCCGTTTGTGTAGGAAGCACAGTTCTTTTGTTCTGAGCTTGCTCACTGTACGGGACCTATAGGAAACACAGTAGAGTGCAAGAATTCTCTTTTCTCTAAAACAGAGTGTTTTTCTTGCATGGTACACTAGGGTTCAATTAAACTTCCTAAACGGAGTGGTATCACGTAGAGATTCATGTTCTAGCAGCAAGTGTTCATTCAGGATAAGAACAGCACACTTGTGCTATTCTAACCATATACATTGCAAATAGAATTCGCGTCTGTTCCCAGCCAGTACAGTGTATTGGACTGAAGAGAAGCTCCTGTTTTACTCAGTTTCCAATACTGAGTTGAACTAGATATGCCGCGTTTGTGTAGGAAGCACAGTTCTTTTGTTCTGAGCTTGCTCATTGTACGGGACCTATAGGAAACACAGTAGAGTGCAAGAATGCTGTTTTCTCTAAAACAGAGTGTTTTTCTTGCATGGTACACTAGGGTTCAATTTAACTTCCTAAACTGAGTGGTATCACGTAGAGATTCAAGTTCTAGCAGCAAGTGTTCATTCAGGATAAGAACCGCACACTTGTGCTATTCTAACCACATACAGAGCAAATATCATTCGCGTCTGTTCCCAGCCAGTACAGTGTATTGGACTGAAGAGAAACTCCTGTTTTACTCAGTTTCCAATACTGAGTTGAACTAGATATGTCCCGTTTGTGTAAGAAGCACAGTTCTTTTGTTCTGAGCTAGCTCACTGTACGGGCCCTATAGGAAACACAGTAGAGTGCAAGAATGCTGTTTTCTCTAAAACAGAGTGTTTTTCTTGCATGGCACACTAGGGTTCAATTAAACTTCCTAAACGGAGTGGAATCACGTTGAGATTCAAGTTCTAGCAGCAAGTGTTCATTCAGGCTAAGAACAGCACACTTGTGCTATTCAGGCCATATACAGTGCAAATAACATTCGGGTCTGTTCCCAGCCAGTACAGTGTATTGGACTGAAGAGAAGCTCCTGTTTTACTCAGTTTCCCATACTGAGTTGAACTACATATGTCCCGTTTGTGTAGGAAGCACAGTTCTTTTGTTCTGAGCTATCTCACTTTACGGGCCCTATAGGAAACACAGTAGAGTGCAATTATTCTGTATTCTCTAAAACAGAGTGTTTATCTTGCATGGCACACTAGGGTTCAAATAAACTTCCTAAACGGAATGGTATCACGTTGAGATTCAAGTTCTAGCAGCAAGTGTTCATTCAGGCTAAGAACAGCACACTTGTGCTCTTGTAACCATATACAGTGCAAATAGCATTCGCGTCTGTTCCCAGCCAGTACAGTGTATTGGACTGAAGAGAAGCTCCTGTTTTACTCAGTTTCCAATACTGAGTTGAACTAGATATGCCCCGTTTGTGTAGGAAGCAAAGTACTTTTGTTCTGAGCTTGCTCACTGTACGGGACCTATAGGAAACACAGTAGAGTGCAAGAATTCTCTTTTCTCTAAAACAGAGTGTTTTTCTTGCATGAAACACTAGGGTTCAATTAAACTTCCTAAACGGAGTGGAATCACGTTGAGATTCAAGTTCTAGCAGCAAGTGTTCATTCATGCTAAGAACAGCACACTTGTGCTGTTCTGGCCAAATACAGTGCAAATAGCATTCACATCTGTTCCCCGGCAGTACAGTGTATTGGACTAAAGAGAAGCTCCTCTTTTACCCAGTTCCAATACTGAGTTGAACTAGATATTCCCCGTATGTGTAGGAAGCACAGTTCTTTTGTTCTGAGCTAGCTCACTGTACGGGCCCTATAGGAAACACAGTAGAGTGCAAGAATGCTGTTTTCTCTAAAACAGAGTGTTTTTCTTGCATGGTACACTAGGGTTCAATTAAACTTCCTAAACGGAGTGGTATCACGTAGAGATTCAAGTTCTAGCAGCAAGTGTTCATTCAGGATAAGAACAGCACACTTGTGCTATTCTAACCACATACAGTGCAAATATCATTCGCGTCTGTTCCCAGCCAGTACAGTGTATTGGACTGAAGAGAAACTCCTGTTTTACTCAGTTTCCAATACTGAGTTGAACTAGATATGTCCCGTTTGTGTAGGAAGCACAGTTCTTTTGTTCTGAGCTAGCTCACTGTACGGGCCCTATAGGAAACACAGTAGAGTGCAAGAATGCTGTTTTCTCTAAAACAGAGTGTTTTTCTTGCATGGCACACTAGGGTTCAATTAAACTTCCTAAACGGAGTGGTATCACGTAGAGATTCATGTTCTAGCAGCAAGTGTTCATTCAGGATAAGAACAGCACACTTGTGCTATTCTAACCATATACATTGCAAATAGAATTCGCGTCTGTTCCCAGCCAGTACAGTGTATTGGACTGAAGAGAAGCTCCTGTTTTACTCAGATTCCAATACTGAGTTGAACTAGATATGCCGCGTTTGTGTAGGAAGCACAGTTCTTTTGTTCTGAGCTTGCTCACTGTACGGGACCTATAGGAAACACAGTAGAGTGCAAGAATGCTGTTTTCTCTAAAACAGAGTGTTTTTCTTGCATGGTACACTAGGGTTCAATTAAACTTCCTAAATGGAGTGGTATCACGTAGAGATTCAAGTTCTAGCAGCAAGTGTTCATTCAGGATAAGAACAGCACACTTGTGCTATTCTAACCACATACAGTGCAAATATCATTCGCGTCTGTTCCCAGCCAGTACAGTGTATTGGACTGAAGAGAAACTCCTGTTTTACTCAGTTTCCAATACTGAGTTGAACTAGATATGTCCCGTTTGTGTAGGAAGCACAGTTCTTTTGTTCTGAGCTAGCTCACTGTACGGGCCCTATAGGAAACACAGTAGAGTGCAAGAATGCTGTTTTCTCTAAAACAGAGTGTTTTTCTTGCATGGCACACTAGGGTTCAATTAAACTTCCTAAACGGAGTGGAATCACGTTGAGATTCAAGTTCTAGCAGCAAGTGTTCATTCAGTCTAAGAACAGCACACTTGTGCTATTCAGGCAATATACAGTGCAAATAACATTCGGGTCTGTTCCCAGCCAGTACAGTGTATTGGACTGAAGAGAAACTCCTGTTTTACTCAGTTTCCCATACTGAGTTGAACTACATATGTCCCGTTTGTGTAGGAAGCACAGTTCTTTTGTTCTGAGCTATCTCACTGTACGGGCCCTATAGGAAACACAGTAGAGTGCAAGAATTCTGTTTTCTCTAAAACAGAGTGTTTATCTTGCATGGCACACTAGGGTTCAAATAAACTTCCTAAACGAAATGGTATCACGTTGAGATTCAAGTTCTAGCAGCAAGTGTTCATTCAGGCTAAGAACAGCACACTTGTGCTCTTGTAACCATATACAGTGCAAATAGCATTCGCGTCTGTTCCCAGCCAGTACAGTGTATTGGACTGAAGAGAAGCTCCTGTTTTACTCAGTTTCCAATACTGAGTTGAACTAGATATGCCCCGTTTGTGTAGGAAGCACAGTTCTTTTGTTCTGAGCTTGCTCACTGTACGGGACCTATAGGAAACACAGTAGAGTGCAAGAATGCTGTTTTCTCTAAAACAGAGTGTTTTTCTTGCATGGTACACTAGGGTTCAATTAAACTTCCTAAACGGAGTGGTATCACATAGAGATTCTTGTTCTAGCAGCAAGTGTTCATTCAGGATAAGAACAGCACACTTGTGCTATTCTAACCATATACATTGCAAATAGAATTCGCGTCTGTTCCCAGCCAGTACAGTGTATTGGACTGAAGAGAAGCTCCTGTTTTACTCAGTTTCCAATACTGAGTTGAACTAGATATGCCGCGTTTGTGTAGGAAGCACAGTTCTTTTGTTCTGAGCTTGCTCACTGTACGGGACCTATAGGAAACACAGTAGAGTGCAAGAATGCTGTTTTCTCTAAAACAGAGTGTTTTTCTTGCATGGTACACTAGGGTTCAATTAAACTTCCTAAACGGAGTGGTATCACGTAGAGATTCAAGTTCTAGCAGCAAGTGTTCATTCAGGATAAGAACAGCACACTTGTGCTATTCTAACCACATACAGTGCAGATATCATTCGCGTCTGTTCCCAGCCAGTACAGTGTATTGGACTGAAGAGAAACTCCTGTTTTACTCAGTTTCCAATACTGAGTTGAACTAGATATGTCCCGTTTGTGTAGGAAGCACAGTTCTTTTGTTCTGAGCTAGCTCACTGTACGGGCCCTATAGGAAACACAGTAGAGTGCAAGAATGCTGTTTTCTCTAAAACAGAGTGTTTTTCTTGCATGGCACACTAGGGTTCAATTAAACTTCCTAAACGGAGTGGAATCACGTTGAGATTCAAGTTCTAGCAGCAAGTGTTCATTCAGGCTAAGAACAGCACACTTGTGCTATTCAGGCCATATACAGTGCAAATAACATTCGGGTCTGTTCCCAGCCAGTACAGTGTATTGGACTGAAGAGAAGCTCCTGTTTTACTCAGTTTCCCATACTGAGTTGAACTACATATGTCCCGTTTGTGTAGGAAGCACAGTTCTTTTGTTCTGAGCTATCTCACTGTACGGGCCCTATAGGAAACACAGTAGAGTGCAAGAATTCTGTTTTCTCTAAAACAGAGTGTTTATCTTGCATGGCACATTAGGGTTCAAATAAACTTCCTAAACGGAATGGTATCACGTTGAGATTCAAGTTCTAGCAGCAAGTGTTCATTCAGGCTAAGAACAGCACACTTGTGCTCTTGTAACCATATACAGTGCAAATAGCATTCGCGTCTGTTCCCAGCCAGTACATTGTATTGGACTGAAGAGAAGCTCCTGTTTTACTCAGTTTCCAATACTGAGTTGAACTAGATATGCCCCGTTTGTGTAGGAAGCACAGTTCTTTTGTTCTGAGCTTGCTCACTGTACGGGACCTATAGGAAACACAGTAGAGTGCAAGAATTCTCTTTTCTCTAAAACAGAGTGTTTTTCTTGCATGGTACACTAGGGTTCAATTAAACTTCCTAAACGGAGTGGTATCACGTAGAGATTCATGTTCTAGCAGCAAGTGTTCATTCAGGATAAGAACAGCACACTTGTGCTATTCTAGCCATATACATTGCAAATAGAATTCGCGTCTGTTCCCAGCCAGTACAGTGTATTGGACTGAAGAGAAGCTCCTGTTTTACTCAGTTTCCAATACTGAGTTGAACTAGATATGCCGCGTTTGTGTAGGAAGCACAGTTCTTTTGTTCTGAGCTTGCTCACTGTACGGGACCTATAGGAAACACAGTAGAGTGCAAGAATGCTGTTTTCTCTAAAACAGAGTGTTTTTCTTGCATGGTACACTAGGGTTCAATTAAACTTCCTAAACGGAGTGGTATCACGTAGAGATTCAAGTTCTAGCAGCAAGTGTTCATTCAGGATAAGAACCGCACACTTGTGCTATTCTAACCACATACAGTGCAAATATCATTCGCGTCTGTTCCCAGCCAGTACAGTGTATTGGACTGAAGAGAAACTCCTGTTTTACTCAGTTTCCAATACTGAGTTGAACTAGATATGTCCCGTTTGTGTAGGAAGCACAGTTCTTTTGTTCTGAGCTAGCTCACTGTACGGGCCCTATAGGAAACACAGTAGAGTGCAAGAATGCTGTTTTCTCTAAAACAGAGTGTTTTTCTTGCATGGCACACTAGGGTTCAATTAAACTTCCTAAACGGAGTGGAATCACGTTGAGATTCAAGTTCTAGCAGCAAGTGTTCATTCAGGCTAAGAACAGCACACTTGTGCTATTCAGGCCATATACAGTGCAAATAACATTCGGGTCTGTTCCCAGCCAGTACAGTGTATTGGACTGAAGAGAAGCTCCTGTTTTACTCAGTTTCCCATACTGAGTTGAACTACATATGTCCCGTTTGTGTAGGAAGCACAGTTCTATTGTTCTGAGCTATCTCACTTTACGGGCCCTATAGGAAACACAGTAGAGTGCAAGAATTCTGTTTTCTCTAAAACAGAGTGTTTATCTTGCATGGCACACTAGGGTTCAAATAAACTTCCTAAACGGAATGGTATCACGTTGAGATTCAAGTTCTAGCAGCAAGTGTTCATTCAGGCTAAGAACAGCACACTTGTGCTCTTGTAACCATATACAGTGCAAATAGCATTCGCGTCTGTTCCCAGCCAGTACAGTGTATTGGACTGAAGAGAAGCTCCTGTTTTACTCAGTTTCCAATACTGAGTTGAACTAGATATGCCCCGTTTGTGTAGGAAGCAAAGTACTTTTGTTCTGAGCTTGCTCACTGTACGGGACCTATAGGAAACACAGTAGAGTGCAAGAATTCTCTTTTCTCTAAAACAGAGTGTTTTTCTTGCATGAAACACTAGGGTTCAATTAAACTTCCTAAACGGAGTGGAATCACGTTGAGATTCAAGTTCTAGCAGCAAGTGTTCATTCATGCTAAGAACAGCACACTTGTGCTGTTCTGGCCATATACAGTGCAAATAGCATTCACATCTGTTCCCCGGCAGTACAGTGTATTGGACTAAAGAGAAGGTCCTCTTTTACCCAGTTCCAATACTGAGTTGAACTAGATATTCCCCGTATGTGTAGGAAGCACAGTTCTTTTGTTCTGAGCTAGCTCACTGTACGGGCCCTATAGGAAACACAGTAGAGTGCAAGAATGCTGTTTTCTCTAAAACAGAGTGTTTTTCTTGCATGGCACACTAGGGTTCAATTAAACTTCCTAAACGGAGTGGTATCACGTAGAGATTCAAGTTCTAGCAGCAAGTGTTCATTCAGGATAAGAACAGCACACTTGTGCTATTCTAACCACATACAGTGCAAATATCATTCGCGTCTGTTCCCAGCCAGTACAGTGTATTGGACTGAAGAGAAACTCCTGTTTTACTCAGTTTCCAATACTGAGTTGAACTAGATATGCCCCGTTTGTGTAGGAAGCACAGTTCTTTTGTTCTGAGCTTGTTCACTGTACGGGACCTATAGGAAACACAGTAGAGTGCAAGAATGCTGTTTTCTCTAAAACAGAGTGTTTTTCTTGCATGGTACACTAGGGTTCAATTAAACTTCCTAAACGGAGTGGTATCACATAGAGATTCATGTTCTAGCAGCAAGTGTTCATTCAGGATAAGAACAGCACACTTGTGCTATTCTAACCATATACATTGCAAATAGAATTCGCGTATGTTCCCAGCCAGTACAGTGTATTGGACTGAAGAGAAGCTCCTGTTTTACTCAGTTTCCAATACTGAGTTGAACTAGATATGCCGCGTTTGTGTAGGAATCACAGTTCTTTTGTTCTGAGCTTGCTCACTGTACGGGACCTATAGGAAACACAGTAGAGTGCAAGAATGCTGTTTTCTCTAAAACAGAGTGTTTTTCTTGCATGGTACACTAGGGTTCAATTAAACTTCCTAAACGGAGTGGTATCACGTAGAGATTCAAGTTCTAGCAGCAAGTGTTCATTCAGGCTAAGAACAGCACACTTGTGCTATTCTAACCACATACAGTGCAAATATCATTCGCGTCTGTTCCCAGCCAGTACAGTGTATTGGACTGAAGAGAAACTCCTGTTTTACTCAGTTTCCAATACTGAGTTGAACTAGATATGTCCCGTTTGTGTAGGAAGCACAGTTCTTTTGTTCTGAGCTAGCTCACTGTACGGGCCCTATAGGAAACACAGTAGAGTGCAAGAATGCTGTTTTCTCTAAAACAGAGTGTTTTTCTTGCATGGCACACTAGGGTTCAATTAAACTTCCTAAACGGAGTGGAATCACGTTGAGATTCAAGTTCTAGCAGCAAGTGTTCATTCAGGCTAAGAACAGCACACTTGTGCTATTCAGGCCATATACAGTGCAAATAACATTCGGGTCTGTTCCCAGCCAGTACAGTGTATTGGACTGAAGAGAAGCTCCTGTTTTACTCAGTTTCCCATACTGAGTTGAACTACATATGTCCCGTTTGTGTAGGAAGCACAGTTCTTTTGTTCTGAGCTATCTCACTGTAAGGGCCCTATAGGAAACACAGTAGAGTGCAAGAATTCTGTTTTCTCTAAAACAGAGTGTTTATCTTGCATGGCACATTAGGGTTCAAATAAACTTCCTAAACGGAATGGTATCACGTTGAGATTCAAGTTCTAGCAGCAAGTGTTCATTCAGGCTAAGAACAGCACACTTGTGCTCTTGTAACCATATACAGTGCAAATAGCATTCGCGTCTGTTCCCAGCCAGTACATTGTATTGGACTGAAGAAAGCTCCTGTTTTACTCAGTTTCCAATACTGAGTTGAACTAGATATGCCCCGTTTGTGTAGGAAGCACAGTTCTTTTGTTCTGAGCTTGCTCACTGTACGGGACCTATAGGAAACACAGTAGAGTGCAAGAATTCTCGTTTCTCTAAAACAGAGTGTTTTTCTTGCATGGTACACTAGGGTTCAATTAAACTTCCTAAACGGAGTGGTATCACGTAGAGATTCATGTTCTAGCAGCAAGTGTTCATTCAGGATAAGAACAGCACACTTGTGCTATTCTAACC
The DNA here is from genome assembly GCF_049852395.1 of Peromyscus maniculatus bairdii. Taxonomy (NCBI): domain Eukaryota; kingdom Metazoa; phylum Chordata; class Mammalia; order Rodentia; family Cricetidae; genus Peromyscus; species Peromyscus maniculatus. The sequence goes on from NC_134862.1 coordinate 1,168,076, forward strand.
ATATACATTGCAAATAGAATTCGCGTCTGTTCCCAGCCAGTACAGTGTATTGGACTGAAGAGAAGCTCCTGTTTTACTCAGTTTCCAATACTGAGTTGAACTAGATATGCCGCGTTTGTGTAGGAAGCACAGTTCTTTTGTTCTGAGCTTGCTCACTGTACGGGACCTATAGGAAACACAGTAGAGTGCAAGAATGCTGTTTTCTCTAAAACAGAGTGTTTTTCTTGCATGGTACACTAGGGTTCAATTAAACTTCCTAAACGGAGTGGTATCACGTAGAGATTCAAGTTCTAGCAGCAAGTGTTCATTCAGGATAAGAACCGCACACTTGTGCTATTCTAACCACATACAGTGCAAATATCATTCGCGTCTGTTCCCAGCCAGTACAGTGTATTGGACTGAAGAGAAACTCCTGTTTTACTCAGTTTCCAATACTGAGTTGAACTAGATATGTCCCGTTTGTGTAGGAAGCACAGTTCTTTTGTTCTGAGCTAGCTCACTGTACGGGCCCTATAGGAAACACAGTAGAGTGCAAGAATGCTGTTTTCTCTAAAACAGAGTGTTTTTCTTGCATGGCACACTAGGGTTCAATTAAACTTCCTAAACGGAGTGGAATCACGTTGAGATTCAAGTTCTAGCAGCAAGTGTTCATTCAGGCTAAGAACAGCACACTTGTGCTATTCAGGCCATATACAGTGCAAATAACATTCGGGTCTGTTCCCAGCCAGTACAGTGTATTGGACTGAAGAGAAGCTCCTGTTTTACTCAGTTTCCCATACTGAGTTGAACTACATATGTCCCGTTTGTGTAGGAAGCACAGTTCTTTTGTTCTGAGCTATCTCACTGTACGGACCCTATAGGAAACACAGTAGAGTGCAAGAATTCTGTTTTCTCTAAAACAGAGTGTTTATCTTGCATGGCACACTAGGGTTCAAATAAACTTCCTAAACGGAATGGTATCACGTTGAGATTCAAGTTCTAGCAGCAAGTGTTCATTCAGGCTAAGAACAGCACACTTGTGCTCTTGTAACCATATACAGTGCAAATAGCATTCGCGTCTGTTCCCAGCCAGTACAGTGTATTGGACTGAAGAGAAGCTCCTGTTTTACTCAGTTTCCAATACTGAGTTGAACTAGATATGCCCCGTTTGTGTAGGAAGCAAAGTACTTTTGTTCTGAGCTTGCTCACTGTACGGGACCTATAGGAAACACAGTAGAGTGCAAGAATTCTCTTTTCTCTAAAACAGAGTGTTTTTCTTGCATGGTACACTAGGGTTCAATTAAACTTCCTAAACGGAGTGGTATCACGTAGAGATTCATGTTCTAGCAGCAAGTGTTCATTCAGGATAAGAACAGCACACTTGTGCTATTCTAACCATATACATTGCAAATAGAATTCGCGTCTGTTCCCAGCCAGTACAGTGTATTGGACTGAAGAGAAGCTCCTGTTTTACTCAGTTTCCAATACTGAGTTGAACTAGATATGCCGCGTTTGTGTAGGAAGTACAGTTCTTTTGTTCTGAGCTTGCTCACTGTACGGGACCTATAGGAAACACAGTAGAGTGCAAGAATGCTGTTTTCTCTAAAACAGAGTGTTTTTGTTGCATGGTACACTAGGGTTCAATTAAACTTCCTAAATGGAGTGGTAACACGTAGAGATTCAAGTTCTAGCAGCAAGTGTTCATTCAGGCTAAGAACAGCACACTTGTGCTATTCAGGCCATATACAGTGCAAATAACATTCGGGTCTGTTCCCAGCCAGTACAGTGTATTGGACTGAAGAGAAGCTCCTGTTTTACTCAGTTTCCCATACTGAGTTGAACTACATATGTCCCGTTTGTGTAGGAAGCACAGTTCTTTTGTTCTGAGCTATCTCACTGTACGGGCCCTATAGGAAACACAGTAGAGTGCAAGAATTCTGTTTTCTCTAAAACAGAGTGTTTATCTTGCATGGCACACTAGGGTTCAAATAAACTTCCTAAACGGAATGGTATCACGTTGAGATTCAAGTTCTAGCAGCAAGTGTTCATTCAGGCTAAGAACAGCACACTTGTGCTCTTGTAACCATATACAGTGCAAATAGCATTCGCGTCTGTTCCCAGCCAGTACATTGTATTGGACTGAAGAGAAGCTCCTGTTTTACTCAGTTTCCAATACTGAGTTGAACTAGATATGCCCCGTTTGTGTAGGAAGCACAGTTCTTTTGTTCTGAGCTTGCTCACTGTACGGGACCTATAGGAAACACAGTAGAGTGCAAGAATTCTCTTTTCTCTAAAACAGAGTGTTTTTCTTGCATGGTACACTAGGGTTCAATTAAACTTCCTAAACGGAGTGGTATCACGTAGAGATTCATGTTCTAGCAGCAAGTGTTCATTCAGGATAAGAACAGCACACTTGTGCTATTCTAACCATATACATTGCAAATAGAATTCGCGTCTGTTCCCAGCCAGTACAGTGTATTGGACTGAAGAGAAGCTCCTGTTTTACTCAGTTTCCAATACTGAGTTGAACTAGATATGCCGCGTTTGTGTAGGAAGCACAGTTCTTTTGTTCTGAGCTTGCTCACTGTACGGGACCTATAGGAAACACAGTAGAGTGCAAGAATGCTGTTTTCTCTAAAACAGAGTGTTTTTCTTGCATGGTACACTAGGGTTCAATTAAACTTCCTAAACGGAGTGGTATCACGTAGAGATTCAAGTTCTAGCAGCAAGTGTTCATTCAGGATAAGAACCGCACACTTGTGCTATTCTAACCACATACAGTGCAAATATCATTCGCGTCTGTTCCCAGCCAGTACAGTGTATTGGACTGAAGAGAAACTCCTGTTTTACTCAGTTTCCAATACTGAGTTGAACTAGATATGTCCCGTTTGTGTAAGAAGCACAGTTCTTTTGTTCTGAGCTAGCTCACTGTACGGGCCCTATAGGAAACACAGTAGAGTGCAAGAATGCTGTTTTCTCTAAAACAGAGTGTTTTTCTTGCATGGCACACTAGGGTTCAATTAAACTTCCTAAACGGAGTGGAATCACGTTGAGATTCAAGTTCTAGCAGCAAGTGTTCATTCAGGCTAAGAACAGCACACTTGTGCTATTCAGGCCATATACAGTGCAAATAACATTCGGGTCTGTTCCCAGCCAGTACAGTGTATTGGACTGAAGAGAAGCTCCTGTTTTACTCAATTTCCCATACTGAGTTGAACTACATATGTCCCGTTTGTGTAGGAAGCACAGTTCTTTTGTTCTGAGCTATCTCACTTTACGGGCCCTATAGGAAACACAGTAGAGTGCAATTATTCTGTTTTCTCTAAAACAGAGTGTTTATCTTGCATGGCACACTAGGGTTCAAATAAACTTCCTAAACGGAATGGTATCACGTTGAGATTCAAGTTCTAGCAGCAAGTGTTCATTCAGGCTAAGAACAGCACACTTGTGCTCTTGTAACCATATACAGTGCAAATAGCATTCGCGTCTGTTCCCAGCCAGTACAGTGTATTGGACTGAAGAGAAGCTCCTGTTTTACTCAGTTTCCAATACTGAGTTGAACTAGATATGCCCCGTTTGTGTAGGAAGCAAAGTACTTTTGTTCTGAGCTTGCTCACTGTACGGGACCTATAGGAAACACAGTAGAGTGCAAGAATTCTCTTTTCTCTAAAACAGAGTGTTTTTCTTGCATGAAACACTAGGGTTCAATTAAACTTCCTAAACGGAGTGGAATCACGTTGAGATTCAAGTTCTAGCAGCAAGTGTTCATTCATGCTAAGAACAGCACACTTGTGCTGTTCTGGCCATATACAGTGCAAATAGCATTCACATCTGTTCCCCGGCAGTACAGTGTATTGGACTAAAGAGAAGCTCCTCTTTTACCCAGTTCCAATACTGAGTTGAACTAGATATTCCCCGTATGTGTAGGAAGCACAGTTCTTTTGTTCTGAGCTAGCTCACTGTACGGGCCCTATAGGAAACACAGTAGAGTGCAAGAATGCTGTTTTCTCTAAAACAGAGTGTTTTTCTTGCATGGTACACTAGGGTTCAATTAAACTTCCTAAACGGAGTGGTATCACATAGAGATTCAAGTTCTAGCAGCAAGTGTTCATTCAGGATAAGAACAGCACACTTGTGCTATTCTAACCACATACAGTGCAAATATCATTCGCGTCTGTTCCCAGCCAGTACAGTGTATTGGACTGAAGAGAAACTCCTGTTTTACTCAGTTTCCAATACTGAGTTGAACTAGATATGTCCCGTTTGTGTAGGAAGCACAGTTCTTTTGTTCTGAGCTAGCTCACTGTACGGGCCCTATAGGAAACACAGTAGAGTGCAAGAATGCTGTTTTCTCTAAAACAGAGTGTTTTTCTTGCATGGCACACTAGGGTTCAATTAAACTTCCTAAACGGAGTGGTATCACGTAGAGATTCATGTTCTAGCAGCAAGTGTTCATTCAGGATAAGAACAGCACACTTGTGCTATTCTAACCATATACATTGCAAATAGAATTCGCGTCTGTTCCCAGCCAGTACAGTGTATTGGACTGAAGAGAAGCTCCTGTTTTACTCAGATTCCAATACTGAGTTGAACTAGATATGCCGCGTTTGTGTAGGAAGCACAGTTCTTTTGTTCTGAGCTTGCTCACTGTACGGGACCTATAGGAAACACAGTAGAGTGCAAGAATGCTGTTTTCTCTAAAACAGAGTGTTTTTCTTGCATGGTACACTAGGGTTCAATTAAACTTCCTAAATGGAGTGGTATCACGTAGAGATTCAAGTTCTAGCAGCAAGTGTTCATTCAGGATAAGAACAGCACACTTGTGCTATTCTAACCACATACAGTGCAAATATCATTCGCGTCTGTTCCCAGCCAGTACAGTGTATTGGACTGAAGAGAAACTCCTGTTTTACTCAGTTTCCAATACTGAGTTGAACTAGATATGTCCCGTTTGTGTAGGAAGCACAGTTCTTTTGTTCTGAGCTAGCTCACTGTACGGGCCCTATAGGAAACACAGTAGAGTGCAAGAATGCTGTTTTCTCTAAAACAGAGTGTTTTTCTTGCATGGCACACTAGGGTTCAATTAAACTTCCTAAACGGAGTGGAATCACGTTGAGATTCAAGTTCTAGCAGCAAGTGTTCATTCAGGCTAAGAACAGCACACTTGTGCTATTCTGGCCATATACAGTGCAAATAACATTCGGGTCTGTTCCCAGGCAGTACAGTGTATTGGACTGAAGAGAAGCTCCTGTTTTACTCAGTTTCCAATACTGAGTTGAACTAGATATGCCCCGTTTGTGTAGGAAGCACAGTTCTTTTGTTCTGAGCTAGTTCACTGTACGGGCCCTATAGGAAACCAAGTAGAGTGCAAGAATGCTGTTTTCTCTAAAACAGAGTGTTTTTCTTGCATGGCACACTTGGGTTCAATTAAACTTCCTAAACGGAGTGGAATCACGTTGAGATTTAAGTTCTAGCAGCAAGTGTTCATTCAGGCTAAGAACAGCACACTTGTGCTATTCAGGCCATATACAGTGCAAATAACATTCGGGTCTGTTCCCAGCCAGTACAGTGTATTGGACTGAAGAGAAGCTCCTGTTTTACTCAGTTTCCAATACTGAGTTGAACTAGATATGCCCCGTTTGTGTAGGAAGCACAGTTCTTTTGTTCTGAGCCAGCTCACTGTACGGGCCCTATAGGAAACACAGTAGAGTGCAAGAATGCTGTTTTCTCTAAAACAGAGTGTTTTTCTTGCATGGCACACTAGGGTTCAATTAAACTTCCTAAACGGAGTGGAATCACGTTGAGATTTAAGTTCTAGCAGCAAGTGTTCATTCAGGCTAAGAACAGCACACTTGTGCTATTCTGGCCATATGGAGTGCAAATAGCATTCGCGTCTGTTCCCAGCCAGTACAGTGTATTGGACTAAAGAGAAGCTCCTGTTTTACTCAGTTTCCCATTCTGAGTTGAACTACATATGTCCCGTTTGTGTAGGCAGCACAGTTCTTTTGTTCTGAGCTATCTCACTGTACGGGCCCTATAGGAAACACAGTAGAGTGCAAGAATTCTGTTTTCTCTAAAACAGAGTGTTTATCTTGCATCGCACACTAGGGTTCAAATAAACTTCCTAAACGGAATGGTATCACGTTGAGATTCAAGTTCTAGCAGCAAGTGTTCATTCAGGCTAAGAACAGCACACTTGTGCTATTCTAACCATATACAGTGCAAATAGCATTCGCGTCTGTTCCCAGCCAGTACAGTGTATTGGACTGAAGAGAAGCTCCTGTTTTACTCAGTTTCCAATACTGAGTGGAACTAGATATGCCCCGTTCGTGTAGGAAGCACAGTTCTTTTGTTCTGATGTAGCTCACTCTACGGGCCCTATCGGAAACACAGTAGAGTGCAAGAATGCTGTTTTCTCTAAAACAGAGTGTTTTTCTTACATGAAACACTAGGGTTCAATTAAACTTCCTAAACGGAGTGGAATCACGTTGAGATTCAAGTTCTAGCAGCAAGTGTTCATTCATGCTAAGAACAGCACACTTGTGCTGTTCTGGCCATATACAGTGCAAATAGCATTCACATCTGTTCCCCGGCAGTACAGTGTATTGGACTAAAGAGAAGCTCCTCTTTTACCCAGTTCCAATACTGAGTTGAACTAGATATTCCCCGTATGTGTAGGAAGCACAGTTCTTTTGTTCTGAGCTAGCTCACTGTACGGGCCCTATAGGAAACACAGTAGAGTGCAAGAATGCTGTTTTCTCTAAAACAGAGTGTTTTTCTTGCATGGTACACTAGGGTTCAATTAAACTTCCTAAACGGAGTGGTATCACGTTGAGATTCAAGTTCTAGCAGCAAGTGTTCATTCAGGATAAGAACAGCACACTTGTGCTATTCTAACCATATACAGTGCAAATAGCATTCGCGTCTGTTCCCAGCTAGTACAGGGTATTGGACTGAAGAGAATCTCCTGTTTTACTCAGTTTCCAATACTGAGTTGAACTAGAAATGCCCCGTTTGTGTAGGAAGCACAGTTCTTTTGTTCTGAGCTAGCTCACTGTACGGGTGTCATAGGAAACACAGTAGATTGCAAGAATGCTGATTTCTCTAAAACAGAGTGTTTTTCTTGCATGACACACAAGGGTTCAATTAAACTTCCTAAACGGAGTGGTAACACGTTGAGATTCAAGTTCTAGCAGCAAGTGTTCATTCAGGCTAAGAACAGCACACTTGTGCTTTTCTGGCCATATACAGTGCAAATAGCATTCGTGTCTATTCCCAGCCAGTACAGTGTATTGGACTGAAGAGGGGCTCCTGTTTTACTCAGTTTCCAATACTGAGTTGAACTAGATATGCCCCGTTTGTGTAGGAAGCACAGTTCTTTTGTTCAGAGCTATCTCACTGTACGGGCCCTATAGGAAACACAGTAGAGTGTAAGAATGTTGTTTTCTCTAAAACAGAGTGTTTTTCTTGCATGGAACACTAGGGTTCAATTAAACTTCCTAAACAGAGTGGTATCACGTTGAGATTCAAGTTCTAGTAGCAAGTGTTCATTCAGGCTAAGAACAGCACACATGTGCTATTATGGCTATATACAGTAAAAATAGCTTTCGCGTCTGTTCCCAGCCAGTACAGTGTATTGGACTGAAGAGAAGCTCCTGTTTTACTCAGTTTCCAATACTGAGATGAACTAGATATGCCCCGTTTGTGTAGGAAGCACAGTTCCTTTGTTCTGAGCTAGCTCACTGTACCGGCCCTATAGGAAACACAGTAGAGTGCAAGAATGCTGTTTTATCTAAAACAGAGTGTTTTTCTTGCATGGCACACTAGCGTTCAATTAAACTTCCTAAACGGAGCGGAATCACGTTGAGATTCAAGTTCTAGCAGCAAGTGTTCATTCAGGCTAAGAACAGCACACTTGTGCTATTCTGGCCATATACAGTTCAAATACCATTCGCGTCTGTTCCCTGCAATTACAGTGTATTGGACTCAAGAGAAGCTCCTGTTTTACTCAGTTTCCAATACTGAGTTGAACTAGATATGCCCCGTTGTGTAGGAAGCACAGTTCTCCTGACCTGAGCTACCTCACTGTACGGGCTCTATAGGAAACACAGTAGAGTGCAAGAATGCTGTTTTCTCTAAAACAGAGTGTTTTTGTTGCATGGCACACTAGGGTTCAATTAAACTTCCTAAAAGGAGTTGAATCACGTTGAGATTCAAGTTCTAGCAGCAAGTGTTCATTCAGGCTAAGAACAGCACACTTGTGCTATTCTGGCCATATACAGTGCAAATAGCATTCGCGTCTGTTCCCAGCCAGTACAGTGTATTGTAGTGAAGAGAAGCTCCTGTTTTACTCAGTTTCCAATACTGAGTTGAACTAGATATGCCTGGTTTGTGTAGGAAGCACAGTTCTTTTGTTCTGAGCTACCTAACTGTACGGGCTCTATAGGAAACACAGTACAGTGCAAGAATGCTGTTTTCTCTAAAACAGAGCGTTTTTTTGCATGGCACACTAGGGTTCAATTAAACTTCCTAAACGGAGTTGAATCACGTTGAGATTCAAGTTCTAGCAGCAAGTGTTCATTGAGGCTAAGAACAGCACACTTGTGCTATTCTGGCCTAATACAGTGCAAATAGCATTCACGTCTGTTCCCAGCCAGTACAGTGTATTGGACTGAAGAGAAGCTCCTGTTTTACTCAGTTTCCAATACTGAGTTGAACTAGATATGCCCCGTTTGTGTAGGAAGCACAGTTCTTTTGTTCTGAGCTAGCTCACTGTACGGGCCCTATAGGAAACACAGTAGAGTGCATGAATGCTGTTTTCTCTAAAACAGAGTGTTTTTGTTGCATGGCACACTAGGGTTCAATTAAACTTCCTAAACGGAGTGGAATCACGTTGAGATTCAAGTTCTAGCAGCAAGTGTTCATTCAGGCTAAGAATAGCAACTTGTGCTATTCTGGACATATAGAGTACAAATAGGATTCCCGTCCGTTCCCAGCTAGTATAGTGTATTGGACTGAAGAGAAGCTCCTGTTTTACTCAGTATCCAATACTGAGTTGAACTAGATATGCCCTGTTTGTGTAGGAAGCACAGTTGTTTTGTTCTGAGCTACCTCACTGTACGAGCTCTATAGGAAACACAGTAGAGTGCATGAATGCTGTTTTCTCTAAAACTGAGTGTTTTTCTTGCATGGCACACTAGGGTTCAATTAAACTTCCTAAACGGAGTGGAATCACGTTGAGATTCAAGTTCTAGCAGCAAGTGTTCATTCAGGCTAAGAACAGCACACTTGTGCTATTCTGGCCATATATAGTGCAAATAGTATTCGCGTCTGTTCCCAGCCAGTACAGTGTATTGGACAAAGAGAAGCTCCTGTTTGACTCAGTTTCCAACACTGAATTTAACTAGATATGCCCCGTTTGTTTAGGAAGCACAGTTCTTTTGTTCTGAGCTAGCTCACTGTACGGGCCCTATAGGAAACACAGTAGAGTGGAAGAATGCTGTTTTCTCTAAAACAGATGTTTTTCTTGCATGGCACACTAGGGTTCAATTAAACTTCCTAAACGGATTGGAATCGCGTTGAGATTCAAGTTCTAGCAGCAAGTGTTCATTCACGCTAAGAACAGCACACTTGTGCTATTCTGGCCTAATACAGTTCAAATAGCATTCACGTCTGTTCCCAGCCAGTACAGTGTATTGGACTGTAGAGAAGCTCCTGTTTTACTCAGTTTCCAATACTGAATTGAACTAGATATGCCCTGTTTGTGTAGGAAGCACAGTTCTTTTGTTCTGAGCTAGCTCACTGTACGGGCCCTATAGGAAACACAGTATAGTGCAAGAATGCTGTTTTCTCTAAAACAGAGTGTTTTTCTTGCATGGCACACTAGGGTTCAATTAAACTTCCTAAACGGAGTGGAATCACGTTGAGATTCAAGTTCTAGCAGCAAGTGTTCATTCAGGCTAAGAACAGCACACTTGTGCTATTCTGGCCATATACAGTTCAAATACCATTCGCGTCTGTTCCCTGCAATTACAGTGTATTGGACTCAAGAGAAGCTCCTGTTTTACTCAGTTTCAAATACTGAGTTGAACTAGATATGCCCCGTTGTGTAGGAAGCACAGTTCTTTTGACCTGAGCTACCTCACTGTACGGGCTCTATAGGAAACACAGTAGAGTGCAAGAATGCTGTTTTCTCTAAAACAGAGTGTTTTTCTTGCATGGAACACTAGGGTTCAATTAAACTTCCTAAAAGGAGTTGAATCACGTTGAGATTCAAGTTCTAGCAGCAAGTGTTCATTCAGGCTAAGAACAGCACACTTGTGCTATTCTGGCCATATACAGTGCAAATAGCATTCCCGTCTCTTCCCAGCCAGTACAGTGTATTGGACTGTAGAGAAGCTCCTGTTTTACTCAGTTTCCAATACTGAATTGAACTAGATATGCCCTGTTTGTGTAGGAAGCACAGTTCTTTTGTTCTGAGCTAGCTCACTGTACGGGCCCTATAGGAAACACAGTATAGTGCAAGAATGCTGTTTTCTCTAAAACAGAGTGTTTTTCTTGCATGGCACACTAGGGTTCAATTAAACTTCCTAAACGGAGTGGAATCACGTTGAGATTCAAGTTCTAGCAGCAAGTGTTCATTCAGGCTAAGAACAGCACACTTGTGCTATTCTGGCCATATACAGTTCAAATACCATTCGCGTCTGTTCCCTGCAATTACAGTGTATTGGACTCAAGAGAAGCTCCTGTTTTACTCAGTTTCAAATACTGAGTTGAACTAGATATGCCCCGTTGTGTAGGAAGCACAGTTCTTTTGACCTGAGCTACCTCACTGTACGGGCTCTATAGGAAACACAGTAGAGTGCAAGAATGCTGTTTTCTCTAAAACAGAGTGTTTTTCTTGCATGGAACACTAGGGTTCAATTAAACTTCCTAAAAGGAGTTGAATCACGTTGAGATTCAAGTTCTAGCAGCAAGTGTTCATTCAGGCTAAGAACAGCACACTTGTGCTATTCTGGCCATATACAGTGCAAATAGCATTCCCGTCTCTTCCCAGCCAGTACAGTGTATTGGACTGAAGAGAAGCTCCTGTTTTACTCAGTTTCCAATACTGAGTTGAACTAGATATGCCCGGTTTGTGTAGGAAGCACAGTTCTTTTGTTCTGAGCTACCTCACTGTACGGGCTCTTAGGAAACACAGTACAGTGCAAGAATGCTGTTTTCTCTAAAACAGAGCGTTTTTTTGCATGGCACACTAGCGTTCAATTAAACTTCCTAAACGTAGTTGAATCACGTTGAGATTCAAGTTCTAGCAGCAAGTGTTCATTCAGGCTAAGAACAGCACACTTGTGCTATTCTGTCCTAATACAGTGCAAATAGCATTCACGTCTGTTCCCAGCCAGTACAGTGTATTGGACTGAAGAGAAGCTCCTGTTTTACTCAGTTTCCAATACTGAGTTGAACTAGATATGCCCCGTTTGTGTAGGAAGCACAGTTCTTTTGTTCTGAGCTAGCTCACTGTAAGGGCCCTATAGGAAACACAGTAGAGTGCAAGAATGCTGTTTTCTCTAAAACAGAGTGTTTTTGTTGCATGGCACACTAGGGTTCAATTAAACTTCCTAAACGGAGTGGAATCACGTTGAGATTCAAGTTCTAGCAGCAAGTGTTCATTCAGGCTAAGAACAGCACACTTGTGCTATTCTGGCCATATACAGTTCAAATAACATTCGCGTCTGTTCCCTGCAATTACAGTGTATTGGACTCAAGAGAAGCTCCTGTTTTACTCAGTTTCCAATACTGAGTTGAACTAGATATGCCCCGTTGTGTAGGAAGCACAGTTCTTCTGACCTGAGCTACCTCACTGTACGGGCTCTATAGGAAACACAGTACAGTGCAAGAATGCTGTTTTCTCTAAAACAGAGTGTTTTTGTTGCATGGCACACTAGGGTTCAATTAAACTTCCTAAAAGGAGTTGAATCACGTTGAGATTCAACTTCTAGCAGCAAGAGTTCATTCAGGCTAAGAACAGCACACTTGTGCTATTCTGGCCATATACAGTGCAAATAGCATTCGCGTCTGTTCCCAGCCAGTACAGTGTATTGTAGTGAAGAGAAGCTCCTGTTTTACTCAGTTTCCAATACTGAGTTGAACTAGATATGCCCCGTTTGTGTAGGAAGCACAGTTCTTTTGTTCTGAGCTACCTCACTGTACGGGCTCTATAGGAAACACAGTACAGTGCAAGAATGCTGTTTTCTCTAAAACAGAGCGTTTTTTTGCATGGCACACTAGGGTTCAATTAAACTTCCTAAACGGAGTTGAATCACGTTGAGATTCAAGTTCTAGCAGCAAGTGTTCATTGAGGCTAAGAACAGCACACTTGTGCTATTCTGGCCTAATATAGTGCAAATAGCATTCACGTCTGTTCCCAGCCAGTACAGTGTATTGGACTGAAGAGAAGCTCCTGTTTTACTCAGTTTCCAATACTGAGTTGAACTAGATATGCCCCGTTTGTGTAGGAAGCACAGTTCTTTTGTTCTGAGCTAGCTCACTGTACGGGCCCTATAGGAAACACAGTAGAGTGCAAGAATGCTGTTTTCTCTAAAACAGAGTGTTTTTCTTGCATGGCACACTAGGGTTCAATTAAACTTCCTAAACGGAGTGGAATCACGTTGAGATTCAAGTTCTAGCAGCAAGTGTTCATTCAGGCTAAGAATAGCAACTTGTGCTATTCTGGACATATAGAGTACAAATAGCATTCCCGTCCGTTCCCAGCTAGTATAGTGTATTGGACTGAAGAGAAGCTCCTGTTTTACTCAGTATCCAATACTGAGTTGAACTAGATATGCCCTGTTTGTGTAGGAAGCACAGTTGTTTTGTTCTGAGCTACCTCACTGTACGAGCTCTATAGGAAACACAGTAGAGTGCATGAATGCTGTTTTCTCTAAAACTGAGTGTTTTTCTTGCATGGCACACTAGGGTTCAATTAAACTTCCTAAACGGAGTGGAATCACGTTGAGATTCAAGTTCTAGCAGCAAGTGTTCATTCAGGCTAAGAACAGCACACTTGTGCTATTCTGGCCATATATAGTGCAAATAGTATTCGCGTCTGTTCCCAGCCAGTACAGTGTATTGGACAAAGAGAAGCTCCTGTTTGACTCAGTTTCCAACACTGAATTTAACTAGATATGCCCCGTTTGTTTAGGAAGCACAGTTCTTTTGTTCTGAGCTAGCTCACTGTACGGGCCCTATAGGAAACACAGTAGAGTGGAAGAATGCTGTTTTCTCTAAAACAGATGTTTTTCTTGCATGGCACACTAGGGTTCAATTAAACTTCCTAAACGGATTGGAATCGCGTTGAGATTCAAGTTCTAGCAGCAAGTGTTCATTCACGCTAAGAACAGCACACTTGTGCTATTCTGGCCTAATACAGTTCAAATAGCATTCACGTCTGTTCCCAGCCAGTACAGTGTATTGGACTGTAGAGAAGCTCCTGTTTTACTCAGTTTCCAATACTGAATTGAACTAGATATGCCCTGTTTGTGTAGGAAGCACAGTTCTTTTGTTCTGAGCTAGCTCACTGTACGGGCCCTATAGGAAACACAGTATAGTGCAAGAATGCTGTTTTCTCTAAAACAGAGTGTTTTTCTTGCATGGCACACTAGGGTTCAATTAAACTTCCTAAACGGAGTGGAATCACGTTGAGATTCAAGTTCTAGCAGCAAGTGTTCATTCAGGCTAAGAACAGCACACTTGTGCTATTCTGGCCATATACAGTGCAAATAGCATTCGCGTCTGTTCCCTGCAATTACAGTGTATTGGACTCAAGAGAAGCTCCTGTTTTACTCAGTTTCAAATACTGAGTTGAACTAGATATGCCCCGTTGTGTAGGAAGTACAGTTCTTTTGACCTGAGCTACCTCACTGTACGGGCTCTATAGGAAACACAGTAGAGTGCAAGAATGCTGTTTTCTCTAAAACAGAGTGTTTTTCTTGCATGGAACACTAGGGTACAATTAAACTTCCTAAAAGGAGTTGAATCACGTTGAGATTCAAGTTCTAGCAGCAAGTGTTCATTCAGGCTAAGAACAGCACACTTGTGCTATTCTGGCCATATACAGTGCAAATAGCATTCCCGTCTCTTCCCAGCCAGTACAGTGTATTGGACTGAAGAGAAGCTCCTGTTTTACTCAGTTTCCAATACTGAGTTGAACTAGATATGCCCGGTTTGTGTAGGAAGCACAGTTCTTTTGTTCTGAGCTACCTCACTGTACGGGCTCTTAGGAAACACAGTACAGTGCAAGAATGCTGTTTTCTCTAAAACAGAGCGTTTTTTTGCATGGCACACTAGGGTTCAATTAAACTTCCTAAACGTAGTTGAATCACGTTGAGATTCAAGTTCTAGCAGCAAGTGTTCATTCAGGCTAAGAACAGCACACTTGTGCTATTCTGGCCTAATACAGTGCAAATAGCATTCACGTCTGTTCCCAGCCAGTACAGTGTATTGGACTGAAGAGAAGCTCCTGTTTTACTCAGTTTCCAATACTGAGTTGAACTAGATATGCCCCGTTTGTGTAGGAAGCACAGTTCTTTTGTTCTGAGCTAGCTCACTGTAAGGGCCCTATAGGAAACACAGTAGAGTGCAAGAATGCTGTTTTCTCTAAAACAGAGTGTTTTTGTTGCATGGCACACTAGGGTTCAATTAAACTTCCTAAACGGAGTGGAATCACGTTGAGATTCAAGTTCTAGCAGCAAGTGTTCATTCAGGCTAAGAACAGCAACTTGTGCATTCTGGACATATACAGTACAAATAGCATTCCCGTCCGTCCCAGCTAGTATAGTGTATTGGACTGAAGAGAAGCTCCTGTTTTACTCAGTATCCAATACTGAGTTGAACTAGATATGCCCCGTTTGTGTAGGAAGCACAGTTCTTTTGTTCTGAGCTACCTCACTGTACGAGCTCTATAGGAAACACAGTAGAGTGCAAGAATGCTGTTTTCTCTAAACTGAGTGTTTTTCTTGCATGGCACACTAGGGTTCAATTAAACTTCCTAAACGGAGTGGAATCACGTTGAGATTCAAGTTCTAGCAGCAAGTGTTCATTCAGGCTAAGAACAGCACACTTGTGCTATTCTGGCCATATATAGTGCAAATAGTATTCGCGTCTGTTCCCAGCCAGTACAGTGTATTGGACAAAGAGAAGCTCCTGTTTGACTCAGTTTCCAACACTGAATTTAACTAGATATGCCCCGTTTGTGTAGGAAGCACAGTTCTTTTGTTATGAGCTAGCTCACTGTACGGGCCCTATAGGAAACACAGTAGAGTGGAAGAATGCTGTTTTCTCTAAAACAGATGTTTTTCTTGCACGGCACACTAGGGTTCAATTAAACTTCCTAAACGGATTGGAATCGCGTTGAGATTCAAGTTCTAGCAGCAAGTGTTCATTCACGCTAAGAACAGCACACTTGTGCTATTCTGGCCTAATACAGTTCAAATAGCATTCACGTCTGTTCCCAGCCAGTACAGTGTATTGGACTGAAGAGAAGCTCCTGTTTTACTCAGTTTCCAATACTGAGTTGAATTAGATATGCCCCGTTTGTGTAGGAAGCACAGTTCTTTTGTTCTGAGCTATCTCACTCTACGGGCCCTATAGGAAACACAGTAGAGTACAAGAATGCTGTTTTCTCTAAAACAGAGTGTTTTTCTTGCATGGCACACTAGGGTTCAGTTAACCTTCCTAAACGGAGTGGAATCACGTTGATATTCAAGTTCTAGCAGAAAGTGTTCATTCAGGCGAAGAACAGCACACTTGTGCTATTCTGGCCATATACAGTGCAAATAGCATTCCCGTCTGTTCCCATCCAGTACAGTGTATTGGACTGAAGAGAAGCTCCTGTTTCACTCAGTTTCCAATACTGAGTTGAACTAGATATGCCCCGTTTGTGTAGGAAGCACAGTACTTTTGTTCTGAGCTAGCTCACTGTACGGGCACTATAGGAAACACAGTAGAGTGCAAGAATGCTGTTTTCTCTAAAAAAGAGTGTTTTTGTTGCATGGCACACGAGGGTTCAATTAAACTTCCTAAACGGAGTGGAATCCCATTGAGATTCAAGTTCTAGCAGCAAGTGTTCATTCAGGCTAAGAACAGCAACTTGTGCTATTCTGGACATATACAGTACAAATAGCATTCCCGTCCGTCCCAGCTAGTATAGTGTATTGGACTGAAGAGAAGCTCCTGTTTTACTCAGTATCCAATACTGTGTTGAACTAGATATGCCCCGTTTGTGTAGGAAGCACAGTTCTTTTGTTCTGAGCTACCTCACTGTACGAGCTCTATAGGAAACACCGTAGAGTGCAAGAATGCTGTTTTCTCTAAACTGAGTGTTTTTCTTGCATGGCACACTAGGGTTCAATTAAACTTCATAAACGGAGTGGAATCACCTTGAGATTCAAGTTCTAGCAGCAAGTGTTCATTCAGGCTAAGAACAGCACACTTGTGCTATTCTGGCCATATATAGTGCAAATAGTATTCGCGTCTGTTCCCAGCCAGTACAGTGTATTGGACAAAGAGAAGCTCCTGTTTGACTCAGTTTCCAACACTGAATTTAACTAGATATGCCCCGTTTGTGTAGGAAGCACAGTTCTTTTGTTCTGAGCTAGCTCACTGTACGGGCCCTATAGGAAACACAGTACAGTGGAAGAAAGCTGTTTTCTCTAAAACAGATGTTTTTCTTGCATGGCACACTAGGGTTCAATTAAACTTCCTAAACGGATTGGAATCGGGTTGAGATTCAAGTTCTAGCAGCAAGTGTTCATTCACGCTAAGAACAGCACACTTGTGCTATTCCGGCCTAATACAGTTCAAATAGCATTCACGTCTGTTCCCAGCCAGTACAGTGTATTGGACTGAAGTGAAGCTCCTGTTTTACTCAGTTTCCAATACTGAATTGAACTAGATATGCCCTGTTTGTGTAGGAAGCACAGTTCTTTTGTTCTGAGCTAGCTCACTGTACGGGCCCTATAGGAAACACAGTAGAGTGCAAGAATGCTGTTTTCTCTAAAACAGAGTGTTTTTCTTGCATGGCACACTAGGGTTCAATTAAACTTCCTAAACGGAATGGTATCAGGTTGAGATTCAAGTTCTAGCAGCAAGTGTTCATTCAGGCTAAGAACAGCACACTTGTGCTAATCTGGCCATATACAGTGCAAATAGCATTCGCGTCTGTTCCCAGACAGTACAGTGTATTGGAATGAAGAGAAGCTCCTGTTTTACTCAGTTTCCAATACTGAGTTGAACTAGATATGCCCCGTTTGTGTAGGAAACACAGTTCTTTTGTTCTGAGCTAGCTCACTGTACGGGCCCCATAGGAAACACAGTAGAGTGCAAGAATGCTGTTTTCTCTAAAACAGAGTGTTTTTCTTGCATGGCACACTAGGGTTCAATTAAACTTCATAAACGGAGTGGAATCACGTTGAGATTCAAAATCTAGCAGCAAGTGTTCATTCAGGCTAAGAACAGCACACTTGTGCTATTCTGGCCATATTCAGTGCAAATAGCATTCGGGTCTGTTCCCAGCCAGTACAGTGTATTGGACTGAAGAGAAGGTCCTGTTTTACTCAGTTTCCAATACTGAGTTGAATTAGATATGCCCCGTTTGTGTAGGAAGCACAGTTCTTTGGTCTGAGCTATCTCACTGTACGCGCCCTATAGGAAACACAGTAGAGTGCAAGAATGCTGTTTTCTCAAAAACAGAGTGTTTTTCTTGCATGGCACACTAGGGTTCAATTAACCTTCCTAAACGGAGTGGAATCACGTTGATATTCAAGTTCTAGCAGCAAGTGTTCACTCAGGCGAAGAACAGCACACTTGTGCTATTTTGGCCTAATACAGTGCAAATAGCATTCACGTCTGTTCCCAGCCAGTACAGTGTATTGGACTGAAGAGAAGCTCCTGTTTTACTCTTTTTCCAATACTGAGTTGAACTAGATATGCCCCGTTTGTGTAGGAAGCACAGTTCTTTTGTTCTGAACTAGCTCACTGTACGGGCCCTATAGGAAACACAGTAGAGTGCAAGAATGCTGTTTTCTCTAAAACAGAGTGTTTTTGTTGCATGGCACACTAGGGTTCAATTAAACTTCCTAAACGGAGTGGAATCACGTTGAGATTCAAGTTCTAGCAGCAAGTGTTCATTCAGGCTAAGAACAGCAACTTGTGCTATTCTGGACATATACAGTAAAAATAGCATTCCCGTCCGTCCCAGCTAGTATAGTGTATTGGAGTGAAGAAAAGCTCCTGTTTTACTCAGTATCCAATACTGAGTTGAACTAGATATGCCCCGTTTGTGTAGGAAGCATAGTTCTTTTGTTCTGAGCTACCTCACTGTACGAGCTCTATAGGAAACACAGTAGAGTGCAAGAATGCTGTTTTCTCTAAACTGAGTGTTTTTCTTGCATGGCACACTAGGGTTCAATTAAACTTCCTAAACGGAGTGGAATCACGTTGAGATTCAAGTTCTAGCAGCAAGTGTTCATTCAGGCTAAGAGGAGCACACTTGTGCTATTCTGGCCATATATAGTGCAAATAGTATTCGCGTCTGTTCCGAGCCAGTACAGTGTATTGGACAAAGAGAAGCTCCTGTTTGACTCAGTTTCCAACACTGAATTTAACTAGATATGCCCCGTTTGTGTAGGAAGCACAGTTCTTTTGTTCTGAGCTAGCTCACTGTACGGGCCCTATAGGAAACACAGTAGGGTGGAAGAATGCTGTTTTCTCTAAAACAGATGTTTTTCTTGCATGGCACACTAGGGTTCAATTAAACTTCCTAAACGGATTGGAATCGCGTTGAGATTCAAGTTCTAGCAGCAAGTGTTCAATCACGCTAAGAACAGCACACTTGTGCTATTCTGGCATAATACAGTTCAAATAGCATTCACGTCTGTTCCCAGCCAGTACAGTGTATTGGACTGAAGAGAAGCTCCTGTTTTACTCAGTTTCCAATACTGAATTGAACTAGATATGCCCTGTTTGTGTAGGAAGCACAGTTCTTTTGTTCTGAGCTAGCTCACTGTACGGGCCCTATAGGAAACACAGTAGAGTGCAAGAATGCTGTTTTCTCTAAAACAGCGTGTTTTTCTTGCATGGCACACTAGGGTTCAATTAAACTTCCTAAACGGAATGGCATCACGTTGAGATTCAAGTTCTAGCAGCAAGTGTTCATTCAGGCTAAGAACAGCACACTTGTGCTAATCTGGCCATATACAGTGCAAATAGCATTCGCGTCTGTTCCCAGACAGTACAGTGTATTGGAATGAAGAGAAGCTCCTGTTTTACTCAGTTTCCAATACTGAGTTGAACTAGATATGCCCGGTTAGTGTAGGAAGCACAGTTCTTTTGTTCTGAGCTAGCTCACTGTACGGGCCCTATAGGAAACACAGTAGAGTTCAAGAATGTTGTTTTCTCTAAAACAGAGTGTTTTTCTTGCATGGCACAGTAGGGTTCAATTAAACTTCATAAACGGAGTGGAATCACGTTGAGATTCAAAATCTAGCAGCAAGTGTTCATTCAGGCTCAGAACAGCATACTATTGCTATTCTGGCCATATACAGTGCAAATAGCATTCGCGTCTGTTCCCAGCCAGTACAGTGTATTGGACTGAAGAGAAGCTCCTGTTTTACTCAGTTTCCAATACTGAGTTGAATTAGATATGCCCCGTTTGTGTAGGAAGCACAGTTCTTTTGTTCTGAGCTAGCTCACTGTACGGGCCCTATAGGAAACACAGTAGAGTGCAAGAATGCTGTTTTCTCTAAAACAGAGTGTTTTTCTTGCATGGCACACTAGGGTTCAATTAACCTTCCTAAATGGAGTGGAATCACGTTGAGATTCAAGTTCTAGCAGCAAGTGTTCATTCAGGCTAAGAACAGCACACTTGTGCTATTCTGGCCATATACAGTGCAAATAGCATTCCCGTCTCTTCCCATCCAGTACAGTGTATTGGACTGAAGAGAAGCTCCTGTTTCACTCAGTTTCCAATACTGAGTTGAACTAGATATGCCCCGTTTGTGTAGGAAGCACAGTTATTTTGTTCTGAGCTAGCTCTCTGTACGGGCCCTATAGGAAACACAGTAGAGTGCAAGAATGCTGTTTTCTCTAAAACAGAGTGTTTTTCTTGCATGGCACACTAGGGTTCAATTAAACTTCCTAAACGGAGTGGTATCACGTTGAGATTCAAGTTCTAGCAGCAAGTGTTCATTCATGCTAAGAACAGCACACTTGTGCTTTTCTGCCCATATACAGTGCAAATAGCATTCACGTCTGTTCCCATCCAGTACAGTGTATTGGACTGAAGAGAAGCTCCTGTTTTACTCAGTTTCCAAAAGTGAGTTGAACTAGATATGCCCCGTTTGTGTAGGAAGCACAGTTCTTTTGTTCTGAGCTACCTCACTGTACGGGCTCTGTAGGAAACACTGTACAGTGCAAGAATGCTGTTTTCTCTAAAGCAGAGTGTTTTTTTGCATGGCACACTAGGGTTCAATTAAACTTCCTAAACGGAGTTGAATCACGTTGAGATTCAAGTTCAAGCAGCAAGTGTTCATTCAGGCTAAGGACAGCTCTCGTGCTATTCTGGCCATATTCAGTGCAAATAGCTTACGCGTTTGTTCCCAGAAAGTACAGTGTATTGGACTGAAGAGAGGCTCCTGTTTTACTCAGTTTCCAATACTGAGTTGAACTAGATATGCCCCGTTTGTGTAGGAAGCACAGTTCTTTTGTTCTGAGCTACCTCACTGTACGGGCTCTATAGGAAACACAGTACAGTGCAAGAATGCTGTTTTCTCTAAAACAGAGCGTTTTTTTGCATGGCACACTAGGGTTCAATTAAACTTCCTAAACGGACTGGAATCACGTTGAGATTCAAGTTCTAGCAGCAAGTGTTCATTCAGGCTAAGAACAGCACACTTGTGCTATTCTGGCCTAATACAGTGCAAATAGCATTCACGTCTGTTCCCAGCCAGTACAGTGTATTGGACTGAAGAGAAGCTCCTGTTTTACTCAGTTTTCAATACTGAGATGAACTAGGTATGCCCCGTTTGTGTAGGAAGCACAGTACTTTTGTTCTTAGCTAGCTCACTGTACAGGCCCTATAGGTAACACAGTAGAGTGCAAGAATGCTGTTTTCTATAAAACAGAGTGTTTTTCTTGCATGGCACACTAGAGTTTAATTAAACTTCCTAAATGGAGTTGAATCACGTTGAGATTCAAGTTCTAGCAGCAAGTGTTCATTCAGGCTAGGAACAGCAATTTGTGCTATTCTGGACATATACAGTACAAATAGCATTCCCGTCTGTTCCCAGCTAGTATAGTGTATTGGACTGAAGAGAAGCTCCTGTTTTACTCAGTTTCCAATACTGAGTTGAACTAGATATGCCCCGTTTGTGTAGGAAGCACAGTTCTTTTGTTCTGAACTACCTCACTGTACGAGCTCTATAGGAAACACAGTAGAGTGCAAGAATGCTGTTTTCTCTAAAACTGAGAGTTTTTCTTGCATGGCACACAAGGGTTCAATTAAAATTCCTAAACGGAGTGGAATCACGTTGAGATTCAAATTCTAGCAGCAAGTGTTCATTCAGGCTAAGAACAGCACACTTGTGCTATTCTGGCCATATACAGTGTAAATAGCATTCGCATCTGTTCCCAGCTAGTACAGTGTACTGGGCAAAGAGAAGCTCCTGTTTTACTCAGTTTCCAACACTGAATTCAACTAGATATGCCCCGTTTGTGTAGGAAGCACAGTTCTTTTGTTCTGAGCTAGCTCACTGTACGGGCCCTATAGAAACATAGTAGAGTGGAAGAATGCTGTTTTCTCTAAAACAGAGTGTTTTTCTTGCATGGCACACTAGGGTTCAATTAAACTTCCTAAACGGATTGGAATCACGTTGAGATTCAAGTTCTAGCAGCAAGTGTTCATTCAGGCTAAAAACAGCAACTTGTGCTATTCTGGACACATACAGTACAAATAGTATTTCTGTCTGTTCCCAGCTAGTATAGTGTATTGGACTGAAGAGAAGCTCCTGTTTTACTCAGTTTCCAATACTGAGTTGAACTAGATATGCCCCGTTTGTGTAGGAAGCACAGTTCTTTTGTTCTGAGCTACCTCACTGTACGGGCCCTATAGGAAACACAGTAGAGTGCAAGAATGCTGTTTTCTCTAAAACAGAGTGTTTTTCTTGCATGGCACACTAGGGTTCAATAAACTTCCTAAACTAGGTGGAATCACGTTGAGATTCAAGTTCTAGCAGCAAGTGTTCATTCAGGCTAAGAACAGCACACTTGTGCTTTTCTGGCCATATACAGTGCAAATAGCATTCGCGTCTGTTCCCAGCCAGTACAGTGCATTGGACTGAAGAGAAGCTCCTGTTTTACTCAGTTTCCAATACTGAGTTGAACTAGATATGCCCCGTTTATGTAGGAAGCACAGTTCTTTTGTTCTGAGCTAGCTCACTGTAGGAGCCCTATAGGAAAGACAGTAGAGTGCAAGAATGCTGTTTTCTCTAAAACAGAGTGTTTTTGTTGCATGGCACACTAGGGTTCAATTAAACTTCCTAAACGGAGTGGTATCACGTTGAGATTCAAGTTCTAGCAGCAAGCGTTCATTCAGGTGAAGAACAGCACACTTGTGCTATTCTAACCATATACAGTGCAAATAGCATTCGCGACTGTTCCCAGACAGTACAGTGTATTGGACTGAAGAGAAGCTCCTGTTTAACTCAGTTTCCAATACTGAATTGAACTAGATATGCCCCGTTTGTGTAGGAAGCACAGTTCTTTTGTTCTGAGCTACCTCACTGTACGGGCTCTGTAGGAAACACAGTACAGTGCAAGAATGCTGTTTTCTCTAAAACAGAGTGTTTTTCTTGCATGGCACACTAGGGTTCAATTAAACTTCCTAAACGGAGTTGAATCACGTTGAGATTTAAGTTCTAGCAGCAAGTGTTCATTCAGGCTAAGAACAGCAACTTGTGCTATTCTGGACATATATAGTACAAATAGCATTCCCGTCCGTTGCCAGCTAGTATAGTGTATTGGACTGAAGAAAAGCTCCTGTTTACTCAGTTTCCAATACTGAGTTGAACTAGATATGCCCCGTTTGTGTAGGAAGCACAGTTCTTTTGTTCTGAACTACCTCACTGTACGAGCTCTATAGGAAACACAGTAGAGTGCAAGAATGCTGTTTTCTCTAAAACTGAGTGTTTTTCTTGCATGGCACACTAGGGTTCAATAAACTTCCTAAACTAGGTGGAATCACGTTGAGATTCAAGTTCTAGCAGCAAGTGTTCATTCAGGCTAAGAACAGCACCCTTGTGCTATTCTGGCCATATATAGTGCAAATAGCATTCGCGTCTGTTTCCAGCCAGTACAGTGTATTGGACAAAGAGAAGCTCCTGTTTGACTCAGTTTCCAACACTGAATTTAACTAGATATGCCCCGTTTGTGTAGGATGCACAGTTCTTTTGTTCTGAGCTAGCTCACTGTACGGGCCCTATAGGAAACATAGTAGAGTGGAAGAATGCTGTTTTCTCTAAAACAGAGTGTTTTTCTTGCATGGCACACTAGGGTTCAATTAAACTTCCTAAACGGATTGGAATCACGTTGAGATTCAAGTTCTAGCAGCAAGTGTTCATTCACGCTAAGAACAGCACACTTGTGCTATTCTGGCCAAATACAGTGCAAATAGCATTCACGTCTGTTCCCAGCCAGTACAGTGTATTGGACTGAAGAGAAGCTCATGTTTTACTCAGTTTCCAATACTGAATTGAACTAGATATGCCCTGTTTGTGTAGGAAGCACAGTTCTTTTGTTCTGAGCTAGCTCACTGTCCGGGCCCTATAGGAAACACAGTAGAGTGCAAGAATGCTGTTTTCTCTAAAACAGAGTGTTTTTCTTGCATGGCACACTAGGGTTCAATTAAACTTCCTAAACGGTATGGTATCACGTTGAGATTCAAGTTCTAGCAGCAAGTCCTCATTCAGGCTAAGAACAGCACACTTGTGCTATTCTCGCCATATACAGTGCAAAAAGAATTCGCGTCTGTTCCCAGCCAGTACAGTGTATTGGACTGAAGAGAAGCTCCTGTTTTACTCAGTTTCCAATACTGAGTTGAACTAGATATGCCCCGTTTGTGTAGGAAGCACAGTTCTTTTGTTCTGTGCTAGCTCACTGTACGGGCCCTATAGGAAACACAGTAGAGTGCAAGAATGCTGTTTTCTCTAAAACAGAGTGTTTTTCTTGCATGGCACACTAGGATTCAATTAAACTCCTAAACGGAGTGGAATCACGTTGATATTCAAGTTCTAGTAGCAAGTGTTCATTCAGGCTAAGAACAGCACACTTGTGGTATTCTGGCCATATATAGTGCAAATAGCATTCGCGTCTGTTCCCAGCCAGTACAGTGTATTGGACTCAAGAGAAGCTCCTGTTTTACTCAGTTTCCAATACTGAGTTGAAGTAGATATGCCCCGTTTGTGTAGGAAGCGCAGTTCTTTTGTTCTGAGCTAGCTCACTGTAGGGGACCTATAGTAAACACAGTAGAGTACAAGAATGCTGTTTTCTCTAAAACAGAGTGTTTTTCTTGCATGGCACACTAGGGTTCAATTAAACTTCCTAAACGGAGTGGTATCACGTTGAGATTCAAGTTCTAGCAGCAAGTGTTCATTCAGGCGAAGAACAGCATACTTGTGCTATTCTGGCCATATTCAGTGCAAATAGCATTCCCGTCTGTTACCAGGTAGTACACTGTATTGGACTGAAGAGAAGCTCCTGTTTTACTCAGTTTCAAATACTGAGTTGAACTAGATATGCCCCGTTTGTGTAGGAAGCACAGTTCTTTTGTTCTGAGCTAGCACACTGTACGGGCCCTATTGGAAACACAGTAGAGTGCAAGAATGCTGTTTTCTCTAAAACAGAGTGTTTTTCTTGCATGGCACACTAGGGTTCAATTAACCTTCCTAAACGGAGTGGAATCACGTTGAGATTCAAGTTCTAGCAGCAAGTGTTCATTCAGGCTAAGAACAGAACACTTGTGCTTTTCTGGCCATATACAGTGCAAATAGCATTCGCGTCTGTTCCCAGCCAGTACAGTGTATTGGACTGAAGAGAAGCTCCTGTTTTACTCAGTTTCCAATACTGAGTTGAACTAGATATGCCACGTGTGTGTAGGAAGCACAGTTCTTTTGTTCTGAGCTAGCACACTGTATGGGCCCTATAGGAAACACAGTAGAGTGCAAGAATTCTGTTTTCCCTAAAACAGAGTGTTTTTCTTGCATGGCCCACTAGGGTTCAATTAAACTTCCTAAAAGGAGTGGTATCACGTTGAGATTCAAGTTCTAGCAGCAAGTGTTCATTCTTGCTAAGAACAGCACACTTGTGCTATTCTAACCATATACAGTGCAAATAGATTTCACGTCTGTTCCCAGCCAGTACAGTGTATTGGACTGAAGAGAAGCTCCTGTTTTACTCAGTTTCTAATACTGAGTTGAACTAGATATGCCCCGTTTGTGTAGGAAGCACAGTTCTTTTGTTCTGAGCTACCTCACTGTACGGGCTCTGTAGGAAACACTGTACAGTGCAAGAATGCTGTTTTCTCTAAAGCAGAGTGTTTTTTTGCATGGCACACTAGGGTTCAATTAAACTTCCTAAACGGAGTTGAATCACGTTGAGATTCAAGTTCAAGCAGCAAGTGTTCATTCAGGCTAAGGACAGCACTCATGTGCTATTCTGGCCATATACAGTGCAAATAGCTTACGCGTCTGTTCCCAGAAAGTACAGTGTATTGGACTGAAGAGAGGCTCCTGTTTTACTCAGTTTCCAATACTGAGTTGAACTAGATATGCCCCGTTTGTGTAGGAAGCACAGTTCTTTTGTTCTGAGCTACCTCACTGTACGGGCTCTATAGGAAACACAGTACAGTGCAAGAATGCTGTTTTCTCTAAAACAGAGCGTTTTTTTGCATGGCACACTAGGGTTCAATTAAACTTCCTAAACGGACTGGAATCACGTTGAGATTCAAGTTCTAGCAGCAAGTGTTCATTCAGGCTAAGAACAGCACACTTGTGCTATTCTGGCCTAATACAGTGCAAATAGCATTCACGTCTGTTCCCAGCCAGTACAGTGTATTGGACTGAAGAGAAGCTCCTGTTTTACTCAGTTTTCAATACTGAGATGAACTAGGTATGCCCCGTTTGTGTAGGAAGCACAGTACTTTTGTTCTTAGCTAGCTCACTGTACAGGCCCTATAGGTAACACAGTAGAGTGCAAGAATGCTGTTTTCTATAAAACAGAGTGTTTTTCTTGCATGGCACACTAGAGTTTAATTAAACTTCCTAAATGGAGTTGAATCACGTTGAGATTCAAGTTCTAGCAGCAAGTGTTCATTCAGGCTAGGAACAGCAATTTGTGCTATTCTGGACATATACAGTACAAATAGCATTCCCGTCTGTTCCCAGCTAGTATAGTGTATTGGACTGAAGAGAAGCTCCTGTTTTACTCAGTTTCCAATACTGAGTTAAACTAGATATGCCCCGTTTGTGTAGGAAGCACAGTTCTTTTGTTCTGAACTACCTCACTGTACGAGCTCTATAGGAAACACAGTAGAGTGCAAGAATGCTGTTTTCTCTAAAACTGAGAGTTTTTCTTGCATGGCACACAAGGGTTCAATTAAAATTCCTAAACGGAGTGGAATCACGTTGAGATTCAAGTTCTAGCAGCAAGTGTT
Source organism: Peromyscus maniculatus bairdii (assembly GCF_049852395.1). NCBI lineage: Eukaryota > Metazoa > Chordata > Mammalia > Rodentia > Cricetidae > Peromyscus > Peromyscus maniculatus. The sequence continues at coordinate 1,194,816 of NC_134862.1, forward strand.
CATTCAGGCTAAGAACAGCACCCTTGTGCTATTCTGGCCATATATAGTGCAAATAGCATTCGCGTCTGGTTCCAGCCAGTACAGTGTATTGGACAAAGAGAAGCTCCTGTTTGACTCAGTTTCCAACACTGAATTTAACTAGATATGCCCCGTTTGTGTAGGAAGCACAGTTCTTTTGTTCTGAGCTAGCTCACTGTACGGGCCCTATAGGAAACATAGTAGAGTGGAAGAATGCTGTTTTCTCTAAAACAGAGTGTTTTTCTTGCATGGCACACTAGGGTTCAATTAAACTTCCTAAACGGATTGGAATCACGTTGAGATTCAAGTTCTAGCAGCAAGTGTTCATTCACGCTAAGAACAGCACACTTTTGCTATTCTGGCCAAATACAGTGCAAATAGCATTCACGTCTGTTCCCAGCCAGTACAGTGTATTGGACTGAAGAGAAGCTCATGTTTTACTCAGTTTCCAATACTGAATTGAACTAGATATGCCCTGTTTGTGTAGGAAGCACAGTTCTTTTGTTCTGAGCTAGTTCACTGTCCGGGCCCTATAGGAAACCAAGTAGAGTGCAAGAATGCTGTTTTCTCTAAAACAGAGTGTTTTTCTTGCATGGCACACTAGGGTTCAATTAAACTTCCCAAACGGAGTGGAATCACGTTGAGATTTAAGTTCTAGCAGCAAGTGTTCATTCAGGCTAAGAACAGCACACTTGTGCTATTCAGGCCATATACAGTGCAAATAACATTCGGGTCTGTTCCCAGGCAGTACAGTGTATTGGACTGAAGAGAAGCTCCTGTTTTACTCAGTTTCCAATACTGAGTTGAACTAGATATGCCCCGTTTGTGTAGGAAGCACAGTTCTTTTGTTCTGAGCCAGCTCACTGTCCGGGCCCTATAGGAAACACAGTAGAGTGAAAGAATGCTGTTTTCTCTAAAACAGAGTGTTTTTCTTGCATGGCACACTAGGGTTCAATTAAACTTCCTAAACGGAGTGGAATCACGTTGAGATTTAAGTTCTAGCAGCAAGTGTTCATTCAGGCTAAGAACAGCACACTTGTGCTATTCTGGCCATATGGAGTGCAAATAGCATTCGCGTCTGTTCCCAGCCAGTACAGTGTATTGGACTAAAGAGAAGCTCCTGTTTTACTCAGTTTCCCATTCTGAGTTGAACTACATATGTACCGTTTGTGTAGGAAGCACAGTTCTTTTGTTCTGAGCTTGCTCACTGTACGGGCCCTATAGGAAACACAGTAGAGTGCAAGAATTCTATTTTCTCTAAAACAGAGTGTTTATCTTGCATGGCACACTAGGGTTCAAATAAACTTCCTAAACGGAATGGTATCACGTTGAGATTCAAGTTCTAGCAGCAAGTGTTCATTCAGGCTAAGAACAGCACACTTGTGCTATTCTAACCATATACAGTGCAAATAGCATTCGCGTCTGTTCCCAGCCAGTACAGTGTATTGGACTGAAGAGAAGCTCCTGTTTTACTCAGTTTCCAATACTGAGTGGAACTAGATATGCCCCGTTCGTGTAGGAAGCACAGTTCTTTTGTTCTGATGTAGCTCACTCTACGGGCCCTATCGGAAACACAGTAGAGTGAAAGAATGCTGTTTTCTCTAAAACAGAGTGTTTTTCTTGCATGAAACACTAGGGTTCAATTAAACTTCCTAAACGGAGTGGAATCACGTTGAGATTCAAGTTCTAGCAGCAAGTGTTCATTCATGCTAAGAACAGCACACTTGTGCTGTTCTGGCCATATACAGTGCAAATAGCATTCACATCTGTTCCCCGGCAGTACAGTGTATTGGACTAAAGAGAAGCTCCTCTTTTACCCAGTTCCAATACTGAGTTGAACTAGATATTCTCCGTATGTGTAGGAAGCACAGTTCTTTTGTTCTGAGCTAGCTCACTGTACTGGCCCTATAGGAAACACAGTAGGTGCAAGAATGCTGATTTCTCTAAAACAGAGTGTTTTTCTTGCATGGCACACTAGGGTTCAATTAAACTTCCTAAAAGAATGGTATCACGTTGAGATTCAAGTTCTAGCAGAAAGTGTTCATTCATGCTAAGAGCAGCACACTTGTGCTATTCTAACCATATACAGTGCAAATAGAATTCGCGTCTGTTCCCAGCCAGTACAGTGTATTGGACTGAAGAGAAGCTCCTGTTTTACTCAGTTTCCAATACTGAGTTGAACTAGATATGCCCCGTTTGTGTAGGAAGCACAGTTCTTTTTTTCTGAGCTTGCTCACTGTACGGGACCTATAGGAAACACAGTAGAGTGCAAGAATGCTGTTTTCTCTAAAACAGAGTGTTTTTCTTGCATGGTACACTAGGGTTCAATTAAAGTTCCGAAACGGATTGGTATCACGTAGAGATTCAGGTTCTAGCAGCAAGTGTTCATTCAGGATAAGAACAGCACACTTGTGCTGTTCTGGCCATATACAGTGCAAATATCATTCGCGTCTGTTCCCAGCCTGTACAGTGTATTGGACTGAAGAGAAGCTCCTGTTTTACTCAGTTTCCAATACTGAGTGGAACTAGATATGCCCCGTTTGTGTAGGAAGCACAGTTCTTTTGTTCTGATGTAGCTCACTCTACGGGCCCTATCGGAAACACAGTAGAGTGCAAGAATGCTGTTTTCTCTAAAACAGAGTGTTTTTCTTGCATGAAACACTAGGGTTCAATTAAACTTCCTAAACGGAGTGGAATCACGTTGAGATTCAAGTTCTAGCAGCAAGTGTTCATTCAGACTAAGAACAGCACACTTGTGCTGTTCTGGCCATATACAGTGCAAATAGCATTCGCGTCTGTTCCCAGCCAGTATAGTGTATTGGACTGAAGAGAAGCTCCTGTTTTACTCAGTTTCCAATACTGAGTTGAACTAGATATGCCCCGTTTGTGTAGGAAGCACAGTTCTTTTGTTCTGAGCTTGCTCACTGTACGGGACCTATAGGAAACACAGTAGAGTGCAAGAATGCTGTTTTTTTGTCTAAAACAGAGTGTTTTTCTTGCATGGTACACTAGGGTTCAATTAAACTTCCTAAACGGAGTGGTATCACGTAGAGATTCAAGTTCTAGCAGCAAGTGTTCATTCAGGATAAGAACAGCACACTTGTGCTATTCTAACCATATACAGTGCAAATATCATTCGCGTCTGTTCCCAGCCAGTACAGTGTATTGGACTGAAGAGAAGCTCCTGTTTTACTCAGTTTCCAATACTGAGTTGAACTAGATATGTCCCGTTTGTGTAGGAAGCACAGTTCTTTTTTTCTGAGCTAGCTCACTGTACGGGCCCTATAGGAAACACAGTAGAGTGCAAGAATGCTGATTTCTCTAAAACAGAGTGTTTTTCTTGCATGGCACACTAGGGTTCAATTAAACTTCCTAAAAGAATGGTATCACGTTGAGATTCAAGTTCTAGCAGCAAGTGTTCATTCAGGATAAGAACAGCACACTTGTGCTATTCTTGCCATATACAGTGCAAATAACATTCGCGTCTGTTCCCAGCCAGTACAGTGTATTGGACTGAAGAGAAGCTCCTTTTCTCCTCAGTTTCCAATACTGAGTTGAACTAGATATGCCCCATTTGTGTAGCAAGCACAGTTCTTTTGTTCTGAGCTACCTCACTGTACGGGCTCTATAGGAAACACAGTAGATTGCAAAATGCTGTTTTCTCTAAAACAGAGTGTTTTTCTTGCATGGCACACTAGGGTTCAATTACTTCCTAAGCGGAGTGGAATCACGTTGAGATTCAAGTACTAGCAGCAAGTGTTCATTCAGGCTAAGAACAGCACACTTTTGCTATTCTGGCCATATACAGTGCAAATAGCATTCGCGTCTGTTCCCAGCCATTACAGTGTATTGGACTAAAGAGAAGCTCGTGTTTTACTCAGTTTCCAATACTGAGTTGAACTAGATATGTCCCGTTTGTGTAGGAAGCACAGTTCTTTTGTTCTGAGCTCGCTCACTGTACGGGCTCTATACGAAATACAGTAGAGTGCAAGAATGCTGATTTCTCTAAAACAGAGTGTTTTTCTTGCATGGCACACTAGGGTTCAATTAAACTTCCTAAACGGAGTGGAATCACGTTGAGATTCAAGTTCTAGCAGAAAGTGTTCATTCAGGCTAAGAACAGCACACTTGTGCTATTTTGGCCATATACAATACAAATAGCATTCCCGTCTGTTCCCATCCAGTACAGTGTATTGGACTGAAGAGAAGGTCCTGTTTTACTCAGTTTCTAATACTGAGTTGAACTAGATATGCCCCATTTGTGTAGGAAGCACAGTTCCTTTGTTCTGAGCTAGCTCATTGTACCGGCCCTATAGGAAACACAGTAGAGTGCAAGAATGCTGTTTTCTCTAAAACAGAGTGTTTTTCTTGCATGGCACACTAGGGTTCAATTAAACTTCCTAAGCGGAGTGGAATCACGTTGAGATTCAAGTACTAGCAGCAAGTGTTCATTCAGGCTAAGAACAGCACACTTGTGCTATTCTGGACATATACAGTGCAAATAGCATTCCCGTCTGTTCCCAGCCAGTACAGTGTATTGGACTGAAGAGAAGCTCCGGTTTTACTCAGTTTCCAATACTGAGTTGAACTAGATATGCCCCGTTTGTGTAGGAAGCACAGTTCTTTTGTTCTGAGCTAGCTCACTGTACGGGCCCTATAGGAAACACAGTAGAGGGAAAGAATGCTGTTTTCTCTAAAACAGAGTGTTTTTCTTGCAAGCACACTAGGGTTCAATTAAACTTCCTAAATAGAGTTGAATCACGTTGATTTAAGTTCTAGCAGAAAGTGTTCATTCACGGTAAGAACAGCACACTTGTGCTATTTTGGCCATATACAATACAAATAGCATTCCCGTCTGTTCCCAGCCAGTGCAGTGTATTGGACTGAAGAGAAGCTCCTGTTTTACTCAGTTTTTAATACTGAGTTGAACTAGATATGCCGCGTTGGTGTAGGAAGCACAGTTCTTTTGTTCTGAGCTACCTCACTGTACGGGCTCTGTAGGAAACACAGTAGAGTGCAAGAATGCTGTTTTCTCTAAAACAGAGTGTTTTTTTGCATGGCACACTAGGGTTCAATTAAACTTCCTAAACGGAGTTGAATCACGTTGAGAATCAAGTTCTAGCAGCACGTGTTCATTCAGGCTAAGGACAGCACACTTGTGCTGTTTTGGCCATATACAGTGCAAATAGCATTCGTGTCTGTTCCCAGCCAGTACAGTGTATTGGACTGAAGAGGGGCTCCTGTTTTACTCAGTTTCCAATACTGAGTTGAACTAGATATACCCCGTTTGTGTAGGAAGCACAGTTCTTTTGTTCAGAGCTATCTCAGTTTACGGGCCCTATAGGAAACACAGTAGAGTGTAAGAATGTTGTTTTCTCTAAAACAGAGTGTTTTTCTTGCATGGAACACTAGGGTTCAATTAAACTTCCTAAACAGAGTGGTATCACGTTGAGATTCAAGTTCTAGCAGCAAGTGTTCATTCAGGCTAAGAACAGAATACTAGTGCTATTCTGCGAATATACAGTGCAAATAGCATTCCCGTCTGTTCCCAGCTAGTACAGGGTATTGGACTGAAGAGAATCTCCTGTTTTACTCAGTTTCCAATACTGAGTTGAACTAGATATGCCCCGTTTGTGTAGGAAGCACAGTTCTTTTGTTCAGAGCTATCTCACTGTACGGGCCCTATAGGAAAAACAGTATATTGCAAGAATGCTGTTTTCTCTAAAACAGAGTGTTTTTCTTGCATGGCACACTAGGGTTCAATTAAACTTCCTAAACGGAGTGGAATCACGTTGAGATTCAAGTTCTAGCAGCAAGTGTTCATTCAGGCTAAGAACAGAACACATGTGCTATTATGGCTATATACAGTGCAAATAGCTTTCGCGTCTGTTCCCAGCCAGTAGAGTGTATTGGACTGAAGAAAAGCTCCTCTTTTACTCAGCTGCCAATACCGATATGAACTAGATATGCCCCGTTTGTGTGGGAAGCACAGTTCCTTTGTTCTGAGCTAGCTCACTGTACCGGCCCCATAGGAAACACAGTAGAGTGCAAGAATGCTGTTTTATCTAAAACAGAGTGTTTTTCTTGCATGGCACACTAGGTTTCAATTAAACTTCCTAAACGGAACGGAATCACGTTGAGATTCAAGTTCTAGCAGCAAGTGTTCATTCAGGCTAAGAACAGCACACTTGTGCTATTCTGGCAATATACAGTTCAAATACCATTCGCGTCTGTTCCCTGCAATTAAAGTGTATTGGACTCAAGAGAAGCTCCTGTTTTACTCAGTTTCCAATACTGAGTTGAACTAGATATGCCCCGTTGTGTAGGAACCACAGTTCTTTTGACCTGAGCTATCTCACTGTACGGGCTCTATAGGAAACACAGTAGAGTGCAAGAATGCGGTTTTCTCTAAAACAGAGTGTTTTTCTTGCATGGCACACTAGGGTTCAATTAAACTTCCTAAAAGGAGCTGAATCACGTTGATATTCAAGTACTAGCAGCAAGTTTTCATTCAGGCTAAGAACAGCACACTTGTGCTATTCTGGCCATATACAGTGCAAATAGCATTCCCGTCTGTTCCAAGCCAGTACAGTGTATTGGACTGAAGAGAAGCTCCTGTTTTACTCAGTTTCCAATACTGAGTTGAACTAGATATGCCCCGTTTGTGTAGGAAGCACAGTTCTTTTGTTCTGAGCTAGCTCACTGTACGGGCCCTATATGAAACACAGTAGAGTGCAAGAATGTTGTTTTCTCTAAAACAGAGTGTTTTTCTTGCATGGAACACTAGGGTTCAATTAAACTTCCTAAACAGAGTGGTATCACGTTGAGATTCAAGTTCTAGCAGCAAGTGTTCATTCAGGCTAAGAACAGAACACTAGTGCTATTCTGGCCATATACAGTGCAAATAGCATTCCCGTCTGTTCCCAGCTAGTACAGTGTATTGTACTGAAGAGAAGCTCCTGTTTTACTCAGTTTCCAATACTGAGTTGAACTAGATATGCCCCGTTTGTGTAGGAAGCACAGTTCTTTTGTTCTGAGTTAGCTCACTTACCGGCCCTATAGGAAACACAGTAGAGTGCAAGAATCCTGTTTTCTCTAAAACAGAGTGTTTTTCTTGCATGGCACACTAGGGTTCAATTAAACTTCCTAAACGGAGTGGAATTACGTTGAGATTCAAGTTTTAGCAGCAAGTGTTCATTCAAGCTAAGAACAGCACACTTGTGCTATTCTGGCCATATACAGTGCAAATAACATTCCTGTCTGTTCCCAGCCAGTACAGTGTATTGGACTGAAGAGAAGCTCCTGTTTTACTCAATTTCCAATACTGAGTTGAAATATATATGCCCCGTTTGTGTAGGAAGCACAGTTCTTTTGTTCTGAGCTAGCTCACTTACGGGCCCTATAGGAAACACAGTAGAGTGCAAGAATGCTGTTTTCTCTAAAACAGAGTGTTTTTCTTGCATGGCACACTAGGGTTCAATTAAACTTCCCAAACGGAGTGGAATCACGTTGAGATTTAAGTTCTAGCAGCAAGTGTTCATTCAGGCTAAGAACAGCACACTTGTGCTATTCAGGCCATATACAGTGCAAATAACATTCGGGTCTGTTCCCAGGCAGTACAGTGTATTGGACTGAAGAGAAGCTCCTGTTTTACTCAGTTTCCAATACTGAGTTGAACTAGATATGCCCCGTTTGTGTAGGAAGCACAGTTCTTTTGTTCTGAGCCAGCTCACTGTCCGGGCCCTATAGGAAACACAGTAGAGTGAAAGAATGCTGTTTTCTCTAAAACAGAGTGTTTTTCTTGCATGGCACACTAGGGTTCAATTAAACTTCCTAAACGGAGTGGAATCACGTTGAGATTTAAGTTCTAGCAGCAAGTGTTCATTCAGGCTAAGAACAGCACACTTGTGCTATTCTGGCCATATGGAGTGCAAATAGCATTCGCGTCTGTTCCCAGCCAGTACAGTGTATTGGACTAAAGAGAAGCTCCTGTTTTACTCAGTTTCCCATTCTGAGTTGAACTACATATGTACCGTTTGTGTAGGAAGCACAGTTCTTTTGTTCTGAGCTTGCTCACTGTACGGGCCCTATAGGAAACACAGTAGAGTGCAAGAATTCTATTTTCTCTAAAACAGAGTGTTTATCTTGCATGGCACACTAGGGTTCAAATAAACTTCCTAAACGGAATGGTATCACGTTGAGATTCAAGTTCTAGCAGCAAGTGTTCATTCAGGCTAAGAACAGCACACTTGTGCTATTCTAACCATATACAGTGCAAATAGCATTCGCGTCTGTTCCCAGCCAGTACAGTGTATTGGACTGAAGAGAAGCTCCTGTTTTACTCAGTTTCCAATACTGAGTGGAACTAGATATGCCCCGTTCGTGTAGGAAGCACAGTTCTTTTGTTCTGATGTAGCTCACTCTACGGGCCCTATCGGAAACACAGTAGAGTGAAAGAATGCTGTTTTCTCTAAAACAGAGTGTTTTTCTTGCATGAAACACTAGGGTTCAATTAAACTTCCTAAACGGAGTGGAATCACGTTGAGATTCAAGTTCTAGCAGCAAGTGTTCATTCATGCTAAGAACAGCACACTTGTGCTGTTCTGGCCATATACAGTGCAAATAGCATTCACATCTGTTCCCCGGCAGTACAGTGTATTGGACTAAAGAGAAGCTCCTCTTTTACCCAGTTCCAATACTGAGTTGAACTAGATATTCTCCGTATGTGTAGGAAGCACAGTTCTTTTGTTCTGAGCTAGCTCACTGTACTGGCCCTATAGGAAACACAGTAGGTGCAAGAATGCTGATTTCTCTAAAACAGAGTGTTTTTCTTGCATGGCACACTAGGGTTCAATTAAACTTCCTAAAAGAATGGTATCACGTTGAGATTCAAGTTCTAGCAGAAAGTGTTCATTCATGCTAAGAGCAGCACACTTGTGCTATTCTAACCATATACAGTGCAAATAGAATTCGCGTCTGTTCCCAGCCAGTACAGTGTATTGGACTGAAGAGAAGCTCCTGTTTTACTCAGTTTCCAATACTGAGTTGAACTAGATATGCCCCGTTTGTGTAGGAAGCACAGTTCTTTTTTTCTGAGCTTGCTCACTGTACGGGACCTATAGGAAACACAGTAGAGTGCAAGAATGCTGTTTTCTCTAAAACAGAGTGTTTTTCTTGCATGGTACACTAGGGTTCAATTAAAGTTCCGAAACGGATTGGTATCACGTAGAGATTCAGGTTCTAGCAGCAAGTGTTCATTCAGGATAAGAACAGCACACTTGTGCTGTTCTGGCCATATACAGTGCAAATATCATTCGCGTCTGTTCCCAGCCTGTACAGTGTATTGGACTGAAGAGAAGCTCCTGTTTTACTCAGTTTCCAATACTGAGTGGAACTAGATATGCCCCGTTTGTGTAGGAAGCACAGTTCTTTTGTTCTGATGTAGCTCACTCTACGGGCCCTATCGGAAACACAGTAGAGTGCAAGAATGCTGTTTTCTCTAAAACAGAGTGTTTTTCTTGCATGAAACACTAGGGTTCAATTAAACTTCCTAAACGGAGTGGAATCACGTTGAGATTCAAGTTCTAGCAGCAAGTGTTCATTCAGACTAAGAACAGCACACTTGTGCTGTTCTGGCCATATACAGTGCAAATAGCATTCGCGTCTGTTCCCAGCCAGTATAGTGTATTGGACTGAAGAGAAGCTCCTGTTTTACTCAGTTTCCAATACTGAGTTGAACTAGATATGCCCCGTTTGTGTAGGAAGCACAGTTCTTTTGTTCTGAGCTTGCTCACTGTACGGGACCTATAGGAAACACAGTAGAGTGCAAGAATGCTGTTTTTTTGTCTAAAACAGAGTGTTTTTCTTGCATGGTACACTAGGGTTCAATTAAACTTCCTAAACGGAGTGGTATCACGTAGAGATTCAAGTTCTAGCAGCAAGTGTTCATTCAGGATAAGAACAGCACACTTGTGCTATTCTAACCATATACAGTGCAAATATCATTCGCGTCTGTTCCCAGCCAGTACAGTGTATTGGACTGAAGAGAAGCTCCTGTTTTACTCAGTTTCCAATACTGAGTTGAACTAGATATGTCCCGTTTGTGTAGGAAGCACAGTTCTTTTTTTCTGAGCTAGCTCACTGTACGGGCCCTATAGGAAACACAGTAGAGTGCAAGAATGCTGATTTCTCTAAAACAGAGTGTTTTTCTTGCATGGCACACTAGGGTTCAATTAAACTTCCTAAAAGAATGGTATCACGTTGAGATTCAAGTTCTAGCAGCAAGTGTTCATTCAGGATAAGAACAGCACACTTGTGCTATTCTTGCCATATACAGTGCAAATAACATTCGCGTCTGTTCCCAGCCAGTACAGTGTATTGGACTGAAGAGAAGCTCCTTTTCTCCTCAGTTTCCAATACTGAGTTGAACTAGATATGCCCCATTTGTGTAGCAAGCACAGTTCTTTTGTTCTGAGCTACCTCACTGTACGGGCTCTATAGGAAACACAGTAGATTGCAAAATGCTGTTTTCTCTAAAACAGAGTGTTTTTCTTGCATGGCACACTAGGGTTCAATTACTTCCTAAGCGGAGTGGAATCACGTTGAGATTCAAGTACTAGCAGCAAGTGTTCATTCAGGCTAAGAACAGCACACTTTTGCTATTCTGGCCATATACAGTGCAAATAGCATTCGCGTCTGTTCCCAGCCATTACAGTGTATTGGACTAAAGAGAAGCTCGTGTTTTACTCAGTTTCCAATACTGAGTTGAACTAGATATGTCCCGTTTGTGTAGGAAGCACAGTTCTTTTGTTCTGAGCTCGCTCACTGTACGGGCTCTATACGAAATACAGTAGAGTGCAAGAATGCTGATTTCTCTGAAACAGAGTGTTTTTCTTGCATGGCACACTAGGGTTCAATTAAACTTCCTAAACGGAGTGGAATCACGTTGAGATTCAAGTTCTAGCAGAAAGTGTTCATTCAGGCTAAGAACAGCACACTTGTGCTATTTTGGCCATATACAATACAAATAGCATTCCCGTCTGTTCCCATCCAGTACAGTGTATTGGACTGAAGAGAAGGTCCTGTTTTACTCAGTTTCTAATACTGAGTTGAACTAGATATGCCCCATTTGTGTAGGAAGCACAGTTCCTTTGTTCTGAGCTAGCTCATTGTACCGGCCCTATAGGAAACACAGTAGAGTGCAAGAATGCTGTTTTCTCTAAAACAGAGTGTTTTTCTTGCATGGCACACTAGGGTTCAATTAAACTTCCTAAGCGGAGTGGAATCACGTTGAGATTCAAGTACTAGCAGCAAGTGTTCATTCAGGCTAAGAACAGCACACTTGTGCTATTCTGGACATATACAGTGCAAATAGCATTCCCGTCTGTTCCCAGCCAGTACAGTGTATTGGACTGAAGAGAAGCTCCTGTTTTACTCAGTTTCCAATACTGAGTTGAACTAGATATGCCCCGTTTGTGTAGGAAGCACAGTTCTTTTGTTCTGAGCTAGCTCACTGTACGGGCCCTATAGGAAACACAGTAGAGGGAAAGAATGCTGTTTTCTCTAAAACAGAGTGTTTTTCTTGCAAGCACACTAGGGTTCAATTAAACTTCCTAAATAGAGTTGAATCACGTTGATTTAAGTTCTAGCAGAAAGTGTTCATTCACGGTAAGAACAGCACACTTGTGCTATTTTGGCCATATACAATACAAATAGCATTCCCGTCTGTTCCCAGCCAGTGCAGTGTATTGGACTGAAGAGAAGCTCCTGTTTTACTCAGTTTTTAATACTGAGTTGAACTAGATATGCCGCGTTGGTGTAGGAAGCACAGTTCTTTTGTTCTGAGCTACCTCACTGTACGGGCTCTGTAGGAAACACAGTAGAGTGCAAGAATGCTGTTTTCTCTAAAACAGAGTGTTTTTTTGCATGGCACACTAGGGTTCAATTAAACTTCCTAAACGGAGTTGAATCACGTTGAGAATCAAGTTCTAGCAGCACGTGTTCATTCAGGCTAAGGACAGCACACTTGTGCTGTTTTGGCCATATACAGTGCAAATAGCATTCGTGTCTGTTCCCAGCCAGTACAGTGTATTGGACTGAAGAGGGGCTCCTGTTTTACTCAGTTTCCAATACTGAGTTGAACTAGATATACCCCGTTTGTGTAGGAAGCACAGTTCTTTTGTTCAGAGCTATCTCAGTTTACGGGCCCTATAGGAAACACAGTAGAGTGTAAGAATGTTGTTTTCTCTAAAACAGAGTGTTTTTCTTGCATGGAACACTAGGGTTCAATTAAACTTCCTAAACAGAGTGGTATCACGTTGAGATTCAAGTTCTAGCAGCAAGTGTTCATTCAGGCTAAGAACAGAATACTAGTGCTATTCTGCGAATATACAGTGCAAATAGCATTCCCGTCTGTTCCCAGCTAGTACAGGGTATTGGACTGAAGAGAATCTCCTGTTTTACTCAGTTTCCAATACTGAGTTGAACTAGATATGCCCCGTTTGTGTAGGAAGCACAGTTCTTTTGTTCAGAGCTATCTCACTGTACGGGCCCTATAGGAAAAACAGTATATTGCAAGAATGCTGTTTTCTCTAAAACAGAGTGTTTTTCTTGCATGGCACACTAGGGTTCAATTAAACTTCCTAAACGGAGTGGAATCACGTTGAGATTCAAGTTCTAGCAGCAAGTGTTCATTCAGGCTAAGAACAGAACACATGTGCTATTATGGCTATATACAGTGCAAATAGCTTTCGCGTCTGTTCCCAGCCAGTAGAGTGTATTGGACTGAAGAGAAGCTCCTCTTTTACTCAGCTGCCAATACCGATATGAACTAGATATGCCCCGTTTGTGTGGGAAGCACAGTTCCTTTGTTCTGAGCTAGCTCACTGTACCGGCCCCATAGGAAACACAGTAGAGTGCAAGAATGCTGTTTTATCTAAAACAGAGTGTTTTTCTTGCATGGCACACTAGGTTTCAATTAAACTTCCTAAACGGAGCGGAATCACGTTGAGATTCAAGTTCTAGCAGCAAGTGTTCATTCAGGCTAAGAACAGCACACTTGTGCTATTCTGGCAATATACAGTTCAAATACCATTCGCGTCTGTTCCCTGCAATTAAAGTGTATTGGACTCAAGAGAAGCTCCTGTTTTACTCAGTTTCCAATACTGAGTTGAACTAGATATGCCCCGTTGTGTAGGAACCACAGTTCTTTTGACCTGAGCTATCTCACTGTACGGGCTCTATAGGAAACACAGTAGAGTGCAAGAATGCGGTTTTCTCTAAAACAGAGTGTTTTTCTTGCATGGCACACTAGGGTTCAATTAAACTTCCTAAAAGGAGCTGAATCACGTTGATATTCAAGTACTAGCAGCAAGTTTTCATTCAGGCTAAGAACAGCACACTTGTGCTATTCTGGCCATATACAGTGCAAATAGCATTCCCGTCTGTTCCAAGCCAGTACAGTGTATTGGACTGAAGAGAAGCTCCTGTTTTACTCAGTTTCCAATACTGAGTTGAACTAGATATGCCCCGTTTGTGTAGGAAGCACAGTTCTTTTGTTCTGAGCTAGCTCACTGTACGGGCCCTATATGAAACACAGTAGAGTGCAAGAATGTTGTTTTCTCTAAAACAGAGTGTTTTTCTTGCATGGAACACTAGGGTTCAATTAAACTTCCTAAACAGAGTGGTATCACGTTGAGATTCAAGTTCTAGCAGCAAGTGTTCATTCAGGCTAAGAACAGAACACTAGTGCTATTCTGGCCATATACAGTGCAAATAGCATTCCCGTCTGTTCCCAGCTAGTACAGTGTATTGTACTGAAGAGAAGCTCCTGTTTTACTCAGTTTCCAATACTGAGTTGAACTAGATATGCCCCGTTTGTGTAGGAAGCACAGTTCTTTTGTTCTGAGTTAGCTCACTTACCGGCCCTATAGGAAACACAGTAGAGTGCAAGAATCCTGTTTTCTCTAAAACAGAGTGTTTTTCTTGCATGGCACACTAGGGTTCAATTAAACTTCCTAAACGGAGTGGAATTACGTTGAGATTCAAGTTTTAGCAGCAAGTGTTCATTCAAGCTAAGAACAGCACACTTGTGCTATTCTGGCCATATACAGTGCAAATAACATTCCTGTCTGTTCCCAGCCAGTACAGTGTATTGGACTGAAGAGAAGCTCCTGTTTTACTCAATTTCCAATACTGAGTTGAAATATATATGCCCCGTTTGTGTAGGAAGCACAGTTCTTTTGTTCTGAGCTAGCTCACTGTACGGGCTTTATAGGAAACACAGTAGAGTGCAACAATGCTGTTTTCTCTAAAACAAAGTGTTTTTCTTGCATAGCAGACTAGGGTTCAATTAAACTTCCTAAACGGAGTTGAATCACGTTGAGATTCAAGTTCTAGCAGCAAGTGTTCATTCAGGCTAAGAACAGCACACTTGTGCTATTCTGGCCATATACAGTGCAAATAGCATTCACGTCTGTTCCCAGCCAGTACAGTGTATTGGAATGAAGAGAAGCTCCTGTTTTACTCAGTTTCCAATACTGAGTTGAACTAGATATGCCCCGTTTGTGTAGGAAGCACAGTTCTTTTGTTCTGAGCTAGCTCACTGTACGGGCCCTATAGGAAACACAGTAGAGGGAAAGAATGCTGTTTCCTCTAAAACAGAGTGTTTTTCTTGCAAGCACACTAGGGTTCAATTAAACTTCCTAAATGGAGTTGAATCACGTTGATTTAAGTTCTAGCAGAAAGTGTTCATTCACGGTAAGAACAGCACACTTGTGCTATTTTGGCCATATACAATACAAATAGCATTCCCGTCTGTTCCCAGCCAGTGCAGTGTATTGGACTGAAGAGAAGCTCCTGTTTTACTCAGTTTTTAATACTGAGTTGAACTAGATATGCCGCGTTGGTGTAGGAAGCACAGTTCTTTTGATCTGAGCTACCTCACTGTACGGGCTCTGTAGGAAACACAGTAGAGTGCAAGAATGCTGTTTTCTCTAAAACAGAGTGTTTTTTTGCATGGCACACTAGGGTTCAATTAAACTTCCTAAACGGAGTTGAATCACGTTGAGAATCAAGTTCTAGCAGCACGTGTTCATTCAGGCTAAGGACAGCACACTTGTGCTGTTTTGGCCATATACAGTGCAAATAGCATTCGTGTCTGTTCCCAGCCAGTACAGTGTATTGGACTGAAGAGGGGCTCCTGTTTTACTCAGTTTCCAATACTGAGTTGAACTAGATATGCCCCGTTTGTGTAGGAAGCACAGTTCTTTTGTTCAGAGCTATCTCACTGTACGGGCCCTATAGGAAACACAGTAGAGTGTAAGAATGTTGTTTTCTCTAAAACAGAGTGTTTTTCTTGCATGGAACACTAGGGTTCAATTAAACTTCCTAAACAGAGTGGTATCACGTTGAGATTCAAGTTCTAGCAGCAAGTGTTCATTCAGGCTAAGAACAGAATACTAGTGCTATTCTGCGAATATACAGTGCAAATAGCATTCCCGTCTGTTCCCAGGTAGTACAGGGTATTGGACTGAAGAGAATCTCCTGTTTTACTCAGTTTCCAGTACTGAGTTGAACTAGATAAGCCCCGTTTGTGTAGGAAGCACAGTTCTTTTGTTCAGAGCTATCTCACTGTACGGGCCCTATAGGAAAAACAGTATATTGCAAGAATGCTGTTTTCTCTAAAACAGAGTGTTTTTCTTGCATGGCACACTAGGGTTCAATTAAACTTCCTAAACGGAGTGGAATCACGTTGAGATTCAAGTTCTAGCAGCAAGTGTTCATTCAGGCTAAGAACAGAACTCATGTGCTATTATGGCTATATACAGTGCAAATAGCTTTCGCGTCTGTTCCCAGCCAGTACAGTGTATTGGACTGAAGAGAAGCTCCTCTTTTACTCAGCTGCCAATACCGATATGAACTAGATATGCCCCGTTTGTGTGGGAAGCACAGTTCCTTTGTTCTGAGCTAGCTCACTGTACCGGCCCCATAGGAAACACAGTAGAGTGCAAGAATGCTGTTTTATCTAAAACAGAGTGTTTTTCTTGCATGGCACACTAGGGTTCAATTAAACTTCCTAAACGGAGCGGAATCACGTTGAGATTCAAGTTCTAGCAGCAAGTGTTCATTCAGGCTAAGAACAGCACACTTGTGCTATTCTGGCCATATACAGTTCAAATACCATTCGCGTCTGTTCCCTGCAATTACAGTGTATTGGACTCAAGAGAAGCTCCTGTTTTACTCAGTTTCCAATACTGAGTTGAACTAGATATGCCCCGTTGTGTAGGAACCACAGTTCTTTTGACGTGAGCTACCTCACTGTACGGGCTCTATAGGAAACACAGTAGAGTGCAAGAATGCTGTTTTCTCTAAAACAGAGTGTTTTTCTTGCATGGCACACTAGGGTTCAATTAAACTTCCTAAAAGGAGCTGAATCACGTTGATATTCAAGTACTAGCAGCAAGTTTTCATTCAGGCTAAGAACAGTTCACTTGTGCTATTCTGGCCATATACAGTGCAAATACCATTCCCGTCTGTTCCAAGCCAGTACAGTGTATTGGACTGAAGAGAAGCTCCTGTTTCACTCAGTTTCCAATACTGAGTTGAACTAGATATGCCCCGTTTGTGTAGGAAGCACAGTTATTTTGTTCTGAGCTAGCTCACTTACCGGCCCTGTAGGAAACACAGTAGAGTGCAAGAATCCTGTTTTGTCTAAAACAGAGTGTTTTTCTTGCATGGCACACTAGGGTTCAATTAAACTTCCTAAACGGAGTGGAATCACGTTGAGATTCAAGTTCTAGCAGCAAGTGTTCATTCAGGCTAAGAACAGCACACTTTTGCTATTCTGGCCACATACAGTGCAAATAACATTCCTGTCTGTTCCCAGCCAGTACAGTGTATTTGACTGAAGAGAAGCTCCTGTTTTACTCAGTTTCCAATACTGAGTTGAACTAGATATGCCCCGTTTGTGTAGGAAGCACAGTTCTTTTGTTCTGAGCTAGCTCACTGTACGGGCCCTATAGGAAACACAGTAGAGTGCAAGAATGTTGTTTTCTCTAAAACAGAGTGTTTTTCTTGCATGGAACACTAGGGTTCAATTAAACTTCCTAAACAGAGTGGTATCACTTTGAGATTCAAGTTCTAGCAGCAAGTGTTCATTCATGCTAAGAACAGAGCACTAGTGCTATTCTGGCCATATACAGTGCAAATAGCATTCCCGTCTGTTCCCAGCTAGTACAGTGTATTGGACTGAAGAGAAGCTCCTGTTTTACTCAGTTTCCAATACTGAGTTGAACTAGATATGACCCGTTTGTGTAGGAAGCACAGTTCTTTTGTTCTGAGCTTGCTCACTGTACGGGACCTATAGGAAACACAGTAGAGTGCAAGAATGCTGTTTTTTTGTCTAAAACAGAGTGTTTTTCTTGCATGGTACACTAGGGTTCAATTAAACTTCCTAAACGGAGTGGTATCACGTAGAGATTCAAGTTCTAGCAGCAAGTGTTCATTCAGGATAAGAACAGCACACTTGTGCTATTCTAACCATATACAGTGCAAATATCATTCGCGTCTGTTCCCAGCCAGTACAGTGTATTGGACTGAAGAGAAGCTCCTGTTTTACTCAGTTTCCAATACTGAGTTGAACTAGATATGTCCCGTTTGTGTAGGAAGCACAGTTCTTTTTTTCTGAGCTAGCTCACTGTACGGGCCCTATAGGAAACACAGTAGAGTGCAAGAATGCTGATTTCTCTAAAACAGAGTGTTTTTCTTGCATGGCACACTAGGGTTCAATTAAACTTCCTAAAAGAATGGTATCACGTTGAGATTCAAGTTCTAGCAGCAAGTGTTCATTCAGGATAAGAACAGCACACTTGTGCTATTCTTGCCATATACAGTGCAAATAACATTCGCGTCTGTTCCCAGCCAGTACAGTGTATTGGACTGAAGAGAAGCTCCTTTTCTCCTCAGTTTCCAATACTGAGTTGAACTAGATATGCCCCATTTGTGTAGCAAGCACAGTTCTTTTGTTCTGAGCTACCTCACTGTACGGGCTCTATAGGAAACACAGTAGATTGCAAAATGCTGTTTTCTCTAAAACAGAGTGTTTTTCTTGCATGGCACACTAGGGTTCAATTACTTCCTAAGCGGAGTGGAATCACGTTGAGATTCAAGTACTAGCAGCAAGTGTTCATTCAGGCTAAGAACAGCACACTTTTGCTATTCTGGCCATATACAGTGCAAATAGCATTCGCGTCTGTTCCCAGCCATTACAGTGTATTGGACTAAAGAGAAGCTCGTGTTTTACTCAGTTTCCAATACTGAGTTGAACTAGATATGTCCCGTTTGTGTAGGAAGCACAGTTCTTTTGTTCTGAGCTCGCTCACTGTACGGGCTCTATACGAAATACAGTAGAGTGCAAGAATGCTGATTTCTCTAAAACAGAGTGTTTTTCTTGCATGGCACACTAGGGTTCAATTAAACTTCCTAAACGGAGTGGAATCACGTTGAGATTCAAGTTCTAGCAGAAAGTGTTCATTCAGGCTAAGAACAGCACACTTGTGCTATTTTGGCCATATACAATACAAATAGCATTCCCGTCTGTTCCCATCCAGTACAGTGTATTGGACTGAAGAGAAGGTCCTGTTTTACTCAGTTTCTAATACTGAGTTGAACTAGATATGCCCCATTTGTGTAGGAAGCACAGTTCCTTTGTTCTGAGCTAGCTCATTGTACCGGCCCTATAGGAAACACAGTAGAGTGCAAGAATGCTGTTTTCTCTAAAACAGAGTGTTTTTCTTGCATGGCACACTAGGGTTCAATTAAACTTCCTAAGCGGAGTGGAATCACGTTGAGATTCAAGTACTAGCAGCAAGTGTTCATTCAGGCTAAGAACAGCACACTTGTGCTATTCTGGACATATACAGTGCAAATAGCATTCCCGTCTGTTCCCAGCCAGTACAGTGTATTGGACTGAAGAGAAGCTCCTGTTTTACTCAGTTTCCAATACTGAGTTGAACTAGATATGCCCCGTTTGTGTAGGAAGCACAGTTCTTTTGTTCTGAGCTAGCTCACTGTACAGGCCCTATAGGAAACACAGTAGAGGGAAAGAATGCTGTTTTCTCTAAAACAGAGTGTTTTTCTTGCAAGCACACTAGGGTTCAATTAAACTTCCTAAATAGAGTTGAATCACGTTGATTTAAGTTCTAGCAGAAAGTGTTCATTCACGGTAAGAACAGCACACTTGTGCTATTTTGGCCATATACAATACAAATAGCATTCCCGTCTGTTCCCAGCCAGTGCAGTGTATTGGACTGAAGAGAAGCTCCTGTTTTACTCAGTTTTTAATACTGAGTTGAACTAGATATGCCGCGTTGGTGTAGGAAGCACAGTTCTTTTGTTCTGAGCTACCTCACTGTACGGGCTCTGTAGGAAACACAGTAGAGTGCAAGAATGCTGTTTTCTCTAAAACAGAGTGTTTTTCTTGCATGGCACACTAGGGTTCAATTAAACTTCCTAAACGGAGTGGAATTACGTTGAGATTCAAGTTCTAGCAGCAAGTGTTCATTCAGGCTAAGAACAGCACACTTGTGCTATTCTGGCCATATACAGTGCAAATAATATTCCTGTCTGTTCCCAGACAGTACAGTGTATTGGACTGAAGAGAAGCTCCTGTTTTACTCAGTTTCCAATACTGAGTTGAACTATATATGCCCCGTTTGTGTAGGAAGCACAGTTCTTTTGTTCTGAGCTAGCTCACTGTACGGGCTTTATAGGAAACACAGTAGAGTGCAACAATGCTGTTTTCTCTAAAACAAAGTGTTTTTCTTGCATGGCAGACTAGGGTTCAAAAAACTTCCTAAACGGAGTTGAATCACGTTGAGATTCAAGTTCTAGCAGCAAGTGTTCATTAAGGCTAAGAACAGCACACTTGTGCTATTCTGGCCATATACAGTGCAAATAGCATTCCCGTCTGTTCCCAGCTAGTACAGTGTATTGGACTGAAGAGAAGCTCCTGGTTTACTCAGTTTCCAATACTGAGTTGAACTAGATATGCCCCGTTTGTGTAGGAAGCACAGTTCTTTTGTTCGGAGCTAGCTCACTGTACGGGTCCTATAGGAAACCCAGTAGATTGCAAGAAAGCTGTTTTCTCTAAAACAGAGTGTTTTTCTTGCATGGAACACTAGGGTTCAATTAAATTTCCTAAACAGATTGGTATCACTTTGAGATTCAAGTTCTAGCAGCAAGTGTTCATTCAGGCTAAGAACAGCACACTTGTGCTATTCTGGACATATACAGTGCAAATAGCATTCCCGTCTGTTCCCAGCTAGTACAGTGTATTGGACAGAAGAGAAGCTCCTGTTTTACTCAGTTTCCAATACTGAGTTGAACTAGATATGCCCCGTTTGTGTAGGAAGCACAGTTCTTTTGTTCTGAGCTACCTCACTGTACGGGTCTCATAGGAAACACAGTAGATTGCAAGAATGCTTTTTTCTCTAAAACAGAGTGTTTTTCTTGCATAAAACACTAGGGTTCAATTAAACGTCCTAAACGGAGTGGTAACACATTGAGATTCAAGTTCTAGCAGCAAGTGGTCATTCAGCCTAAGAACAGCACACTTGTGCTATTCTGGCCATATACAGTTCAAATAGCATTCCCGTCTGTTCCCAGCCAGTACAGTGTATTGGACTGAAGAGAAGCTCCTGTTTTACTCAGTTTCCAATACTGAGTTGAACTAGATATGCCGCGTTTGTGTAGGAAGCACAGTTCTTTTGTTCTGAGCTACCTCACTGGACGGGCTCTGTAGGAAACACAGTAGAGTGCAAGAATGCTGTTTTCTCTAAAACAGAGTGTTTTTTTGCATGGCACACTAGGGTTCAATTAAACTTCCTAAACGGAGTTGAATCACGTTGAGATTCAAGTTCTAGCAGCACGTGTTCATTCAGGCTAAGGACAGAACACTTGTGCTGTTTTGGCCATATACAGTGCAAATAGCATTCGTGTCTGTTCCCAGCCAGTACAGTGTATTGGACTGAAGAGGGGCTCCTGTTTTACTCAGTTTCCAATACTGCTTTGAACTAGATATGCCCCGTTTGTGTAGGAAGCACAGTTCTTTTGTTCAGAGCTATCTCACTGTACGGGCACTATAGGAAACACAGTAGAGTGTAAGAATGTTGTTTTCTCTAAAACAGAGTGTGTTTCTTGCATGGAACACTAGGGTTCAATTGAACTTCCTAAACAGAGTGGTATCACGTTGAGATTCAAGTTCTAGCAGCAAGTGTTCATTCAGGCTAAGAACAGAATACTAGTGCTATTCTGCGAATATACAGTGCAAATAGCATTCCCGTCTGTTCCCAGCTAGTACAGGGTATTGGACTGAAGAGAATCTCCTGTTTTACTCAGTTTCCAATACTGAGTTGAACTAGATATGCCCCGTTTGTGTAGGAAGCACAGTTCTTTTGTTCTGAGCTAGCTCACTCTACGGACCCTATAGGAAAAACAGTATATTGCAAGAATGCTGTTTTCTCTAAAACAGAGTGTTTTTCTTGCATGGCACACTAGGGTTCAATTAAACGTCCTAAACGGAGTGGAATCATGTTGAGATTCAAGTTCTAGCAGCAAGTGTTCATTCAGGCTAAGAACAGAACACATGTGCTATTATGGCTATATACAGTGCAAATAGCTTTCACGTCTGTTCCCAGCCAGTACAGTGTATTGGACTGAAGAGAAGCTCCTCTTTTACTCAGCTGCCAATACCGATATGAACTAGATATGCCCCGTTTGTGTAGGAAGCACAGTTCCTTTGTTCTGAGCTAGCTCACTGTACCGGCCCTATAGGAAACACAGTAGAGTGCAAGAATGCTGTTTTCTCTAAAACAGAGTGTTTTTCTTGCATGGCACACTAGGGTTCAATTAAACTTCCTAAACGGAGCGGAATCACGTTGAGATTCAAGTTCTAGCAGCAAGTGTTCATTCAGGCTAAGAACAGCACACTTGTGCTATTCTGGCAATATACAGTTCAAATACCATTCGCGTCTGTTCCCTGCAATTACAGTGTATTGGACTGAAGAGAAGCTCCTGTTTTACTCAGTTTCTAATACTGAGTTGAACTAGATATGCCCCGTTTGTGTAGGAAGCACAGTTCTTTTGTTCTGAGCTACCACACTGTACGGGCTCTGTAAGAAACACAGTAGAGTGCAAGAATGCTGTTTTCTCTAAAACAGAGTGTTTTTTTGCATGGCACACTAGGGTTCAATTAAACTTCCTAAACGTAGTTGAAACACGTTGAGATTCACGTTCTAGCAGCAAGTGTTCATTCAGGCTAAGAACAGCACACTTGTGCTTTTCTGGCCATATACAGTGCAAATAGCATTCGTGTCTGTTCCCAGCCAGTACAGTGTATTGGACTGAAGAGGGGCTCCTGTTGTACTCAGTTTCCAATACTGAGTTGAACTAGATATGCCCTGGTGTGTAGGAAGCACAGTTCTTTTGTTCAGAGCTATCTCACTGTACGGGCCCTATAGGAAACACAGTAGAGTGTAAGAATGTTGTTTTCTCTAAAACAGAGTGTTTTTCTTGCATGGAACACTAGGTTTCAATTAAACTTCCTAAACAGAGTGGTATCACGTTGAGATTCATGTTCTAGTTGCAAGTGTTCATTCAGGCTAAGAACAGCACACATGTGCTATTATGGCTATATACAGTGAAAATAGCTTTCGCGTCTGTTCCCAGCCAGTACAGTGTATTGGACTGAAGAGAAGCTCCTGTTTTACTCAGATTCCAATACTGAGTTGAACTAGATATGTCCCGTTTGTGTAGGAAGCACAGTTCCTTTGTTCTGAGCTAGCTCACTGTACCGGCCCTATAGGAAACACAGTAGAGTGCAAGAATGCTGTTTTATCTAAAACAGAGCGTTTTTCTTGCATGGCACACTAGGGTTCAATTAAACTTCCTAAACGGAGCGGAATCACGTTGAGATTCAAGTTCTAGCAGCAAGTGTTCATTCAGGCTAAGAACAGCACACTTGTGCTATTCTGGCAATATACAGTTCAAATACCATTCGCGTCTGTTCCCTGCAATTACAGTGTATTGGACTCAAGAGAAGCTCCTGTTTTACTCAGTTTCCAATACTGAGTTGAACTAGATATGCCCCGTTGTGTAGGAAGCACAGTTCTTTTGACCTGAGCTACCTCACTGTACGGGCTCTATAGGAAACACAGTAGAGTGCAAGAATGCTGTTTTCTCTAAAACAGAGCGTTTTTTTGCATGGCACACTAGGGTTCAATTAAACTTCCTAAACGGAGTTGAATCACGTTGAGATTCAAGTTCTAGCAGCAAGTGTTCATTCAGGCTAAGAACAGCACACTTGTGCTATTCTGGCCTAATACAGTGCAAATAGCATTCACGTCTGTTCCCAGCCAGTACAGTGTATTGGACTGAAGAGAAGCTCCTGTTTTACTCAGTTTCCAATACTGAGTTGAACTAGATATGCCCCGTTTGTGTAGGAAGCACAGTTCTTTTGTTCTGAGCTAGCTCACTGTACGGGCCCTATAGGAAACACAGTAGAGTGCAAGAATGCTGTTTTCTCTAAAACAGAGTGTTTTTGTTGCATGGCACACTAGGGTTCAATTAAACTTCCTAAAAGGAGTTGAATCACGTTGAGATTCAAGTTCTAGCAGCAAGTGTTCACTCAGGCTAAGAACAGCACACTTGTGCTATTCTGGCCATATACAGTGCAAATAGCATTCGCGTCTGTTCCCAGCCAGTACAGTGTATTGGACTGAAGAGAAGCTCCTGTTTTACTCAGTTTCCAATACTGAGTTGAACTAGATATGCCCGGTTTGTGTAGGAAGCACAGTTCTTTTGTTCTGAGCTACCTCACTGTACGGGCTCTATAGGAAACACAGTACAGTGCAAGAATGCTGTTTTCTCTAAAACAGAGCGTTTTTTTGCATGGCACAGTAGCGTTCAATTAAACTTCCTAAACGTAGTTGAATCACGTTGAGATTCAAGTTCTAGCAGCAAGTGTTCATTCAGGCTAAGAACAGCACACTTGTGCTATTCTGGCCTAATACAGTGCAAATAGCATTCACGTCTGTTCCCAGCCAGTACAGTGTATTGGACTGAAGAGAAGCTCCTGTTTTACTCAGTTTCCAATACTGAGTTGAACTAGATATGCCCCGTTTGTGTAGGAAGCACAGTTCTTTTGTTCTGAGCTAGCTCACTGTACGGGCCCTATAGGAAACACAGTAGAGTGCAAGAATGCTGTTTTCTCTAAAACAGAG
Source organism: Peromyscus maniculatus bairdii (assembly GCF_049852395.1). Lineage (NCBI taxonomy): Eukaryota > Metazoa > Chordata > Mammalia > Rodentia > Cricetidae > Peromyscus > Peromyscus maniculatus. The sequence goes on from NC_134862.1 coordinate 1,219,112, forward strand.
TGTTTTTGTTGCATGGCACACTAGGGTTCAATTAAACTTCCTAAACGGAGTGGAATCACGTTGAGATTCAAGTTCTAGCAGCAAGTGTTCATTCAGGCTAAGAACAGCAACTTGTGCTATTCTGGACATATACAGTACAAATAGCATTCCCGTCCGTTCCCAGCTAGTATAGTGTATTGGACTGAAGAGAAGCTCCTGTTTTACTCAGTATCCAATACTGAGTTGAACTAGATATGCCCCGTTTGTGTAGGAAGCACAGTTCTTTTGTTCTGAGCTGCCTCACTGTACGAGCTCTATAGGAAACACAGTAGAGTGCAAGAATGCTGTTTTCTCTAAGACTGAGTGTTTTTCTTGCATGGCACACTAGGGTTCAATTAAACTTCCTAAACGGAGTGGAATCACGTTGAGATTCAAGTTCTAGCAGCAAGTGTTCATTCAGGCTAAGAACAGCACACTTGTGCTATTCTGGCCATATATAGTGCAAATAGTATTCGCGTCTGTTCCCAGCCAGTACAGTGTATTGGACAAAGAGAAGCTCCTGTTTGACTCAGTTTCCAACACTGATTTTAACTAGATATACCCCGTTTGTGTAGGAAGCACAGTTCTTTTGTTCTGAGCTAGCTCACTGTACGGGCCCTACTGGAAACACAGTAGAGTGGAAGAATGCTGTTTTCTCTAAAACAGATGTTTTTCTTGCATGGCACACTAGGGTTCAATTAAACTTCCTAAACGGATTGGAATCGCGTTGAGATTCAAGTTCTAGCAGCAAGTGTTCATTCACGCTAAGAACAGCACACTTGTGCTATTCTGGCCTAAAACAGTTCAAATAGCATTCACGTCTGTTCCCAGCCAGTACAGTGTATTGGACTGAAGAGAAGCTCCTGTTTTACTCAGTTTCCAATATTGAGTTGAATTAGATATGCCCCGTTTGTGTAGGAAGCACAGTTCTTTTGTTCTGAGCTATCTCACTGTACGGGCCCTATAGGAAACACAGTAGAGTGCAAGAATGCTGTTTTCTCTAAAACAGAGTGTTTTTCTTGCATGGCACACTAGGGTTCAATTAACCTTCCTAAACGGAGTGGAATCACGTTGATATTCAAGTTCTAGCAGCAAGTGTTCATTCAGGCGAAGAACAGCACACTTGTGCTATTCTGGCCATATACAGTGCAAATAGCATTCCCGTCTGTTCCCATCCAGTACAGTGTATTGGACTGAAGAGAAGCTCCTGTTTCACTCAGTTTCCAATACTGAGTTGAACTAGATATGCCCCGTTTGTGTAGGAAGCACAGTTCTTTTGTTCTGAGCTACCTCACTGTACGGGCCCTATAGGAAACACAGTAGAGTGCAAGAATGCTGTTTTCTCTAAAACAGAGTGTTTTTGTTGCATGGCACACTAGGGTTCAATTAAACTTCCTAAACGGAGTGGAATCACGTTGAGATTCAAGTTCTAGCAGCAAGTGTTCATTCAGGCTAAGAACAGCAACTTGTGCTATTCTGGACATATACAGTACAAATACCATTCCCGTCCGTCCCAGCTAGTATAGTGTATTGGACTGAAGAGAAGCTCCTGTTTTACTCAGTATCCAATACTGAGTTGAACTAGATATGCCCCGTTTGTGTAGGAAGCACAGTTCTTTTGTTCTGAGCTACCTCACTGTACGAGCTCTATAGGAAACACAGTAGAGTGCAAGAATGCTGTTTTCTCTAAACTGAGTGTTTTTCTTGCATGGCACACTAGGGTTCAATTAAACTTCCTAAACGGAGTGGAATCACGTTGAGATTCAAGTTCTAGCAGCAAGTGTTCATTCAGGCTAAGAACAGCACACTTGTGCTATTCTGGCCATATATAGTGCAAATAGTATTCGCGTCTGTTCCCAGCCAGTACAGTGTATTGGACAAAGAGAAGCTCCTGTTTGACTCAGTTTCCAACACTGAATTTAACTAGATATGCCTCGTTTGTGTAGGAAGCACAGTTCTTTTGTTCTGAGCTAGCTCACTGTATGGGCCCTATAGGAAACACAGTAGAGTGGAAGAAAGCTGTTTTCTCTAAAACAGATGTTTTTCTTGCATGGCACACTAGGGTTCAGTTAAACTTCCTAAACGGATTGGAATCGCGTTGAGATTCAAGTTCTAGCAGCAAGTGTTCATTCACGCTAAGAACAGCACACTTGTGCTATTCTGGCCTAATACAGTTCAAATAGCATTCACGTCTGTTCCCAGCCAGTACAGTGTATTGGACTGAAGAGAAGCTCCTGTTTTACTCAGTTTCCAATACTGAGTTGAATTAGATATGCCCCGTTTGTGTAGGAAGCACAGTTCTTTTGTTCTGAGCTATCTCACTGTACGGGCTCTATAGGAAACACAGTAGAGTGCAAGAATGCTGTTTTCTCTAAAACAGAGTGTTTTTCTTGCATGGCACACTAGGGTTCAATTAACCTTCCTAAACGGAGTGGAATCACGTTGATATTCAAGTTCTAGCAGCAAGTGTTCATTCAGGCGAAGAACAGCACACTTGTCCTATTCTGGCCATATACAGTGCAAATAGCATTCCCGTCTGTTCCCATCCAGTACAGTGTATTGGACTGAAGAGAAGCTCCTGTTTCACTCAGTTTCCAATACTGAGTAGAACTAGATATGCCCCGTTTGTGTAGGAAGCACAGTTCTTTTGTTCTGAGCTAGCTCACTGTACGGGCCCTATAGGAAACACAGTAGAGTGCAAGAATGCTGTTTTCTCTAAAACAGAGTGTTTTTGTTGCATGGCACACTAGGGTTCAATTAAACTTCCTAAACGGAGTGGAATCACGTTGAGATTCATGTTCTAGCAGCAAGTGTTCATTCAGGCTAAGAACAGCAACTTGTGCTATTCTGGACATATACAGTACAAATAGCATTCCCGTCCGTCCCAGCTAGTATAGTGTATTGGACTGAAGAGAAGCTCCTGTTTTACTCAGTATCCAATACTGAGTTGAACTAGATATGCCTCGTTTGTGTAGGAAGCACAGTTCTTTTGTTCTGAGCTACCTCACTGTACGAGCTCTATAGGAAACACAGTAGAGTGCAAGAATGCTGTTTTCTCTAAACTGAGTGTTTTTCTTTCATGGCACACTAGGGTTCAATTAAACTTCCTAAACGGAGTGGAATCACGTTGAGATTCAAGTTCTAGCAGCAAGTGTTCATTCAGGCTAAGAACAGCACACTTGTGCTATTCTGGCCATATATAGTGCAAATAGTATTCGCGTCTGTTCCCAGCGAGTACAGTGTATTGGACAAAGAGAAGCTCCTGTTTGACTCAGTTTCCAACACTGAATTTAACTAGATATGCCCCGTTTGTGTAGGAAGCACAGTTCTTTTGTTCTGAGCTAGCTCACTGTATGGGCCCTATAGGAAACACAGTAGAGTGGAAGAAAGCTGTTTTCTCTAAAACAGATGTTTTTCTTGCATGGCACACTAGGGTTCAATTAAACTTCCTAAACGGAGTGGAATCGCGTTGAGATTCAAGTTCTAGCAGCAAGTGTTCATTCACGCTAAGAACAGCACACTTGTGCTATTCTGGCCTAATACAGTTCAAATAGCATTCACGTCTGTTCCCAGCCAGTACAGTGTATTGGACTGAAGAGAAGCTCCTGTTTTACTCAGTTTCCAATACTGAGTTGAATTAGATATGCCCCGTTTGTGTAGGAAGCACAGTTCTTTTGTTCTGAGCTATCTCACTGTACGGGCCCTATAGGAAACACAGTATAGTGCAAGAATGCTGTTTTCTCTAAAACAGAGTGTTTTTGTTGCATGGCACACTAGGGTTCAATTAAACTTCCTAAACGGAGTGGAATCACGTTGAGATTCAAGTTCTAGCAGCAAGTGTTCATTCAGGCTAAGAACAGCAACTTGTGCTATTCTGGACATATACAGTAAAATAGCATTCCCGTCCGTCCCAGCTAGTATAGTGTATTGGACTGAAGAGAAGCTCCTGTTTTACTCAGTATCCAATACTGACTTGAACTAGATATGCCCCGTTTGTGTAGGAAGCACAGTTCTTTTGTCTGAGCTACCTCACTGTACGAGCTCTATAGGAAACACAGTAGAGTGCAAGAATGCTGTTTTCTCTAAACTGAGTGTTTTTCTTGCATGGCACACTAGGGTTCAACTAAACTTCCTAAACGGAGTGGAATCACGTTGAGATTCAAGTTCTAGCAGCAAGTGTTCATTCAGGCGAAGAAGAGCACACTTGTGCTATTCTGGCCATATATAGTGCAAATAGTATTCGCGTCTGTTCCCAGCCAGTACAGTGTATTGGACAAAGAGAAGCTCCTGTTTGACTCAGTTTCCAACACTGAATTTAACTAGATATGCCCCGTTGTGTAGGAAGCACAGTTCTTTTGTTCTGAGCTAGCTCACTGTACGGGCCCTATAGGAAACACAGTAGAGTGGAAGAAAGCTGTTTACTCTAAAACAGATGTTTTTCGTGCATGGCACACTAGGGTTCAATTAAACTTCCTAAACGGATTTTAATCGCGTTGAGATTCAAGTTCTAGCAGCAAGTGTTCATTCAAGCTAAGAACAGTACACTTGTGCTATTCTGGCCTAATACAGTTCAAATAGCATTCACGTCTGTTCCCAGCCAGTACAGTGTATTGGACTGAAGAGAAGCTCCTGTTTTACTCAGTTTCCAATACTGAATTGAACTAGATATGCCCTGTTTGTGTAGGAAGCACAGTTCTTTTGTTCTGAGCTAGCTCACTGTACGGGCCCTATAGGAAACACAGTAGAGTGCAAGAATGCTGTTTTCTCTAAAACAGAGTGTTTTTCTTGCATGGCACACTAGGGTTCAATTAAACTTCCTAAACGGAATGGTATCACGTTGAGATTCAAGTTCTAGCAGCAAGTGTTCATTCAGGCTAAGAACAGCACACTTGTGCTAATCTGGCCATATACAGTGCAAATAGCATTCGCGTCTGTTCCCAGACAGTACAGTGTATTGGAATGAAGAGAAGCTCCTGTTTTACTCAGTTTCCAATACTGAGTTGAACTAGATATGCCCCGTTTGTGTAGGAAGCACAGTTCTTTTGTTCTGAGCTAGCTCACTGTACGGGCCCTATAGGAAACACAGTAGAGTGCAATAATGTTGTTTTCTCTAAAACAGAGTGTTTTTCGTGCATGGCACAGTAGGGTTCAATTAAACTTCATAAACGGAGTGGAATCACGTTGAGATTCAAAATCTAGCAGCAAGTGTTCATTCAGGCTCAGAACAGCATACTATTGCTATTCTGGCCATATGCAGTGCAAATAGCATTCGCGTCTGTTCCCAGCCAGTACAGTGTATTGGACTGAAGAGAAGCTCCTGTTTTACTCAGTTTCCAATACTGAGTTGAACTAGATATGCCCCGTTTGTGTAGGAAGCACACTTCTTTTGTTCTGAGCTAGCTCACTGTATGGGCCCTATAGGAAACACAGTAGAGTACAAGAATGCTGTTTTCTCTAAAACAGAGTGTTTTTCTTGCATGGCACACTAGGGTTCAATTAAACTTCCTAAACGGAGTGGTATCACGTTGAGATTCAAGTTCTAGCAGCAAGTGTTCATTCATGCTAAGAACAGCACACTTGTGCTATTCTGGCCATATACAGTGCAAATAGCATTCCCGTCTGTTCCCATCCAGTACAGTGTATTGGACTGAGGAGAAGCTCCTGTTTTACTCAGTTTCCAATACTGAGTTGAACTAGATATGCCCCGTTTGTGTAGGAAGCACAGTTCTTTTGTTCTGAGCTAGCTCTCTGTACGGGCCCTATAGGAAACACAGTAGAGTGCAAGAATGCTGTTTTCTCTAAAACAGAGTGTTTTTCTTGCATGGCACACTAGGGTTCATTTAAACTTCATAAACGGACTCGTATCACGTTGAGATTCAAGTTCTAGCAGCAAGTGTTCATTCAGGCTAAGAACAGCAACTTGTGCTATTCTGGACATATACAGTACAAATAGCATTCCCGTCCGTTCCCAGCTAGTATAGTGTATTGGACTGAAGAGAAGCTCCTGTTTTACTCAGTATCCAATACTGAGTTGAACTAGATATGCCCCGTTTGAGTAGGAAGCACAGTTCTTTTGTTCTGAGCTACCTCACTGTACGAGCTCTATAGGAAACACAGTAGAGTGCAAGAATGCTGTTTTCTCTAAAACTGAGTGTTTTTCTTGCATGGCACACTAGGGTTCAATTAAACTTCCTAAACGGAGTGGAATCACGTTGAGATTCAAGTTCTAGCAGCAAGTGTTCATTCAGGCTAAGAACAGCACACTTGTGCTATTCTGGCCATATATAGTGCAAATAGTATTCGCGTCTGTTCCCAGCCAGTACAGTGTATTGGACAAAGAGAAGTTCCTGTTTGACTCAGTTTCCAACACTGAATTTAACTAGATATGCCCCGTTTGTGTAGGAAGCACAGTTCTTTTGTTCTGAGCTAGCTCACTGTACGGGCCCTAAAGGAAACACAGTAGAGTGGAAGAATGCTGTTTTCTCTAAAACAGATGTTTTTCTTGCATGGCACAGTAGGGTTCAATTAAACTTCCTAAACGGATTGGAATCGCGTTGAGATTCAAGTTCTAGCAGCAAGTGTTCATTCACGCTAAGAACAGCACACTTGTGCTATTCTGGCCTAATACAGTTCAAATAGCATTCACGTCTGTTCCCAGCCAGTACAGTGTATTGGACTGAAGAGAAGCTCCTGTTTTACTCAGTTTCCAATACTGAATTGAACTAGATATGCCCTGTTTGTGTAGGAAGCAGAGTTCTTTTATTCTGAGGTAGCTCACTGTACGGGCCCTATAGGAAACCCAGTAGAGTGCAAGAATGCTGTTTTCTCTAAAACAGAGTGTTTTTCTTGCATGGCACAGTAGGGTTCAATTAAACTTCATAACGGAGTGGAATCACGTTGAGATTCAAAATCTCGCAGCAAGTGTTCATTCAGGCTCAGAACAGCATACTATTGCTATTCTGGCCATATTCAGGGCAAATAGCATTCGCGTCTGTTCCCAGCCAGTACAGTGTATTGGACTGAAGAGAAGCTCCTGTTTTACTCAGTTTCCAATACTGAATTGAACTAGATATGCCCTGTTTGTGTAGGAAGCACAGTTCTTTTGTTCTGAGCTAGCTCAATGTACGGGCCCTATAGGAAACACAGTAGAGTGCAAGAATGCTGTTTTCTCTAAAACAGAGTGTTTTTCTTGCATGGCACACTAGGGTTCAATTAAACTTCCTAAACGGAATGGTATCACGTTGAGATTCAAGTTCTAGCAGCAAGTGTTCATTCAGGCTAAGAACAGCACACTTGTGCTAATCTGGCCATATACAGTGCAAATAGCATTCGCGTCTGTTCCCAGCCAGTACAGTGTATTGGAATGAAGAGAAGCTCCTGTTTTACTCAGTTTCCAATACTGAGTTGAACTAGATATGCCCCGTTTGTGTAGGAAGCACAGTTCTTTTGTTCTGAGCTAGCTCACTGTACGGGCCCTATAGGAAACACAGTAGAGTGCAAGAATGTTGTTTTCTCTAAAACAGAGTGTTTTTCGTGCATGGCACAGTAGGGTTCAATTAAACTTCATAAACGGAGTGGAATCACGTTGAGATTCAAAATCTAGCAGCAAGTGTTCATTCAGGCTCAGAACAGCATACTATTGCTATTCTGGCCATATGCAGTGCAAATAGCATTCGCGTCTGTTCCCAGCCAGTACAGTGTATTGGACTGAAGAGAAGCTCCTGTTTTACTCAGTTTCCAATACTGAGTTGAACTAGATATGCCCCGTTTGTGTAGGAAGCACACTTCTTTTGTTCTGAGCTAGCTCACTGTATGGGCCCTATAGGAAACACTGTAGAGTGCAAGAATGCTGTTTTCTCTAAAACAGAGTGTTTTTCTTGCATGGCACACTAGGGTTCAATTAAAATTCCTAAACGGAGTGGTATCACGTTGAGATTCAAGTTCTAGCAGCAAGTGTTCATTCATGCTAAGAACAGCACACTTGTGCTATTCTGGCCATATACAGTGCAAATAGCATTCCCGTCTGTTCCCATCCAGTACAGTGTATTGGACTGAGGAGAAGCTCCTGTTTTACTCAGTTTCCAATACTGAGTTGAACTAGATATGCCCCGTTTGTGTAGGAAGCACAGTTCTTTTGTTCTGAGCTAGCTCTCTGTACGGGCCCTATAGGAAACACAGTAGAGTGCAAGAATGCTGTTTTCTCTAAAACAGAGTGTTTTTCTTGCATGGCACACTAGGGTTCATTTAAACTTCATAAACGGACTGGTATCACGTTGAGATTCAAGTTCTAGCAGCAAGTGTTCATTCATGCTAAGAACAGCACACTTGTGCTATTCTGGCCAAATACAGTGCAAATAGCATTCGGGTCTGTTCCCATCCAGTACAGTGTATTGGACTGAAGAGAACCTCCTGTTTTACTCAGTTTCCAATACTGAGTTGAACTAGATATGCCCCGTTTGTGTAGGAAGCACAGTTCTTTTGTTCTGAGCTACCTCACTGTAGGGCTCTGTAGGAAACACAGTACAGTGCAAGAATGCTGTTTTCTCTAAACTGAGTGTTTTTGTTGCATGGTACACTAGGGTTCAATTAAACTTCCTAAACGGAGTGGAATCACGTTGAGATTCAAGTTCTAGCAGCAAGTGTTCATTCAGGCTAAGAAAGCAACTTGTGCTATTCTGGACATATACAGTACAAATAGCATTCCCGTCCGTTCCCAGCTAGTATAGTGTATTGGACTGAAGAGAAGCTCCTGTTTTACTCAGTATCCAATACTGAGTTGAACTAGATATGCCCCGTTTGAGTAGGAAGCACAGTTCTTTTGTTCTGAGCTACCTCACTGTATGAGCTCTATAGGAAACACAGTAGAGTGCAAGAATGCTGTTTTCTCTAAAACTGAGTGTTTTTCTTGCATGGCACACTAGGGTTCAATTAAACTTCCTAAACGGAGTGGAATTACGTTGAGATTCAAGTTCTAGCAGCAAGTGTTCATTCAGGCTAAGAACAGCACACTTGTGCTATTCTGGCCATATATAGTGCAAATAGTATTCGCGTCTGTTCCCAGCCAGTACAGTGTATTGGACAAAGAGAAGCTCCTGTTTGACTCAGTTTCCAACACTGAATTTAACTAGATATGCCCTGTTTGTGTAGGAAGCACAGTTCTTTTGTTCTGAGCTAGCTCACTGTACGGGCCCTATAGGAAACACAGTAGAGTGGAAGAAAGCTGTTTACTCTAAAACAGATGTTTTTCGTGCATGGCACACTAGGGTTCAATTAAACTTCCTAAACGGATTGGAATCGCGTTGAGATTCAAGTTCTAGCAGCAAGTGTTCATTCAAGCTAAGAACAGCACACTTGTGCTATTCTGGCCTAATACAGTTCAAATAGCATTCACGTCTGTTCCCAGCCAGTACAGTGTATTGGACTGAAGAGAAGCTCCTGTTTTACTCAGTTTCCAATACTGAATTGAACTAGATATGCCCTGTTTGTGTAGGAAGCACAGTTCTTTTGTTCTGAGCTAGCTCACTGTACGGGCCCTATAGGAAACACAGTAGAGTGCAAGAATGCTGTTTTCTCTAAAACAGATGTTTTTCTTGCATGGCACACTAGGGTTCAATTAAACTTCCTAAACGGAATGGTATCACGTTGAGATTCAAGTTCTAGCAGCAAGTGTTCATTCAGGCTAAGAACAGCACACTTGTGCTAATCTGGCCATATACAGTGCAAATAGCATTCGCGTCTGTTCCCAGACAGTACAGTGTATTGGAATGAAGAGAAGCTCCTGTTTTACTCAGTTTCCAATACTGAGTTGAACTAGATATGCCCCGTTTGTGTAGGAAGCACAGTTCTTTTGTTCTGAGCTAGCTCACTGTACGGGCCCTATAGGAAACACAGTAGAGTGCAAGAATGTTGTTTTCTCTAAAACAGAGTGTTTTTCTTGCATGGCACAGTAGGGTTCAATTAAACTTCATAAACGGAGTGGAATCACGTTGAGATTCAAAATCTAGCAGCAAGTGTTCATTCAGGCTCAGAACAGCATACTATTGCTATTCTGGCCATATGCAGTGCAAATAGCATTCGCGTCTGTTCCCAGCCAGTACAGTGTATTGGACTGAAGAGAAGCTCCTGTTTTACTCAGTTTCCAATACTGAGTTGAACTAGATATGCCCCGTTTGTGTAGGAAGCACACTTCTTTTGTTCTGAGCTAGCTCACTGTATGGGCCCTATAGGAAACACAGTAGAGTGCAAGAATGCTGTTTTCTCTAAAACAGAGTGTTTTTCTTGCATGGCACACTAGGGTTCAATTAAACTTCCTAAACGGAGTGGTATCACGTTGAGATTCAAGTTCTAGCAGCAAGTGTTCATTCATGCTAAGAACAGCACACTTGTGCTATTCTGGCCATATACAGTGCAAATAGCATTCCCGTCTGTTCCCATCCAGTACAGTGTATTGGACTGAGGAGAAGCTCCTGTTTTACTCAGTTTCCAATACTGAGTTGAACTAGATATGCCCCGTTTGTGTAGGAAGCACAGTTCTTTTGTTCTGAGCTAGCTCTCTGTACGGGCCCTATAGGAAACACAGTAGAGTGCAAGAATGCTGTTTTCTCTAAAACAGAGTGTTTTTCTTGCATGGCACACTAGGGTTCATTTAAACTTCATAAACGGACTGGTATCACGTTGAGATTCAAGTTCTAGCAGCAAGTGTTCATTCATGCTAAGAACAGCACACTTGTGCTATTCTGGCCAAATACAGTGCAAATAGCATTCGCGTCTGTTCCCATCCAGTACAGTGTATTGGACTGAAGAGAACCTCCTGTTTTACTCAGTTTCCAATACTGAGTTGAACTAGATATGCCCCGTTTGTGTAGGAAGCACAGTTCTTTTGTTCTGAGCTACCTCACTGTAGGGCTCTGTAGGAAACACAGTACAGTGCAAGAATGCTGTTTTCTCTAAACTGAGTGTTTTTGTTGCATGGTACACTAGGGTTCAATTAAAATTCCTAAACGGAGTGGAATCACGTTGAGATTCAAGTTCTAGCAACAAGTGTTCATTCAGGCTAAGAACAGCAACTTGTGCTATTCTGGACATATACAGTACAAATAGCATTCCCGTCCGTTCCCAGCTAGTATAGTGTATTAGACTGAAGAGAAGCTCCTGTTTTACTCAGTATCCAATACTGAGTTGAACTAGATATGCCCCGTTTGAGTAGGAAGCACAGTTCTTTTGTTCTGAGCTACCTCACTGTACGAGCTCTATAGGAAACACAGTAGAGTGCAAGAATGCTGTTTTCTCTAAAACTGAGTGTTTTTCTTGCATGGCACACTAGGGTTCAATTAAACTTCCTAAACGGAGTGGAATCACGTTGAGATTCAAGTTCTAGCAGCAAGTGTTCATTCAGGCTAAGAACAGCACACTTGTGCTATTCTGGCCATATATAGTGCAAATAGTATTCGCGTCTGTTCCCAGCCAGTACAGTGTATTGGACAAAGAGAAGTTCCTGTTTGACTCAGTTTCCAACACTGAATTTAACTAGATATGCCCCGTTTGTGTAGGAAGCACAGTTCTTTTGTTCTGAGCTAGCTCACCGTACGGGCCCTAAAGGAAACACAGTAGAGTGGAAGAATGCTGTTTTCTCTAAAACAGATGTTTTTCTTGCATGGCACAGTAGGGTTCAATTAAACTTCCTAAACGGATTGGAATCGCGTTGAGATTCAAGTTCTAGCAGCAAGTGTTCATTCACGCTAAGAACAGCACACTTGTGCTATTCTGGCCTAATACAGTTCAAATAGCATTCACGTCTGTTCCCAGCCAGTACAGTGTATTGGACTGAAGAGAAGCTCCTGTTTTACTCAGTTTCCAATACTGAATTGAACTAGATATGCCCTGTTTGTGTAGGAAGCAGAGTTCTTTTATTCTGAGCTAGCTCACTGTACGGGCCCTATAGGAAACACAGTAGAGTGCAAGAATGCTGTTTTCTCTAAAACAGAGTGTTTTTCTTGCATGGCACAGTAGGGTTCAATTAAACTTCATAACGGAGTGGAATCACGTTGAGATTCAAAATCTCGCAGCAAGTGTTCATTCAGGCTCAGAACAGCATACTATTGCTATTCTGGCCATATTCAGGGCAAATAGCATTCGCGTCTGTTCCCAGCCAGTACAGTGTATTGGACTGAAGAGAAGCTCCTGTTTTACTCAGTTTCCAATACTGAGTTGAACTAGATATGCCCCGTTTGTGTAGGAAGCACAGTTCTTTTGTTCTGAGCTAGCTCACTGTACGGGCCCTATAGGAAACACAGTAGAGTGCAAGAATGTTGTTTTCTCTAAAACAGAGTGTTTTTCTTGCATGGCACAGTAGGGTTCAATTAAACTTCATAAACGGAGTGGAATCACGTTGAGATTCAAAATCTAGCAGCAAGTGTTCATTGAGGCTCAGAACAGCATACTATTGCTATTCTGGCCATATGCAGTGCAAATAGCATTCGCGTCTGTTCCCAGCCAGTACAGTGTATTGGACTGAAGAGAAGCTCCTGTTTTACTCAGTTTCCAATACTGAGTTGAACTAGATATGCCCCGTTTGTGTAGGAAGCACACTTCTTTTGTTCTGAGCTAGCTCACTGTATGGGCCCTATAGGAAACACAGTAGAGTGCAAGAATGCTGTTTTCTCTAAAACAGAGTGTTTTTCTTGCATGGCACACTAGGGTTCAATTAAAATTCCTAAACGGAGTGGTATCACGTTGAGATTCAAGTTCTAGCAGCAAGTGTTCATTCATGCTAAGAACAGCACACTTGTGCTATTCTGGCCATATACAGTGCAAATAGCATTCCCGTCTGTTCCCATCCAGTACAGTGTATTGGACTGAGGAGAAGCTCCTGTTTTACTCAGTTTCCAATACTGAGTTGAACTAGATATGCCCCGTTTGTGTAGGAAGCACAGTTCTTTTGTTCTGAGCTAGCTCTCTGTACGGGCCCTATAGGAAACAAAGTAGAGTGCAAGAATGCTGTTTTCTCTAAAACAGAGTGTTTTTCTTGCATGGCACACTAGGGTTCATTTAAACTTCATAAACGGACTGGTATCACGTTGAGATTCAAGTTCTAGCAGCAAGTGTTCATTCATGCTAAGAACAGCACACTTGTGCTATTCTGGCCAAATACAGTGCAAATAGCATTCGCGTCTGTTCCCATCCAGTACAGTGTATTGGACTGAAGAGAACCTCCTGTTTTACTCAGTTTCCAATACTGAGTTGAACTAGATATGCCCCGTTTGTGTAGGAAGCACAGTTCTTTTGTTCTGAGCTACCTCACTGTAGGGCTCTGTAGGAAACACAGTACAGTGCAAGAATGCTGTTTTCTCTAAAACAGAGTGTTTTTCTTGCATGGTACACTAGGGTTCAATTAAACTTCCTAAACGGAGTGGAATCACGTTGAGATTCAAGTTCTAGCAGCAAGTGTTCATTCAGGCTAAGAACAGCAACTTGTGCTATTCTGGACATATACAGTACAAATAGCATTCCCGTCCGTTCCCAGCTAGTATAGTGTATTGGACTGAAGAGAAGCTCCTGTTTTACTCAGTATCCAATACTGAGTTGAACTAGATATGCCCCGTTTGAGTAGGAAGCACAGTTCTTTTGTTCTGAGCTACCTCACTGTACGAGCACTATAGGAAACACAGTAGAGTGCAAGAATGCTGTTTTCTCTAAAACTGAGTGTTTTTCTTGCATGGCACACTAGGGTTCAATTAAACTTCCTAAACGGAGTGGAATCACGTTGAGATTCAAGTTCTAGCAGCAAGTGTTCATTCAGGCTAAGAACAGCACACTTGTGCTATTCTGGCCATATATAGTTCAAATAGAATTCGCGTCTGTTCCCAGCCAGTACAGTGTATTGGACAAAGAGAAGTTCCTGTTTGACTCAGTTTCCAACACTGAATTTAACTAGATATGCCCCGTTTGTGTAGGAAGCACAGTTCTTTTGTTCTGAGCTAGCTCACTGTACGGGCCCTATAGGAAACACAGTAGAGTGGAAGAATGCTGTTTTCTCTAAAACAGATGTTTTTCTTGCATGGCACAGTAGGGTTCAATTAAACTTCCTAAACGGATTGGAGTCGCGTTGAGATTCAAGTTCTAGCAGCAAGTGTTCATTCACGCTAAGAACAGCACACTTGTGCTATTCTGGCCTAATACAGTTCAAATAGCATTCACGTCTGTTCCCAGCCAGTACAGTGTATTGGACTGAAGAGAAGCTCCTGTTTTACTCAGTTTCCAATACTGAATTGAACTAGATATGCCCTGTTTGTGTAGGAAGCAGAGTTCTTTTGTTCTGAGCTAGCTCACTGTACGGGCCCTATAGGAAACACAGTAGAGTGCAAGAATGCTGTTTTCTCTAAAACAGAGTGTTTTTCTTGCATGGCACAGTAGGGTTCAATTAAACTTCATAACGGAGTGGAATCACGTTGAGATTCAAAATCTCGCAGCAAGTGTTCATTCAGGCTCAGAACAGCATACTATTGCTATTCTGGCCATATTCAGGGCAAATAGCATTCGCGTCTGTTCCCAGCCAGTACAGTGTATTGGACTGAAGAGAAGCTCCTGTTTTACTCAGTTTCCAATACTGAGTTGAACTAGATATGCCCCGTTTGTGTAGGAAGCACAGTTCTTTTGTTCTGAGCTAGCTCACTGTACGGGCCCTATAGGAAACACAGTAGAGTGCAAGAATGTTGTTTTCTCTAAAACAGAGTGTTTTTCTTGCATGGCACAGTAGGGTTCAATTAAACTTCATAACGGAGTGGAATCACGTTGAGATTCAAAATCTCGCAGCAAGTGTTCATTCAGGCTCAGAACAGCATACTATTGCTATTCTGGCCATATTCAGGGCAAATAGCATTCGCGTCTGTTCCCAGCCAGTACAGTGTATTGGACTGAAGAGAAGCTCCTGTTTTACTCAGTTTCCAATACTGAGTTGAACTAGATATGCCCCGTTTGTGTAGGAAGCACAGTTCTTTTGTTCTGAGCTAGCTCTCTGTACGGGCCCTATAGGAAATACAGTAGAGTGCAAGAATGCTGTTTTCTCTAAAACAGAGTGTTTTTGTTGCATGGCACACTAGGGTTCAATTAAACTTCCTAAACGGAGTGGAATCACGTTGAGATTCAAGTTCTAGCAGCAAGTGTTCATTCAGGCTAAGAACAGCAACTTGTGCTATTCTGGACATATACAGTACAAATAGCATTCCCGTCTGTCCCAGCTAGTATAGTGTATTGGACTGAAGAGAAGCTCCTGTTTTACTCAGTATCCAATACTGAGTTGAACTAGATATGCCCCGTTTGTGTAGGAAGCACAGTTCTTTTGTTCTGAGCTACCTAACTGTACGAGCTCTATAGGAAACACAGTAGAGTGCAAGAATGCTGTTTTCTCTAAACTGAGTGTTTTTCTTGCATGGCACACTAGGGTTCAATTAAACTTCCTAAACGGAGTGGAATCACGTTGAGATTCAAGTTCTAGCAGCAAGTGTTCATTAAGGTAAGAACAGCACACTTGTGCTATTCTGTCCATATATAGTGCAAATAGTATTCGCGTCTGTTCCCAGCCAGTACAGTGTATTGGACAAAGAGAAGCTCCTGTTTGACTCAGTTTCCAACACTGAATTTAACTAGATATGGCCCGTTTGTGTAGGAAGCACAGTTCTTTTGTTCTGAGCTAGCTCACTGTACGGGCCCTATAGGAAACACAGTAGAGTGGAAGAATGCTGTTTTCTCTAAAACAGATGTTTTTCTTGCATGGCACAGTAGGGTTCAATTAAACTTCCTAAACGGATTGGAATCGCGTTGAGATTCAAGTTCTAGCAGCAAGTGTTCATTCACGCTAAGAACAGCACACTTGTGCTATTCTGGCCTAATACAGTTCAAATAGCATTCACGTCTGTTCCCAGCCAGTACAGTGTATTGGACTGAAGAGAAGCTCCTGTTTTACTCAGTTTCGAATACTGAATTGAACTAGATATGACCTGTTTGTGTAGGAAGCACAGTTCTTTTGTTCTGAGCTAGCTCACTGTACGAGCCCTATAGGAAACACAGTAGAGTGCAAGAATGCTGTTTTCTCTAAAACAGAGTGTTTTTCTTGCATGGCACACTAGGGTTCAATTAAACTTCCTAAACGGAATGGTATCACGTTGAGATTCAAGTTCTAGCAGCAAGTGTTCATTCAGGCTAAGAACAGCACACTTGTGCTAATCTGGCCATATACAGTGCAAATAGCATTCGCGTCTGTTCCCAGACAGTACAGTGTATTGGAATGAAGAGAAGCTCCCGTTTTACTCAGTTTCCAATACTGAGTTGAACTAGATATGCCCCGTTTGTGTAGGAAGCACAGTTCTTTTGTTCTGAGCTAGCTCACTGTACGGGCCCTATAGGAAACACAGTAGAGTGGAAGAATGCTGTTTTCTCTAAAACAGATGTTTTTCTTGCATGGCACACTAGGGTTCAATTAAACTTCCTAAACGGAATGCTATCACGTTGAGATTCAAGTTCTAGCAGCAAGTGTTCATTCACGCTAAGAACAGCACACTTGTGCTATTCTGGCCATATACAGTGCAAATAGCATTCACGTCTGTTCGCAGCCAGTACAGTGTATTGAACTGAAGAGAAGCTCCTGTTTTACTCAGTTTCCAATACTGAGTTGAATTACATATGCCCCGTTTGTGTAGGAAGCACAGTTCTTTTGTTCTGAGCTATCTCACTGTACGGGCCCTATAGGAAACACAGTAGAGTGCAAGAATGCTGTTTTCTCTAAAACAGAGTGTTTTTCTTGCATGGCACACTAGGGTTCAATTAACCTTCCTAAACGGAGTGGAATCACGTTGATATTCAAGTTCTAGCAGCAAGTGTTCATTCAGGCTAAGAACAGCACACTTGTGCTATTCTGGCCATATACAGTGCAAATAGCATTCCCGTCTGTTCCCATCCAGTACAGTGTATTGGACTGAAGAGAAGCTCCTGTTTCACTCAGTTTCCAATACTGAGTTGAACTAGATATGCCCCGTTTGTGTAGGAAGCACAGTTCTTTTGTTCTGAGCTAGCTCACTGTACGTGCCCTATAGGAAACACAGTAGAGTGCAAGAATGCTGTTTTCTCTAAAACAGAGTGTTTTTGTTGCATGGCACACTAGGGTTCAATTAAACTT
Organism: Peromyscus maniculatus bairdii; assembly: GCF_049852395.1. NCBI lineage: Eukaryota > Metazoa > Chordata > Mammalia > Rodentia > Cricetidae > Peromyscus > Peromyscus maniculatus. The sequence goes on from NC_134862.1 coordinate 1,236,300, forward strand.
CCTAAACGGAGTGGAATCACGTTGAGATTGAATTTCTAGCAGCAAGTGTTCATTCAGGCTAAGAACAGCAACTTGTGCTATTCTGGACATATACAGTACAAATAGCATTCCCGTCCGTCCCAGCAAGTATAGTGTATTGGACTGAAGAGAAGCTCCTGTTTTACTCAGTATCCAATACTGAGTTGAACTAGATATGCCCCGTTTGTGTAGGAAGCACAGTTCTTTTGTTCTGAGCTACCTCACTGTACGAGCTCTATAGGAAACACAGTAGAGTGCAAGAATGCTGTTTTCTCTAAAACTGAGTGTTTTTCTTGCATGGCACACTAGGGTTCAATTAAACTTCCTAAACGGAGTGGAATCACGTTGAGATTCAAGTTCTAGCAGCAAGTGTTCATTCAGGCTAAGAACAGCACACTTGTGCTATTCTGGCCAAATACAGTGCAAATAGTATTCGCGTCTGTTCCCAGCCAGTACAGTGTATTGGACAAAGACAAGCTCCTGTTTGACTCAGTTTCCAACACTGAATTTAACTAGATATGCCCCGTTTGTGTAGGAAGCACAGTTCTTTTGTTCTGAGCTAGCTCACTGTACCGGCCCTATAGGAAACACAGTAGAGTGGAAGAAAGCTGTTTTCTCTAAAACAGATGTTTTTCTTGCATGGCACACTAGGGTTCAATTAAACTTCCTAAACGGATTGGAATCGCGTTGAGATTCAAGTTCTAGCAGCAAGTGTTCATTCACGCTAAGAACAGCACACTTGTGCTATTCTGGCCTAATACAGTTCAAATAGCATTCACGTCTGTTCCCAGCCAGTACAGTGTATTGGACTGAAGAGAAGCTCCTGTTTTACTCAGTTTCCAATACTGAATTGAACTAGATATGCCCTGTTTGTGTAGGAAGCACAGTTCTTTTGTTCTGAGCTAGCTCACTGTACGGGCCATATAGGAAACACAGTAGAGTGCAAGAATGCTGTTTTCTCTAAAACAGAGTGTTTTTCTTGCATGGCACACTAGGGTTCAATTAAACTTCCTAAACGGAATGGTATCACGTTGAGATTCAAGTTCTAGCAGCAAGTGTTCATTCAGGCTAAGAACAGCACACTTGTGCTAATCTGGCCATATACAGTGCAAATAGCATTCGCGTCTGTTATCAGACAGTACAGTGTATTGGAATGAAGAGAAGCTCCTGTTTTACTCAGTTTCCAATACTGAGTTGAACTAGATATGCCCCGTTTGTGTAGGAAGCACAGTTCTTTTGTTCTGAGCTAGCTCACTGTACGGGCCCTATAGGAAACACAGTAGAGTGCAAGAATGTTGTTTTCTCTAAAACAGAGTGTTTTTCTTGCATGGCACAGTAGGGTTCAATTAAACTTCATAAACGGAGTGGAATCACGTTGAGATTCAAAATCTAGCAGCAAGTGTTCATTCAGGCTCAGAACAGCATACTATTGCTATTCTGGCCATATACAGTGCAAATAGCATTCGCGTCTGTTCCCAGCCAGTACAGTGTATTGGACTGATGAGCAGCTCCTGTTTTACTCAGTTTCCAATACTGAGTTGAACTAGATATGCCCCGTTTGTGTAGGAAGCACAGTTCTTTTGTTCTGAGCTAGCTCACTGTACGGGCCCTATAGGAAACACAGTAGAGTGCAAGAATGCTGTTTTCTCTAAAACAGAGTGTTTTTCTTGCATGGCACACTAGGGTTCAATTAAACTTCCTAAACGGAGTGGTATCACGTTGAGATTCAAGTTCTAGCAGCAAGTGTTCATTCATGCTAAGAACAGCACACTTGTGCTATTCTGGCCATATACAGTGCAAATAGCATTCCCGTCTGTTCCCATCCAGTACAGTGTATTGGACTGAAGAGAAGCTCCTGTTTTACTCAGTTTCCAATACTGAGTTGAACTAGATATGCCCCGTTTGTGTAGGAAGCACAGTTCTTTTGTTCTGAGCTAGCTCTCTGTACGGGCCCTATAGGAAACACAGTAGAGTGCAAGAATGCTGTTTTCTCTAAAACAGAGTGTTTTTCTTGCATGGCACACTAGGGTTCATTTAAACTTCATAAACGGAGTGGTATCACGTTGAGATTCAAGTTCTAGCAGCAAGTGTTCATTCATGCTAAGAACAGCACACTTGTGCTATTCTGGCCAAATACAGTGCAAATAGCATTCGCGTCTGTTCCCATCCAGTACAGTGTATTGGACTGAAGAGAACGTTCTGTTTTACTCAGTTTCCAATACTGAGTTGAACTAGATATGCCCCGTTTGTGTAGGGAGCACAGTTCTTTTGTTCTGAGCTACCTCACTGTAGGGCTCGGTAGGAAACACAGTACAGTGCAAGAATGCTGTTTTCTCTAAACTGAGTGTTTTTGTTGCATGGTACACTAGGGTTCAATTAAACTTCCTAAACGGAGTTGAATCACGTTGAGATTCAAGTTCTAGCAGCAAGTGTTCATTCAGGCTAAGAACAGCACACTTGTGCTATTCTGGCCATATATAGTGCAAATAGTATTCGCGTCTGTTCCCAGCCAGTACAGTGTATTGGACAAAGAGAAGCTCCTGTTTGACTCAGTTTCCAACACTGAATTTAACTAGATATGGCCCGTTTGTGTAGGAAGCACAGTTCTTTTGTTCTGAGCTAGCTCACTGTACGGGCCCTATAGGAAACACAGTAGAGTGGAAGAATGCTGTTTTCTCTAAAACAGATGTTTTTCTTGCATGGCACAGTAGGGTTCAATTAAACTTCCTAAACGGATTGGAATCGCGTTGAGATTCAAGTTCTAGCAGCAAGTGTTCATTCACGCTAAGAACAGCACACTTGTGCTATTCTGGCCTAATACAGTTCAAATAGCATTCACGTCTGTTCCCAGCCAGTACAGTGTATTGGACTGAAGAGAAGCTCCTGTTTTACTCAGTTTCCAATACTGAATTGAACTAGATATGCCCTGTTTGTGTAGGAAACAGAGTTCTTTTGTTCTGAGCTAGCTCACTGTACGGGCCCTATAGGAAACACAGTAGAGTGCAAGAATGCTGTTTTCTCTAAAACAGAGTGTTTTTCTTGCATGGCACACTAAGGTTCAATTAAAATTCCTAAACGGAATGGTATCACGTTGAGATTCAAGTTCTAGCAGCAAGTGTTCATTCAGGCTAAGAACAGCACACTTGTGCTATTCTGGCCATATACAGTGCAAATAGCATTCGTGTCTGTTCCCAGCCAGTACAGTGTATTGGAATGAAGAGAAGCTCCTGTTTTACTCAGTTTCCAATACTGAGTTGAACTAGATATGCCCCGTTTGTGTAGGAAGGACAGTTCTTTTGTTCTGAGCTAACTCACTGTACGGGCCCTATAGGAAACACAGTAGAGTGCAAGAATGCTGTTTTCTCTAAAACAGAGTGTTTTTCTTGCATGGCACAGTAGGGTTAAATTAAACTTCATAAACGGAGTGGAATCACGTTGATATTCAAGTTCTAGCAGCAAGTGTTCATTCAGGCGAAGAACAGCCCACTTGTGCTATTCTGGCCATATACAGTGCAAATAGCATTCCCGTCTGTTCCCATCCAGTACAGTGTATTGGACTGAAGAGAAGCTCCTGTTTCACTCAGTTTCCAATACTGAGTTGAACTAGATATGCCCCGTTTGTGTAGGAAGCACAGTTCTTTTGTTCTGAGCTAGCTCACTGTACGGGCCCTATAGGAAACACAGTAGAGTGCAAGAATGCTGTTTTCTCTAAAACAGAGTGTTTTTCTTGCATGGCACACTAGGGTTCAATTAAACTTCCTAAACGGAGTGGTATCACGTTGAGATTCAAGTTCTAGCAGCAAGTGTTCATTCAGGCTAAGAACAGCACACTTGTGCTATTCTGGCCATATACAGTGCAAATAGCATTCGCGTCTGTTCCCATCCAGTACAGTGTATTGGACTGAAGAGAAGCTCCTGTTTTACTCAGTTTCCAATACTGAGTTGAACTAGATATGCCCCGTTTGTGTAGGATGCACAGTTCTTTTGTTCTGAGCTACCTCACTGTACGGGCTCTATAGGAAACACAGTACAGTGCAAGAATGCTGTTTTCTCTAAAACAGAGAGTTTTTTTGCATGGCACACTAGGGTTCAATTAAACTTCCTAAACGGAGTTGAATCACGTTGAGATTCAAGTTCTAGCAGCAAGTGTTCATTCAGGCTAAGAACAGCACACTTGTGCTATTCTAACCTAATACAGTGCAAATAGCATTCACGTCTGTTCCCAGCCAGTACAGTGTATTGGACTGAAGAGAAGCTCCTGTTTTACTCAGTTTCCAATACTGAGTTGAACTAGATATGCCTCGTTTGTGTAGGAAGCACAGTTCTTTTGTTCTGAGCTAGCTCACTGTACGGGCCCTATAGGAAACACAGTAGAGTGCAAGAATGCTGTTTTCTCTAAAATAGAGTGTTTTTGTTGCATGGCACACTAGGGTTCAATTAAACTTCCTAAACGGAGTGGAATCACGTTGAGATTCAAGTTCTAGCAGCAAGTGTTCATTCAGGCTAAGAACAGCAACTTGTGCTATTCTGGACATATACAGTACAAATAGCATTCCCGTCCGTCCCAGCTAGTATAGTGTATTGGACTGAAGAGAAGCTCCTGTTTTACTCAGTATCCAATACTGAGTTGAACTAGATATGCCCCGTTTGTGTAGGAAGCACAGTTCTTTTGTTCTGAGCTACCTCACTGTACGAGATCTATAGGAAACACAGTAGAGTGCAAGAATGCTGTTTTCTCTAAACTGAGTGTTTTTCTTGCATGGCACACTAGGGTTCAATTAAACTTCCTAAACGGAGTGGAATCACGTTGAGATTCAAGTTCTAGCAGCAATTGTTCATTCAGGCTAAGAACAGCACACTTGTGCTATTCTGGCCATATATAGTGCAAATAGTATTCGCGTCTATTCCCAGCCAGTACAGTGTATTGGACAAAGAGAAGCTCCTGTTTGACTCAGTTTCCAACACTGAATTTAACTAGATATGCCGCGTTTGTGTAGGAAGCACAGTTCTTTTGTTCTGAGCTAGCTCACTGTACGGGCCCTATAGGAAACACAGTAGAGTGGAAGAATGCTGTTTTCTCTAAAACAGATGTTTTTCTTGCATGGCACACTAGGGTTCAATTAAACTTCCTAAACGGATTGGAATCGCGTTGAGATTCAAGTTGTAGCATCAAGTGTTCATTCACGCTAAGAACAGCACACTTGTGCTATTCTGGCCTAATACAGTTCAAATAGCATTCACGTCTGTTCCCAGCCAGTACAGTGTATTGGACTGAAGAGAAGCTCCTGTTTTACTCAGTTTCCAATACTGAATTGAACTAGATATGCCCTGTTTGTGTAGGAAGCACAGTTCTTTTGTTCTGAGCTAGCTCACTGTACGGGCCCTATAGGAAACACAGTAGAGTGCAAGAATGCTGTTTTCTCTAAAACAGAGTGTTTTTCTTGCATGGCACACTAGGGTTCAATTAAACTTCCTAAACGGAATGGTATCACGTTGAGATTCAAGTTCTAGCAGCAAGTGTTCATTCAGGCTAAGAACAGCACACTTGTGCTAATCTGGCCATATACAGTGCAAATAGCATTCGCGTCTGTTCCCAGACAGTACAGTGTATTGGAATGAAGAGAAGCTCCTGTTTTACTCAGTTTCCTATACTGAGTTGAACTAGATATGCCCCGTTTGTGTAGGAAGCACAGTTCTTTTGTTCTGAGCTAGCTCTCTGTACGGGCCCTATAGGACTCACAGTAGAGTGCAAGAATGTTGTTTTCTCTAAAACAGAGTGTTTTTCTTGCATGGCACAGTAGGGTTCAATTAAACTTCATAAACGGAGTGGAATCCCGTTGAGATTCAAGTTCTAGCAGCAAGTGTTCATTCATGCTAAGAACAGCACACTTGTGCTTTTCTGGCCATATACAGTGCAAATAGCATTCGCGTCTGTTCCCATCCAGTACAGTGTATTGGACTGAAGAGAAGCTCCTGTTTTACTCAGTTTCCAATACTGAGTTGAACTAGATATACCCCGTTTGTGTAGGAAGCACAGTTCTTTTGTTCTGAGCTTCCTCACTGTACGGGCTCTATAGGAAACACAGTACAGTGCAAGAATGCTGTTTTCTCTAAAACAGAGCGTTTTTTTTGCATGGCACACTAGGGTTCAATTAAACTTCCTAAACGGAGTTGAATCACGTTGAGATTCACGTTCTAGCAGCAAGTGTTCATTCAGGCTAAGAACAGCACACTTGTGCTATTCTGGCCTAATACAGTGCAAATAGCATTCACGTCTGTTCCCAGCCAGTACAGTGTATTGGACTGAAGAGAAGCTCCTGTTTTACTCAGTTTCCAATACTGAGTTGAACTAGATATGCCCCGTTTGTGTAGGAAGCACAGTTCTTTTGTTCTGAGCTAGCTCTCTGTACGGGCCCTATAGGAAACACAGTAGAGTGCAAGAATGCTGTTTTCTCTAAAACAGAGTGTTTTTGTTGCATGGCACACTAGGGTTCAATTAAACTTCCTAAACGGAGTGGAATCACGTTGAGATTCAAGTTATAGCAGCAAGTGTTCATTCAGGCTAAGAACAGCAACTTGTGCTATTCTGGACATATACAGTACAAATAGCATTCCAGTCCGTCCCAGTTAGTATAGTGTATTGGACTGAAGAGAAGCTCCTGTTTTACTCAGTATCCAATACTGAGTTGAACTAGATATGCCCCGTTTGTGTAGGAAGCACAGTTCTTTTGTTCTGAGCTACCTCACTGTACGAGCTCTATAGGAAACACAGTAGAGTGCAAGAATGCTGTTTTCTCTAAACTGAGTGTTTTTCTTGCATGGCACACTAGGGTTCAATTAAACTTCCTAAACGGAGTGGAATCACGTTGAGATTCAAGTTCTAGCAGCAAGTGTTCATTCAGGCTAAGAACAGCACACTTGTGCTATTCTGGCCATATATAGTGCAAATAGTATTCGCGTCTGTTCCCAGCCAGTACAGTGTATTGAACAAAGAGAAGCTCCTGATTGACTCAGTTTCCAACACTGCATTTAACTAGATATGCCCCGTTTGTGTAGGAAGCACAGTTCTTTTGTTCTGAGCTAGCTCACTGTACGGGCCCTATAGGAAACACAGTAGAGTGCAAGAATGTTGTTTTCTCTAAAACAGAGTGTTTTTCTTGCATGGCACAGTAGGGTTCAATTAAACTTCATAAACGGAGTGGAATCACGTTGAGATTCAAAATCTAGCAGCAAGTGTTCATTCAGGCTCAGAACAGCATACTATTGCTATTCTGGCCATATACAGTGCAAATAGCATTCGCGTCTGTTCCCATCCAGTACAGTGTATTGGACTGAAGAGAAGCTCCTGTTTTACTCAGTTTCCAATACTGATTTGAACTAGATATGCCCCGTTTGTGTAGGAAGCACAGTTATTTTGTTCTGAACTATCTCTCTGTACGGGCCCTATAGGAAACACAGTAGAGTGCAAGAATGCTGTTTCCTCTAAAACAGAGTGTTTTTCTTGCATGGCACACTAGGGTTCAATTAAACTTCCTAAACGGAGTGGTATCACGTTGAGATTCAAGTTCTAGCAGCAAGTGTTCATTCATGCTAAGAACAGCACACTTGTGCTATTCTGGCCATATACAGTGCAAATAGCATTCCCGTCTGTTCCCATCCAGTACAGTGTATTGGACTGAAGAGAAGCTCCCGTTTTACTCAGTTTCCAATACTGAGTTGAACTAGATATGCCCCGTTTGTGTAGGAAGCACAGTTCTTTTGTTCTGAGCTAGCTCTCTGTACGGGCCCTATAGGAAACACAGTAGAGTGCAAGAATGCTGTTTTCTCTAAAACAGAGTGTTTTTCTTGCATGGCACACTAGGGTTCATTTAAACTTCATAAACGGAGTGGTATCACGTTGAGATTCAAGTTCTAGCAGCAAGTGTTCATTCAAGCTAAGAACAGCACACTTGTGCTATTCTGGCCAAATACAGTGCAAATAGCATTCGCGTCTGTTACCATCCAGTACAGTGTATTGGACTGAAGAGAAGCTCCTGTTTTACTCAGTTTCCAATACTGAGTTGAACTAGATATGCCCCTTTTGTGTAGGAAGCACAGTTCTTTTGTTCTGAGCTACCTCACTGTAGGGGCTCTGTAGGAAACACAGTACAGTGCAAGAATGCTGTTTTCTCTAAACTGAGTGTTTTTGTTGCATGGTACACTAGGGTTCAATTAAACTTCCTAAACGGAGTGGAATCACGTTGAGATTCAAGTTCTAGCAGCAAGTGTTCATTCAGGCTAAGAACAGCAACTTGTGCTATTCTGGACATATACAGTGCAAATAGCATTCCTGTCTGTTCCCATCCAGTACAGTGTATTGGACTGAAGAGAAGCTCCTGTTTTACTCAGTTTCCAATACTGAGTTGAACTAGATATGCCCCGTTTGTGTAGGAAGCACAGTTCTTTTGTTCTGAGCTAGCTCACTGTACGGGCCCTATAGGAAACACAGTAGAGTGCAAGAATGCTGTTTTCTCTAAAACAGAGTGTTTTTGTTGCATGGCACACTAGGGTTCAATTAAACTTCCTAAACGGAGTGGAATCACGTTGAGATTCAAGTTCTAGCAGCAAGTGTTCATTCAGGCTAAGAACAGCAACTTGTGCTATTCTGGACATATACAGTACAAATAGCATTCCCGTCCGTCCCAGTTAGTATAGTGTATTGGACTGAAGAGAAGCTCCTGTTTTCCTCAGTATCCAATACTGAGTTGAACTAGATATGCCCCGTTTGTGTAGGAAGCACAGTTCTTTTGTTCTGAGCTACCTCACTGTACGAGCTCTATAGGAAACACAGTAGAGTGCAAGAATGCTGTTTTCTCTAAACTGAGTGTTTTTCTTGCATGGCACACTAGGGTTCAATTAAACTTCCTAAACGGAGTGGAATCACGTTGAGATTCAAGTTCTAGCAGCAAGTGTTCATTCAGGCTAAGAACAGCACACTTGTGCTATTCTGGCCATATATAGTGCAAATAGTAACCGCGTCTGTTCCCAGCCAGTACAGTGTATTGGACAAAGAGAAGCTCCTGTTTGACTCAGTTTCCAACACTGAATTTAACTAGATATGCCCCGTTTGTGTAGGAAGCACAGTTCTTTTGTTCTGAGCTAGTTCACTGTACAGGCCCTATAGGAAACACAGTAGAGTGGAAGAATGCTGTTTTCTCTAAAACAGATGTTTTTCTTGCATGGCACGCTAGGGTTCAATTAAACTTCCTAAACGGATTGGAATCGCGTTGAGATTCAAGTTCTAGCAGCAAGTGTTCATTCACGCTAAGAACAGCACACTTGTGCTATTCTGGCCTAATACAGTTCAAATAGCATTCTCGTCTGTTCCCAGCCAGTACAGTGTATTGGACTGAAGAGAAGCTCCTGTTTTACTCAGTTTCCAATACTGAATTGAACTAGATATGCCCTGTTTGTGTAGGAAGCACAATTCTTTTGTTCTGAGCTAGCTCACTGTACGGGCCTTATAGGAAACACAGTAGAGTGCAAGAATGCTGTTTTCTCTAAAACAGAGTGTTTTTCTTGCATGGCACACTAGGGTTCAATTAAACTTCCTAAACGGAATGGTATCACTTTGAGATTCAAGTTCTAGCAGCAAGTGTTCATTCAGGCTAAGAACAGCACACTTGTGCTAATCTGGCCATATACAGTGCAAATAGCATTCGCGTCTGTTCCCAGACAGTACAGTGTATTGGAATGAAGAGAAGCTCCTGTTTTACTCAGTTTCCAATACTGAGTTGAACTAGATATGCCCCGTTTGTGTAGGAAGCACAGTTCTTTTGTTCTGAGCTAGCTCAGTGTACGGGCCCTATAGGAAACACAGTAGAGTGCAAGAATGTTGTTTTCTCTAAAACAGAGTGTTTTTCTTGCATGGCACAGTAGGGTTCAATTAAACTTCATAAACGGAGTGGAATCACGTTGAGATTCAAAATCTAGCAGCAAGTGTTCATTCACGCTAAGAACAGCACACTTGTGCTATTCTGGCCTAATACAGTTCAAATAGCATTCACGTCTGTTCCCAGCCAGTACAGTGTATTGGACTGAAGAGAAGCTCCTGTTTTACTCAGTTTCCAATACTGAGTTGAATTAGATATGCCCCGTTTGTGTAGGAAGCACAGTTCTTTTGTTCTGAGCTATCTCACTGTACGGGCCCTATAGGAAACACAGTAGAGTGCAAGAATGCTGTTTTCTCTAAAACAGAGTGTTTTTCCTGCATGGCACACTAGGGTTCAATTAACCTTCCTAAACGGAGTGGAATCACGTTGATATTCAAGTGCTAGCAGCAAGTGTTCATTCAGGCGAAGAACAGCACACTTGTGCTATTCTGGCCATATACAGTGCAAATAGCATTCCCGTCTGTTCCCATCCTGTACAGTGTATTGGACTGAAGAGAAGCTCCTGTTTCACTCAGTTTCCAATACTGAGTTGAACTAGATATGCCCCGTTTGTGTAGGAAGCACAGTTCTTTTGTTCTGAGCTAGCTCACTGTACGGGCCCTATAGGAAACACAGTAGAGTGCAAGAATGCTGTTTTCCCTAAAACAGAGTGTTTTTCTTGCATGGCACAGTAGGGTTCAATTAAACTTCCTAAACGGAGTGGTATCACGTTGAGATTCAAGTTCTAGCAGCAAGTGTTCATTCAGGCTAAGAACAGCACACTTGTGCTAATCTGGCCATATACAGTGCAAATAGCATTCGCGTCTGTTCCCAGACAGTACAGTGTATTGGAATGAAGAGAAGCTCCTGTTTTACTCAATTTCCAATACTGAGTTGAACTAGATATGCCCCGTTTGTGTAGGAAGCACAGTTCTTTTGTTCTGAGCTAGCTCAGTGTACGGGCCCTATAGGAAACACAGTAGAGTGCAAGAATGTTGTTTTCTCTAAAACAGAGTGTTTTTCTTGCATGGCACAGTAGGGTTCAATTAAACTTCATAAACGGAGTGGAATCACGTTGAGATTCAAAATCTAGCAGCAAGTGTTCATTCACGCTAAGAACAGCACACTTGTGCTATTCTGGCCTAATACAGTTCAAATAGCATTCACGTCTGTTCCCAGCCAGTACAGTGTATTGGACTGAAGAGAAGCTCCTGTTTTACTCAGTTTCCAATACTGAATTGAACTAGATATGCCCTGTTTGTGTAGGAAGCACAGTTCTTTTGTTCTGAGCTAGCTCACTCTACGGGCCCTATAGGAAACACAGTAGAGTGCAAGAATGCTGTTTTCTCTAAAACAGAGTGTTTTTCTTGCATGGCACACTAGGGTTCAATTAAACTTCATAAACGGAGTGGAATCACGTTGAGATTCAAAATCTAGCAGCAAGTGTTCATTCAGGCTCAGAACAGCATACTATTGCTATTCTGGACATATTCAGTGCAAATAGCATTCGCGTCTGTTCCCAGCCAGTACAGTGTATTGGACTGAAGAGAAGGTCCTGTTTTACTCAGTTTCCAATACTGAGTTGAATTAGATATGCCCCGTTTGTGTAGGAAGCACAGTTCTTTTGTTCTGAGCTATCTCACTGTACGGGCCCTATAGGAAACACAGTAGAGTGCAAGAATGCTGTTTTCTCTAAAACAGAGTGTTTTTCCTGCATGGCACACTAGGGTTCAATTAACCTTCCTAAACGGAGTGGAATCACGTTGATATTCAAGTTCTAGCAGCAAGTGTTCATTCATGCTAAGAACAGCACACTTGTGCTATTCTGGCCATATACAGTGCAAATAGCATTCCCGTCTGTTCCCATCCAGAACAGTGTATTGGACTGAAGAGAAGCTCCTGTTTTACTCAGTTTCCAATACTGAGTTGAACTAGATATGACCCGTTTGTGTAGGAAGCACAGTTCTTTTGTTCTGAGCTACCTCACTGTACGGGCTCTATAGGAAACACAGTACAGTGCAAGAATGCCGTTTTCTCTAAAACAGAGCGTTTTTTTGCATGGCACACTAGGGTTCAATTAAACTTCCTAAACGGAGTTGAATCACGTTGAGATTCAAGTTCTAGCAGCAAGTGTTCATTCAGGCTAAGAACAGCACACTTGTGCTATTCTGGCCTAATACAGTGCAAATAGCATTCACGTCTGTTCCCAGCCAGTACAGTGTATTGGACTGAAGAGAAGCTCCTGTTTTACTCAGTTTCCAATACTGAGTTGAACTAGATATGCCCCGTTTGTGTAGGAAGCACAGTTCTTTTGTTCTGAGCTAGCTCACTGTACGGGCCCTATAGGAAACACAGTAGAGTGCAAGAATGCTGTTTTCTCTAAAACAGAGTGTTTTTGTTGCATGGCACACTAGGGTTCAATTAAACTTCCTAAATGGAGTGGAATCACGTTGAGATTCAAGTTCTAGCAGCAAGTGTTCATTCAGGCTAAGAACAGCAACTTGTGCTATTCTGGACATATACAGTACAAATAGCATTCCCTTCCGTCCCAGCTAGTATAGTGTATTGGACTGAAGAGAAGCTCCTGTTTTACTCAGTTTCCAATACTGATTTGAACTAGATATGCCCCGTTTGTGTAGGAAGCACAGTTCTTTTGTTCTGAGCTAGCTCACTGTACGGGCCCTATAGGAAACACAGTAGAGTGCAAGAATGCTGTTTTCTCTAAAACAGAGTGTTTTTCTTTCATGGCACACTAGGGTTCAATTAAACTTCCTAAACGGAATGGTATCACGTTGAGATTCAAGTTCTAGCAGCAAGTGTTCATTCAGGCTAAGAACAGCACACTTGTGCTAATCTGGCCATATACAGTGCAAATAGCATTCGTGTCTGTTCCCAGACAGTACAGTGTATTGGAATGAAGAGAAGCTCCTGTTTTACTCAGTTTCCAATACTGAGTTGAACTAGATATGCCCCGTTAGTGTAGGAAGCACAGTTCTTTTGTTCTGAGCTAGCTCACTGTACGGGCCCTATAGGAAACACAGTAGAGTTCAAGAATGTTGTTTTCTCTAAAACAGAGTGTTTTTCTTGCATGGCACAGTAGGGTTCAATTAAACTTCATAAACGGAGTGGAATCACGTTGAGATTCAAAATCTAGCAGCAAGTGTTCTTTCAGGCTCAGAACAGCATACTATTGCTATTCTGGCCATATACAGTGCAAATAGCATTCGCGTCTGTTCCCAGCCAGTACAGTGTATTGGACTGAAGAGAAGCTCCTGTTTTACTCAGTTTCAAATACTGAGTTGAACTAGATATGCCCCGTTTGTGTAGGAAGCACAGTTCTTTTGTTCTGAGCTACCTCACTGTACAGGCTCTATAGGAAACACAGTACAGTGCAAGAATGCTGTTTTCTCTAAAACAGAGTGTTTTTGTTGCATGGTACACTAGGGTTCAATTAAACTTCCTAAACGGAGTTGAATCACGTTGAGATTCAAGTTCTAGCAGCAAGTGTTCATTCAGGATAAGAACAGCACACTTGTGCTATTCTGGCCTAATACAGTGCAAATAGCATTGACGTCTGGTCCCAGCCAGTACAGTGTATTGGACTGAAGAGAAGCTCCTGTTTTACTCAGTTTCCAATACTGAGTTGAACTAGATATGCCCCGTTTGTGTAGGAAGCACAGTTCTTTTGTTCTGAGCTAGCTCACTGTACGGGCCCTATAGGAAACACAGTAGAGTGCAAGAATGCTGTTTTCTCTAAAACAGAGTGTTTTTGTTGCATGGCACACTAGGGTTCAATTAAACTTCCTAAACGGAGTGGAATCACGTTGAGATTCAAGTTCTAGCAGCAAGTGTTCATTCAGGCTAAGAACAGCAACTTGTGCTATTCTGGACATATACAGTACAAATAGCATTCCCGTCCGTCCCAGTTAGTATAGTGTATTGGACTGAAGAGAAGCTCCTGTTTTCCTCAGTATCCAATACTGAGTTGAACTAGATATGCCCCGTTTGTGTAGGAAGCACAGTTCTTTTGTTCTGAGCTACCTCACTGTACGAGCTCTATAGGAAACACAGTAGAGTGCAAGAATGCTGTTTTCTCTAAACTGAGTGTTTTTCTTGCATGGCACACTAGGGTTCAATTAAACTTCCTAAACGGAGTGGAATCACGTTGAGATTCAAGTTCTAGCAGCAAGTGTTCATTCAGGCTAAGAACAGCACACTTGTGCTATTCTGGCCATATATAGTGCAAATAGTAATCGCGTCTGTTCCCAGCCAGTACAGTGTATTGGACAAAGAGAAGCTCCTGTTTGACTCAGTTTCCAACACTGAATTTAACTAGATATGCCCCGTTTGTGTAGGAAGCACAGTTCTTTTGTTCTGAGCTAGTTCACTGTACGGGCCCTATAGGAAACACAGTAGAGTGGAAGAATGCTGTTTTCTCTAAAACAGATGTTTTTCTTGCATGGCACGCTAGGGTTCAATTAAACTTCCTAAACGGATTGGAATCGCGTTGAGATTCAAGTTCTAGCAGCAAGTGTTCATTCACGCTAAGAACAGCACACTTGTGCTATTCTGGCCTAATACAGTTCAAATAGCATTCTCGTCTGTTCCCAGCCAGTACAGTGTATTGGACTGAAGAGAAGCTCCTGTTTTACTCAGTTTCCAATACTGAATTGAACTAGATATGCCCTGTTTGTGTAGGAAGCACAATTCTTTTGTTCTGAGCTAGCTCACTGTACGGGCCTTATAGGAAACACAGTAGAGTGCAAGAATGCTGTTTTCTCTAAAACAGAGTGTTTTTCTTGCATGGCACACTAGGGTTCAATTAAACTTCCTAAACGGAATGGTATCACTTTGAGATTCAAGTTCTAGCAGCAAGTGTTCATTCAGGCTAAGAACAGCACACTTGTGCTAATCTGGCCATATACAGTGCAAATAGCATTCGCGTCTGTTCCCAGACAGTACAGTGTATTGGAATGAAGAGAAGCTCCTGTTTTACTCAGTTTCCAATACTGAGTTGAACTAGATATGCCCCGTTTGTGTAGGAAGCACAGTTCTTTTGTTCTGAGCTAGCTCAGTGTACGGGCCCTATAGGAAACACAGTAGAGTGCAAGAATGTTGTTTTCTCTAAAACAGAGTGTTTTTCTTGCATGGCACAGTAGGGTTCAATTAAACTTCATAAACGGAGTGGAATCACGTTGAGATTCAAAATCTAGCAGCAAGTGTTCATTCACGCTAAGAACAGCACACTTGTGCTATTCTGGCCTAATACAGTTCAAATAGCATTCACGTCTGTTCCCAGCCACTACAGTGTATTGGACTGAAGAGAAGCTCCCGTTTTACTCAGTTTCCAATACTGAGTTGAATTAGATATGCCCCGTTTGTGTAGGAAGCACAGTTCTTTTGTTCTGAGCTATCTCACTGTACGGGCCCTATAGGAAACACAGTAGAGTGCAAGAATGCTGTTTTCTCTAAAACAGAGTGTTTTTCCTGCATGGCACACTAGGGTTCAATTAACCTTCCTAAACGGAGTGGAATCACGTTGATATTCAAGTTCTAGCAGCAAGTGTTCATTCAGGCGAAGAACAGCACACTTGTGCTATTCTGGCCATATACAGTGCAAATAGCATTCCCGTCTGTTCCCATCCTGTACAGTGTATTGGACTGAAGAGAAGCTCCTGTTTCACTCAGTTTCCAATACTGAGTTGAACTAGATATGCCCCGTTTGTGTAGGAAGCACAGTTCTTTTGTTCTGAGCTAGCTCACTGTACGGGCCCTATAGGAAACACAGTAGAGTGCAAGAATGCTGTTTTCCCTAAAACAGAGTGTTTTTCTTGCATGGCACACTAGGGTTCAATTAAACTTCCTAAACGGAGTGGTATCACGTTGAGATTCAAGTTCTAGCAGCAAGTGTTCATTCAGGCTAAGAACAGCACACTTGTGCTAATCTGGCCATATACAGTGCAAATAGCATTCGCGTCTGTTCCCAGACAGTACAGTGTATTGGAATGAAGAGAAGCTCCTGTTTTACTCAGTTTCCAATACTGAGTTGAACTAGATATGCCCCGTTTGTGTAGGAAGCACAGTTCTTTTGTTCTGAGCTAGCTCAGTGTACGGGCCCTATAGGAAACACAGTAGAGTGCAAGAATGTTGTTTTCTCTAAAACAGAGTGTTTTTCTTGCATGGCACAGTAGGGTTCAATTAAACTTCATAAACGGAGTGGAATCACGTTGAGATTCAAAATCTAGCAGCAAGTGTTCATTCACGCTAAGAACAGCACACTTGTGCTATTCTGGCCTAATACAGTTCAAATAGCATTCACGTCTGTTCCCAGCCAGTACAGTGTATTGGACTGAAGAGAAGCTCCTGTTTTACTCAGTTTCCAATACTGAATTGAACTAGATATGCCCTGTTTGTGTAGGAAGCACAGTTCTTTTGTTCTGAGCTAGCTCACTCTACGGGCCCTATAGGAAACACAGTAGAGTGCAAGAATGCTGTTTTCTCTAAAACAGAGTGTTTTTCTTGCATGGCACACTAGGGTTCAATTAAACTTCATAAACGGAGTGGAATCACGTTGAGATTCAAAATCTAGCAGCAAGTGTTCATTCAGGCTCAGAACAGCATACTATTGCTATTCTGGACATATTCAGTGCAAATAGCATTCGCGTCTGTTCCCAGCCAGTACAGTGTATTGGACTGAAGAGAAGGTCCTGTTTTACTCAGTTTCCAATACTGAGTTGAATTAGATATGCCCCGTTTGTGTAGGAAGCACAGTTCTTTTGTTCTGAGCTATCTCACTGTACGGGCCCTATAGGAAACACAGTAGAGTGCAAGAATGCTGTTTTCTCTAAAACAGAGTGTTTTTCCTGCATGGCACACTAGGGTTCAATTAACCTTCCTAAACGGAGTGGAATCACGTTGATATTCAAGTTCTAGCAGCAAGTGTTCATTCATGCTAAGAACAGCACACTTGTGCTATTCTGGCCATATACAGTGCAAATAGCATTCCCGTCTGTTCCCATCCAGAACAGTGTATTGGACTGAAGAGAAGCTCCTGTTTTACTCAGTTTCCAATACTGAGTTGAACTAGATATGACCCGTTTGTGTAGGAAGCACAGTTCTTTTGTTCTGAGCTACCTCACTGTACGGGCTCTATAGGAAACACAGTACAGTGCAAGAATGCCGTTTTCTCTAAAACAGAGCGTTTTTTTGCATGGCACACTAGGGTTCAATTAAACTTCCTAAACGGAGTTGAATCACGTTGAGATTCAAGTTCTAGCAGCAAGTGTTCATTCAGGCTAAGAACAGCACACTTGTGCTATTCTGGCCTAATACAGTGCAAATAGCATTCACGTCTGTTCCCAGCCAGTACAGTGTATTGGACTGAAGAGAAGCTCCTGTTTTACTCAGTTTCCAATACTGAGTTGAACTAGATATGCCCCGTTTGTGTAGGAAGCACAGTTCTTTTGTTCTGAGCTAGCTCACTGTACGGGCCCTATAGGAAACACAGTAGAGTGCAAGAATGCTGTTTTCTCTAAAACAGAGTGTTTTTGTTGCATGGCACACTAGGGTTCAATTAAACTTCCTAAATGGAGTGGAATCACGTTGAGATTCAAGTTCTAGCAGCAAGTGTTCATTCAGGCTAAGAACAGCAACTTGTGCTATTCTGGACATATACAGTACAAATAGCATTCCCTTCCGTCCCAGCTAGTATAGTGTATTGGACTGAAGAGAAGCTCCTGTTTTACTCAGTTTCCAATACTGAATTGAACTAGATATGCCCTGTTTGTGTAGGAAGCACAGTTCTTTTGTTCTGAGCTAGCTCACTGTACGGGCCCTATAGGAAACACAGTAGAGTGCAAGAATGCTGTTTTCTCTAAAACAGAGTGTTTTTCTTTCATGGCACACTAGGGTTCAATTAAACTTCCTAAACGGAATGGTATCACGTTGAGATTCAAGTTCTAGCAGCAAGTGTTCATTCAGGCTAAGAACAGCACACTTGTGCTAATCTGGCCATATACAGTGCAAATAGCATTCGCGTCTGTTCCCAGACAGTACAGTGTATTGGAATGAAGAGAAGCTCCTGTTTTACTCAGTTTCCAATACTGAGTTGAACTAGATATGCCCCGTTAGTGTAGGAAGCACAGTTCTTTTGTTCTGAGCTAGCTCACTGTACGGGCCCTATAGGAAACACAGTAGAGTTCAAGAATGTTGTTTCCTCTAAAACAGAGTGTTTTTCTTGCATGGCACAGTAGGGTTCAATTAAACTTCATAAACGGAGTGGAATCACGTTGAGATTCAAAATCTAGCAGCAAGTGTTCTTTCAGGCTCAGAACAGCATACTATTGCTATTCTGGCCATATACAGTGCAAATAGCATTCGCGTCTGTTCCCAGCCAGTACAGTGTATTGGACTGAAGAGAAGCTCCTGTTTTACTCAGTTTCCAATACTGCGTTGAATTAGATATGCCCCGTTTGTGTAGGAAGCACAGTTCTTTTGTTCTGAGCTAGCTCACTGTACGGGCCCTATAGGAAACACAGTAGAGTGCAAGAATGTTGTTTTCTCTAAAACAGAGTGTTTTTCTTGCATGGCACAGTAGGGTTCAATTAAACTTCATAAACGGAGTGGAATCACGTTGAGATTCAAGTTCTAGCAGCAAGTGTTCATTCAGGCCAAGAACAGCACACTTGTGCTATTCTGGCCATATACAGTGCAAATAGCATTCCCGTCTCTTCCCATCCAGTACAGTGTATTGGACTGAAGAGAAGCTCCTGTTTCACTCAGTTTCCAATACTGAGTTGAACTAGATATGTCCCGTTTGTGTAGGAAGCACAGTTCTTTTGTTCTGAGCTACCTCACTGTACGAGCTCTATAGGAAACACAGTAGAGTGCAAGAATGCTGTTTTCTCTAAAATTGAGTGTTTTTCTTGCATGGGACACTAGGGTTCAATTAAACTTCATAAACGGACTGGAATCACGTTGAGATTCAAGTTCTAGCAGCAAGTGTTCATTCAGGCTAAGAACAGCACACTTGTGCTATTCTGGCCTAATACAATGCAAATAGCATTCACGTCTGTTCCCAGCCAGTACAGTGTATTGGACTGAAGAGAAGCTCATGTTTTACTCAGTTTCCAATACTGAGATGAACTAGATATGCCCCGTTTGTGTAGGAAGCACAGTACTTTTGTTCTTAGCTAGCTCACTGTACAGGCCCTATAGGTAACACAGTAGAGTGCAAGAATGCTGTTTTCTATAAAACAGAGTGTTTTTCTTGCATGGCACACTAGAGTTTAATTAAACTTCCTAAATGGAGTTGAATCACGTTGAGATTCAAGTTCTAGCAGCAAGTGTTCATTCAGGCTAGGAACAGCAACTTGTGCTATTCTGGACATATACAGTACAAATAGCATTCCCGTCTGTTCCCAGCTAGTATAGTGTATTGGACTGAAGAGAAGCTCCTGTTTTACTCAGTTTCCAATACTGAGTTGAACTAGATATGCCCCGTTTGTGTAGGAAGCACAGTTCTTTTGTTCTGAACTACCTCACTGTATGAGCTCTATAGGAAACACAGTAGAGTGCAAGAATGCTGTTTTCTCTAAAACTGAGAGTTTTTCTTGCATGGCACACAAGGGTTCAATTAAACTTCCTAAACGGAGTGGTATCACGTTGAGATTCAAATTCTAGCAGCAAGTGTTCATTCAGGCTAAGAACAGCACACTTGTGCTATTCTGGCCATATACAGTGCAAATAGCATTCGCGTCTGTTCCCAGCCAGTACAGTGTACTGGGCAAAGAGAAGCTCCTGTTTGACTCAGTTTCCAACACTGAATTTAACTAGATATGCCCCGTTTGTGTAGGAAGCACAGTTCTTTTGTTCTGAGCTAGCTCACTGTACGGGCCCTATAGGAAACATAGTAGAGTGGAAGAATGCTGTTTTCTCTAAAACAGAGTGTTTTTCTTGCATGGCACACTAGGGTTCAATTAAACTTCCTAAACGGATTGGAATCACGTTGAGATTCAAGTTTTAGCAGCAAGTGTTCATTCAGGCTAAAAACAGCAACTTGTGCTATTCTGGACATATACAGTACAAATAGTATTTCCGTCTGTTCCCAGCTAGTATAGTGTATTGGACTGAAGAGAAGCCCCTGTTTTACTCAGTTTCCAATACTGAGTTGAAGTAGATATGCCGCGTTTGTGTAGGAAGCACAGTTCTTTTGTTCTGAGCTACCTCACTGTACGGGCCCTATAGGAAACACAGTAGAGTGCAAGAATGCTGTTTTCTCTAAAACAGAGTGTTTTTCTTGCATGGCACAGTAGGGTTCAATAAACGTCCTAAACGGAGTTGAATCACGTTGAGATTCAAGTTCTAGCAGCAAGTGTTCATTCAGGTGAAGAACAGCACACTTGTGCTATTCTAAGCATATACAGTGCAAATAGCATTCGCGACTGTTCCCAGACAGTACAGTGTATTGGACTGAAGAGAAGCTCCTGTTTAACTCAGGTTCCAATACTGAATTGAACTAGATATGCCCCGTTTGTCTAGGAAGCACAGTTCTTTTTTTCTGAGCTACCTCACTGTACGGGCTCTGTAGGAAACACAGTACAGTGCAAGAATGCTGTTTTCTCTAAAACAGAGTGTTTTTCTTGCATGGCACACTAGGGTTCAATTAAACTTCATAAACGGAGTGGAATCACGTTGAGATTCAAGTTCTAGCAGCAAGTGTTCATTCAGGCTAAGAACAGCAACTTGTGCTATTCTGGACATATACAGTACAAATAGCATTCCCGTCCGTTGCCAGCTAGTATAGTGTATTGGACTGAAGAAAAGCTCCTGTTTTACTCAGTTTCCAATACTGAGTTGAACTACATATGCCCCGTTTGTGTAGGAAGCACAGTTCTTTTGTTTTGAACTACCTCACTGTACGAGCTCTATAGGAAACACAGTAGAGTGCAAGAATGCTGTTTTCTCTAAAACAGAGTGTTTTTCTTGCATGGCCCACTAGGGTTCAATTAAACTTCCTAAACGGAGTGGTATCACGTTGAGATTCAAGTTCTAGCAGCAAGTGTTCATTCTTGCTAAGAATAGCACACTTGTCCTATTCTAACCATATACAGTGCAAATAGATTTCACGTCTGTTCCCAGCCAGTACAGTGTATTGGACTGAAGAGAAGCTCCTGTTTTACTCAGTTTCCAATACTGAGTTGAACTAGATATGCCCCGTTTGTGTAGGAAGCACAGTTCTTTTGTTCTGAGCTAGCTCACTGTAGGGGACCTATAGTAAACACAGTAGAGTACAAGAATGCTGTTTTCTCTAAAGCAGAGTGTTTTTTTGCATGGCACACTAGGGTTCAATTAAACTTCCTAAACGGAGTTGAATCACGTTGAGATTCAAGTTCAAGCAGCAAGTGTTCATTCAGGCTAAGGACAGCACTCATGTGCTATTCTGGCCATATACAGTGCAAATAGCTTACGCGTCTGTTCCCAGAAAGTACAGTGTATTGGACTGAAGAGAGGCTCCTGTTCTACTCAGTTTCCAATACTGAGTTGAACTAGATATGCCCCGTTTGTGTAGGAAGCACAGTTCTTTTGTTCTGTGCTACCTCACTGTACGGGCTCTATAGGAAACACAGTACAGTGCAAGAATGCTGTTTTCTCTAAAACAGAGCGTTTTTTTGCATGGCACACTAGGGTTAAATTAAACTTCCTAAACGGACTGGAATCACGTTGAGATTCAAGTTCTAGCAGCAAGTGTTCATTCAGGCTAAGAACAGCACACTTGTGCTATTCTGGCCTAATACAGTGCAAATAGCATTCACTTCTGTTCCCAGCCAGTACAGTGTATTGGACAAAGAGAAGCTCCTGTTTGACTCAGTTTCCAACACTGAATTTAACTAGATATGCCCCGTTTGTGTAGGAAGCACAGTTCTTTTGTTCTGAGCTAGCTCACTGTACGGGCCCTATAGGAAACATAGTAGAGTGGAAGAATGCTGTTTTCTCTAAAACAGAGTGTTTTTCTTGCATGGCACACTAGGGTTCAATTAAACTTCCTAAACGGATTGGAATCACGTTGAGATTCAAGTTCTAGCAGCAAGTGTTCATTCACGCTAAGAACAGCACACTTGTGCTATTCTGGCCAAATACAGTGCAAATAGCATTCACGTCTGTTCCCAGCCAATACAGTGTATTGGACTGAAGAGAAGCTCATGTTTTACTCAGTTTCCAATACTGAATTGAACTAGATATGCCCTGTTTGTGTAGGAAGCACAGTTCTTTTGTTCTGAGCTAGCTCACTGTCCGGGCCCTATAGGAAACACAGTAGAGTGCAAGAATGCTGTTTTCTCTAAAACAGAGTGTTTTTCTTGCATGGCACACAAGGGTTCAATTAAACTTCCTAAACGGTATGGTATCACGTTGAGATTCAAGTTCTAGCAGCAAGTCCTCATTCAGGCTAAGAACAGCACACTTGTGCTATTCTCGCCATATACAGTGCAAAAAGAATTCGCGTCTGTTCCGAGCCAGTACAGTGTATTGGACTGAAGAGAAGCTCCTGTTTTACTCAGTTTCCAATACTGAGTTGAACTAGATATGCCCCGTTTGTGTAGGAAGCACAGTTCTTTTGTTCTGTGCTAGCTCACTGTACGGGCCCTATAGGAAACACAGTAGAGTGCAAGAATGCTGTTTTCTCTAAAACAGAGTGTTTTTCTTGCATGGCACACTAGGGTTCAATTAAACTTCCTAAACGGAATGGAATCACGTTGAGATTCAAGTTCTAGCAGCAAGTGTTCATTCAGGCTAAGAACAGCACACTTGTGCTATTCTGGCCATATACAGTGCAAATAGAATTCGCGTCTGTTCCCAGCCAGTACAGTGTAATGGAGTGAAGAGAAGCCCCTGTTTTACTCAGTTTCCAATACTGAGTTGAAGTAGATATGCCCCGTTTGTGTAGGAAGCACAGTTCTTTTGTTCTGAGCTAGCTCATTGTAGGAGCCCTATAGGAAAGACAGTAGAGTTCAAGAATGCTGTTTTCTCTAAAACAGAGTGTTTATCTTGTATGGCACACTAGGGTTCAATTAAACTTCGTAAACGGAGTGGAATCACGTTGAGATTCAAGATCTAGCAGCAAGTGTTCATTCAGGTTAAGAACAGCACTCTTGTGCTATTCTAACCATATACAGTGCAAATAGCATTCGCGACTGTTCCCAGCCAGTACAGTGTATTGGACTGAAGAGAAGCTCCTGTTTAACTCAGTTTCCAATACTGAGTTGAACTAGATATGCCCCGTTTGTGTAGGAAGCACAGTTCTTTTGTTCTGAACTACCTCACTGTAAGAGCTCTATAGGAAACACAGTAGAGTGCAAGAATGCTGTTTTCTCTAAAACTGAGTGTTTTTCTTGC
Organism: Peromyscus maniculatus bairdii; assembly: GCF_049852395.1. NCBI lineage: Eukaryota > Metazoa > Chordata > Mammalia > Rodentia > Cricetidae > Peromyscus > Peromyscus maniculatus. Next base: position 1,259,621 of record NC_134862.1, read on the forward strand.
ATGGCACACTAGGGTTCAATTAAACTTCCTAAACGGAGTGGAATCACGTTGATATTCAAGTTCTAGCAGCAAGTGTTCATTCAGGCTAAGAACAGCACACTTGTGCTATTCTGGCCATATATAGTGCAAATAGCATTCGCGTCTGTTCCCAGCCAGTACAGTGTATTGGACAAAGAGAAGCTCCTGTTTTACTCAGTTTCCAATACTGAGTTGAACTAGATATGCCCCGTTTGTGTAGGAAGCACAGTTCTTTTTTTCTGAGCTAGCACACTGTACGGGCCCGATAGGACACAGTAGAGTGCAAGAATGTTGTTTTCTCTAAAACTGAGAGTTTTTCTTGCATGGCACACAAGGGTTCAATTAAACTTCCTAAACGGAGTGGAATCACGTTGAGATTCAAAATCTAGCAGCAAGTGTTCATTCAGGCTAAGAACAGCACACTTGTGCTATTCTGGCCATATACAGTGCAAATAGCATCCGCGTCTGTTCCCAGCCAGTACAGTGTACTGGGCAAAGAGAAGCTCCTGTTTGACTCAGTTTCCAACACTGAAATTAACTAGATATGCCCCGTTTGTGTAGGAAGCACAGTTCTTTTGTTCTGAACTAGCTCACTGTACGGGCCCTATAGGATACATAGTAGAGTGGAAGAATGCTGTTTTCTCTAAAACAGAGTGTTTTTCTTGCATGGCACACTAGGGTTCAATTAAACTTCCTAAACGGATTGGAATCACGTTGAGATTCAAGTTCTAGCAGCAAGTGTTCATTCAGGCTAAAAACAGCAACTTGTGCTATTCTGGACATATACAGTACAAATAGTATTTCCGTCTGTTCCCAGCTAGTATAGTGTATTGGACTGAAGAGAAGCTCCTGTTTTACTCAGTTTCCAATACTGAGTTGAAGTAGATATGCCCCGTTTGGGTAGGAAGAACAGTTCTTTTGTTCTGAGCTAGCTCACTGTACGGGCCCTATAGGAAACACAGTAGAGTGCAAGAATGCTGTTTTCTCTAAAACAGAGTGTTTTTCTTGCATGGCACACTAGGGTTCAATAAACTTCCTAAACTAGGTGGAATCACGTTGAGATTCAAGTTCTAGCAGCAAGTGTTCATTCAGGCTAAGAACAGCACACTCGTGCTTTTCTGGCCATATACAGTGCAAATAGCATTCGCGTCTGTTCCCAGCCAGTACAGTGCATTGGACTGAAGAGAAGCTCCTGTTTTACTCAGTTTCCAATACTGAGTTGAACTAGATATGCCCCGTTTATGTAGGAAGCACAGTTCTTTTGTTCTGAGCTAGCTCACTGTAGGAGCCCTATAGGAAAGACAGTAGAGTGCAAGAATGCAGTTTTTTCTAAAACAGAGTGTTTTTCTTGCATGGCCCACTAGGGTTCAATTAAACTTCCTAAACGGAGTGGTATCACGTTGAGATTCAAGTTCTAGCAGCAAGTGTTCATTCAGGTGAAGAACAGCACACTTGTGCTATTCTAACCATATACAGTGCAAATAGCATTCGCGACTGTTCTCAGACAGTACAGTGTATTGGACTGAAGAGAAGCTCCTGTTTAACTCAGTTTCCAATACTGAATTGAACTGGATATGCCCCATTTGTGTAGGAAGCACAGTTCTTTTGTTCTGAGCTACCTCACTGTACGGGCTCTGTAGGAAACACAGTACAGTGCAAGAATGCTGTTTTCTCTAAAACAGAGTGTTTTTCTTGCATGGCACACTAGGGTTCAATTAAACTTCCTAAACGGAGTTGAATCACGTTGAGATTCAAGTTCTAGCAGCAAGTGTTCATTCAGGCTAAGAACAGCAACTTGTGCTATTCTGGACATATACAGTACAAATAGCATTCCCGTCCGTTGCCAGCTAGTATAGTGTATTGGACTGAAGAAAAGCTCCTGTTTTACTCAGTTTCCAATACTGAGTTGAACTAGATATGCCCCGTTTGTGTAGGAAGTACAGTTCTTTTGTTCTGAACTACCTCACTGTACGAGCTCTATAGGAAACACAGTAGAGTGCAAGAATGCTGTTTTCTCTAAAACTGAGTGTTTTTCTTGCATGGCACACTAGGGTTTAATTAAACTTCCTAAACGGAGTGGAGTCACGTTGAGATTCAAGTTCTAGCAGCAAGTGTTCATTCAGGCTAAGAACAGCACCCTTGTGCTATTCTGGCCATATATAGTGCAAATAGCATTCGCGTCTGTTCCCAGCCAGTACAGTGTATTGGACAAAGAGAAGCTCCTGTTTGACTCAGTTTCCAACACTGAATTTAACTAGATATGCCCCGTTTGTGTAGGAAGCACAGTTCTTTTGTTCTGAGCTAGCTCAGTGTACGGGCCCTATAGGAAACATAGTAGAGTGGAAGAATGCTGTTTTCTCTAAAACAGAGTGTTTTTCTTGCATGGCACACTAGGGTTCAATTAAACTTCCTAAACGGATTGGAATCACGTTGAGATTCAAGTTCTAGCAGCAAGTGTTCATTCACGCTAAGAACAGCACACTTGTGCTATTCTGGCCAAATACAGTGCAAATAGCATTCACGTCTGTTCCCAGCCAGTACAGTGTATTGGACTGAAGAGAAGCTCATGTTTTACTCAGTTTCCAATACTGAATTGAACTAGATATGCCCTGTTTGTGTAGGAAGCACAGTTCTTTTGTTCTGAGCTAGCTCACTGTCCGGGCCCTATAGGAAACACAGTAGAGTGCAAGAATGCTGTTTTCTCTAAAACAGAGTGTTTTTCTTGCATGGCACACAAGGGTTCAATTAAACTTCCTAAAGGTATGGTATCACGTTGAGATTCAAGTTCTAGCAGCAAGTCCTCATTCAGGCTAAGAACAGCACACTTGTGCTATTCTCGCCATATACAGTGCAAAAAGAATTCGCGTCTGTTCCCAGCCAGTACAGTGTATTGGACTGAAGAGAAGCTCCTGTTTTACTCAGTTTCCAATACTGAGTTGAACTAGATATGCCCCGTTTGTGTAGGAAGCACAGTTCTTTTGTTCTGTGCTAGCTCACTGTACGGGCCCTATAGGAAACACAGTAGAGTGCAAGAATGCTGTTTTCTCTAAAACAGAGTGTTTTTCTTGCATGGCACACTAGGGTTCAATTAAACTTCCTAAACGTAATGGAATCACGTTGAGATTCAAGTTCTAGCAGCAAGTGTTCATTCAGGCTAAGAACAGCACACTTGTGCTATTCTGGCCATATACAGTGCAAATAGAATTCGCGTCTGTTCCCAGCCAGTACAGTGTAATGGAGTGAAGAGAAGCCCCTGTTTTACTCAGTTTCCAATACTGAGTTGAAGTAGATATGCCCCGTTTGTGTAGGAAGCACAGTTCTTTGTTCTGAGCTAGCTCATTGTAGGAGCCCTATAGGAAAGACAGTAGAGTTCAAGAATGCTGTTTTCTCTAAAACAGAGTGTTTATCTTGTATGGCACACTAGGGTTCAATTAAACTTCGTAAACGGAGTGGAATCACGTTGAGATTCAAGATCTAGCAGCAAGTGTTCATTCAGGTTAAGAACAGCACACTTGTGCTATTCTAACCATATACAGTGCAAATAGCATTCGCGACAGTTCCCAGCCAGTACAGTGTATTGGACTGAAGAGAAGCTCCTGTTTAACTCAGTTTCCAATACTGAGTTGAACTAGATATGCCCCGTTTGTGTAGGAAGCACAGTTCTTTTGTTCTGAACTACCTCACTGTAAGAGCTCTATAGGAAACACAGTAGAGTGCAAGAATGCTGTTTTCTCTAAAACTGAGTGTTTTTCTTGCATGGCACACTAGGGTTCAATTAAACTTCCTAAACGGAGTGGAATCACGTTGATATTCAAGTTCTAGCAGCAAGTGTTCATTCAGGCTAAGAACAGCACACTTGTGCTATTCTGGCCATATATAGTGCAAATAGCATTCGCGTCTGTTCCCAGCCAGTACAGTGTATTGGACAAAGAGAAGCTCCTGTTTTACTCAGTTTCCAATACTGAGTTGAACTAGATATGCCCCGTTTGTGTAGGAAGCACAGTTCTTTTGTTCTGAGCTAGCACACTGTACGGGCCCTATAGGACCCAGTAGAGTGCAAGAATGCTGTTTTCTCTAAAACAGAGTGTTTTTCTTGCATGGCACACTAGGGTTCAATTAACCTTCCTAAACGGAGTGGAATCCCGTTGAGATTCAAGTTCTAGCAGCAAGTGTTCATTCAGGCTAAGAACAGCACACTTGTGCTTTTCTTGCCATATACAGTGCAAATAGCATTCGCGTCTGTTCCAAGCCAGTACAGTGTATTGGACTGAAGAGAAGCTCCTGTTTTACTCAGTTTCCAATACTGAGTTGAAGTAGATATGCCCCGTTTGTGTAGGAAGCACAGTTCTTTTGTTCTGAGCTAGCTCACTGTACGGGCCCTATAGGAAACACAGTAGAGTGCAAGAATGCTGTTTTATCTAAAACAGAGTGTTTTTCTTGCATGGCACACTAGGGTTCAATTAAACTTCCTAAACGGAGTTGAAACACGTTGAGTTTCAAGTTCTAGCAGCAAGTGTTCATTCAGGTTAAGAACAGCACACATGTGCTATTCTAACCATATACAGTGCAAATAGCATTCGCGACTGTTCCCAGCCAGTACAGTGTATTGTACTGAAGAGAAGCTCCTGTTTAACTCAGATTCCAATACTGAGTTGAACTAGATATGCCCCGTTTGTGTAGGAAGCACAGTTCATTTGTTCTGAGCTACCTCACTGTACGGGCTCTGTAGGAAACACAGTACAGTGCAAGAATGCAGTTTTCTCTAAAACAGAGTGTTTTTCTTGCATGGCACACTAGGGTTCAATTAAACTTCCGAAACGGATTGGAATCACGTTGAGATTCAAGTTCTAGCAGCAAGTGTTCATTCACACTGAAAACAGCACACTTGTGCTATTCTGGCCTAATACAGTGCAAATAGCATTCGCGTCTGTTCCCAGCCAGTACAGTGCATTGGACTGAATAGAAGCTCCTGTTTTACTCAGTTTCCAATACTGAATTGAACTAGATATGCCCTGTTTGTGTAGGAAGCACAGTTCTTTTGTTCTGAGCTAGCTCACTGTACGGGCCCTATAGGAAACACAGTAGAGTGCAAGAATGCTGTTTTCTCTAAAACAGAGTGTTTTTCTTGCATGGCACACTAGGGTTCAATTAAACTTCCTAAACGGAATGCTATCACGTTGAGATTCAAGTTCTAGCAGCAAGTGTTCATTCAGGCTAAGAACAGCACACTTGTGCTATTCTGGCCATATACAGTGCAAATAGCATTCGCGTCTGTTCCCAGCCAGTACAGTGTATTGGACTGAAGAGAAGCTCCTGTTTTACTCAGTTTCCAATAATGAGTTGAACTAGATATGCCCCGTTTGTGTAGGAAGCACAGTTCTTTTGTTCTGAGCTAGCTCACCGTACGGGCCCTATAGGAAACACAGTAGAGTGCAAGAATGCTGTTTTCTCTAAAACAGAGTGTTTTTCTTGCATGGCACACTAGGGTTCAATTAACCTTCCTAAACGGAGTGGAATCACGTTGAGATTCAAAATCTAGCAGCAAGTGTTCATTAGGGCTCAGAACAGCCCACTATTGCTATTCTGGCCATATACAGTGCAAATAGCATTCTCGTCTGTTCCCAGCCAGTACAGTGTATTGGACTGAAGAGTAGCTCCTGTTTTACTCAGTTTCCAATACTGAGTTGAACTATATATGCTCCGTTTGTGTAGGAAGCACAGTTCTTTTGTTCTGAGCTAGCTCACTGTAGGGAACCTATAGTAAACACAGTAGAGTGCAAGAATGCTGTTTTCTCTAAAACAGAGTGTTTTTCTTGCATGGCACACTAGGGTTCAATTAAACTTCCTAAACGGAGTGGTATCACGTTGAGATTCAAGTTCTAGCAGCAAGTGTTCATTCAGGCGAAGAACAGCATACTTGTGCTATTCTGGCGATATACAGTGCAAATAGCATTCCCGTCTGTTACCAGGTAGTACACTGTATTGGACTGAAGAGAAGCTCCTGTTTTACTCAGTTTCCAATACTGAGTTGAACTAGATATGCCCCGTTTGTGTAGGAAGCACAGTTCTTTTGTTCTGAGCTAGCACACTGTACGGGCCCTATAGGAAACACAGTAGAGTGCAAGAATGCTGTTTTCTCTAAAACAGAGTGTTTTTCTTGCATGGCACACTAGGGTTCAATTAACCTTCCTAAACGGAGTGGAATCACGTTGAGATTCAAGTTCTAGCAGCAAGTGTTCATTCAGGCTAAGAACAGCACACTTGTGCTTTTCTGGCCATATACAGTGCAAATAGCATTCGCGTTTGTTCCCAGCCAGTACAGTGTATTGGACTGAAGAGAAGCTCCTGTTTTACTCAGTTTCCAATACTGAGTTGAACTAGATATGCCCCGTTTGTGTAGGAAGCACAGTTCTTTTGTTCTGAGCTAGCACACTGTACGGGCCCTATAGGAAACACAGTAGAGTGCAAGAATGCTGTTTTCCCTAAAACAGAGTGTTTTTCTTGCATGGCCCACTAGTGTTCAATTAACCTTCCTAAACGGAGTGGAATCACGTTGAGATTCAAAATCTAGCAGCAAGTGTTCATTAGGGCTCAGAACAGCACACTATTGCTATTCTGGCCATATACAGTGCAAATAGCATTCTCGTCTGTTCCCAGCCAGTACAGTGTATTGGACTGAAGAGAAGCTCCTGTTTTACTCAGTTTCCAATACTGAGTTGAACTATATATGCCCCGTTTGTGTAGGAAGCACAGTTCTTTTGTTCTGAGCTAGCTCACTGTAGGGAACCTATAGTAAACACAGTAGAGTGCAAGAATGCTGTTTTCTCTAAAACAGAGTGTTTTTCTTGCATGGCACACTAGGGTTCAATTAAACTTCCTAAACGGAGTGGTATCACGTTGAGATTCATGTTCTAGCTGCAAGTGTTCATTCAGGCGAAGAACAGCATACTTGTGCTATTCTGGCCATATACAGTGCAAATAGCATTCCCGTCTGTTACCAGGTAGTACACTGTATTTGACTGAAGAGAAGCTCCTGTTTTACTCAGTTTCAAATACTGAGTTGAACTAGATATGCCCCGTTTGTGTAGGAAGCACAGTTCTTTTGTTCTGAGCTAGCTCACTGTACGGGTCCTATAGGAAAGACAGTAGAGTGCAAGAATGCTGTTTTCTCTAATACAGAGTGTTTTTCTTGCATGGCACACTAGGGTTCAATTAAACTTCGTAAACAGAGTGGTATCACGTTGAGATTCAAGTTCTAGCAGCAAGTGTTCATTCAGGCTAAGAACAGCACACTTGTGCTATTCGGGACATATACAGTACAAATAGCATTCCCGTCTGTTCCAGCTAGTATAGTGTATTGGAATGAAGAGAAGCTCCTGTTTTACTCAGTTTCCAATACTGAGTTGAACTAGATATGCCCTGTTTGTGTAGGAAGCACAGTTCCTTTGTTCTGAGCTAGCTCACTGTACCGGCCCTATAGGAAACACAGTAGAGTGCAGGAATGCTGTTTTCTCTAAAACAGAGTGTTTTTCTTGCATGGCACACTAGGGTTCAATTAACCTTCCTAAACGGAGTGGAATCACGTTGAGATTCAAGTTCTAGCAGCAAGTGTTCATTCAGGCTAAGAATAGCACACTTGTGCTTTTCTGGCCATATACAGTGCAAATAGCATTCGCGTCTGTTTCCAGCCAGTACAATGTATTGGACTGAAGAGAAGCTCCTGTTTTACTCAGTTTCCAATACTGAGTTGAACTAGATATGCCCCGTTTGTGTAGGAAGCACAGTTCTTTTGTTCTGAGCTAGCACACTGTACGGGCCCTATAGGAAACACAGTAGAGTGCAAGAATGCTGTTTTCCCTAAAACAGAGTGTTTTTCTTGCATGGCCCACTAGTGTTCAATTAAACTTCCTAAACGGAGTGGTATCACTTTGAGATTCAAGTTCTAGCAGCAAGTGTTTTTTCAGCCGAAGAACAGCATACTTGTGCTATTCTGACCATATACAGTGCAAATAGCATTCCCGTCTGTTACCAGGTAGTACACTGTATTGGACTGAAGAGAAGCTCCTGTTTTACTCAGTTTCAAATACTGAGTTGAACTAGATATGCCCCGTTTGTGTAGGAAGCACAGTTCTTTTGTTCTGAGCTAGCTCTCTGTACGGGCCCTATAGGAAACACATTAGAGTGCAAGAATGTTGTTTTCTCTAATACAGAGTGTTTTTCTTGCATGGCACACTAGGGTTCAATTACACGTCCTAAACAGAGTAGTATCACGTTGAGATTCAAGTTCTAGCAGCAAGTGTTCTTTTAGGCTAAGGACAGCACACTTGTGCTATTCTAACCATATACAGTGCAAATAGCATTCGCGTCTGTTCCCAGCCAGTACAGTGTATTGGACTGAAGAGAAGCTCCTGTTTTACTCAGTTTCCAATATTGAGTTGAACTAGATATGCTCCGTTTGTGTAGGAAGCACAGTTCTTTTGTTCTGAGCTAGCTCACTGTACGGGACCTATAGGAAACACAGTAGAGTGCAAGAATGCTGTTTTCTCTAAAACAGAGTGTTTTTCTTGCATGGCACTCTAGGGTTCAATTAAACTTCCTAAACAGAGTTAAATCACCTTGAGATTCAAGTTCTAGAAGCAAGTGTTCATTCAGGCTAAGAACAGCACACTTGTGCTATTCTGGCCATATACAGTGCAAATAGCATTAGCGACTGTCCCAGCCAGTACAGTGTATTGGACTGAAGAGAAGCTCCTGTTTTACTCAGTTTCTAATACTGAGTTGAACTAGATATGCCCTGTTTGTGTAGGAAGCACAGTTCTTTTGTTCTGAGCTAGCTCTCTGTACGGGCCCTATAGGAAACACAGTAGAGTGCAAGAATGCTGTTTTCTCTAAAACAGAGTGTTTTTCATTCATGACACACTAGGGTTCAATTAAACTTCATAAATGGAGTGGTATCACGTTGAGATTCAAGTTCTAGCAGCAAGTGTTCTTTCAGCCTAAGAACAGCACACTTGTGCTATTCTGGCCATATACAGTGCAAATAGCATTCGCGTCTGTTCCCAGCCAGTACAGTGTATTCGACTGAAGAGAAGCTCCTGTTTTACTCAGTTTCCAATACTGAGTTGAAGTAGATATGCCCCGTTTGTGTAGGAAGCACAGTTCTTTTGTTCTGAGCTAGCTCACTGTAGGGGACCTATGGTAAACACAGTAGAGTGCAAGAATGCTGTTTTCACTAAAAGAGAGTGTATTTCTTGCATGGCACACTAGGGTTCAATTAAACTTCCTAAACGGAGTGGTATCAGGTTGAGATTCAAGTTCTAGCAGCAAGTGTTCATTCAGGCGAAGAACAGCACACTTGTGCTATTCTGGACATATACAGTACAAATAGCATTCCCGTCTGTTCCAGCTAGTATAGTGTATTGGAATGAAGAGAAGCTCCTGTTTTACTCAGTTTCCAATACTGAGTTGAACTAGATATGCCCCGTTTGTGTAGGTAGCACAGTTCTTTTGTTCTGAGCTAGCTCACTGTACGGGCCCTATAGGAAACACAGTAGATTGCAAGAATGCTGTTTTCTCTAAAACAGAGTGTTTTTCTTGCATGGCACACTAGGGTTCAATTAAACTTCCTAAACTGAGTGGTATCACGTTGAGATTCAAGTTCTAGCAGCAAGTGTTCATTCAGGCTAAGAACAGCACACTTGTGCTTTTCTGGCCATATACAGTGCAAATAGCATTAGCATCTGTTCCCAGCCAGTACAGTGTATTGGACTGAAGAGAAGCTCCTGTTTTACTCAGTTTCCAATACTGAGTTGAACTAGATATGCCCCGTTTGTGTAGGAAGCACAGTTCTTTTGTTCTGAGCTAGCTCACTGTAGGGGACCTATAGTAAACACAGTAGAGTACAAGAATGCTGTTTTCTCTAAAACAGAGTGGTTTTTCTTGCATGGCACACTAGGGTTCAATTAAACTTCCTAAACGGAGTGGTATCACGTTGAGATTCAAGTTCTAGCAGCAAGTGTTCATTCAGGCGAAGAACAGCATACTTGTGCTATTCTGGCGATATACAGTGCAAATAGCATTCCCGTCTGTTACCAGGTAGTACACTGTATTGGACTGAAGAGAAGCTCCTGTTTTACTCAGTTTCAAATACTGAGTTGAACTAGATATGCCCCGTTTGTGTAGGAAGCACAGTTCTTTTGTTCTGAGCTAGCACACTGTACGGGCCCTATAGGAAACACAGTAGAGTGCAAGAATGCTGTTTTCTCTAAAACAGAGTGTTTTTCTTGCATGGCACACTAGGGTTCAATTAACCTTCCTAAACGGAGTGGAATCACGTTGAGATTCAAGTTCTAGCAGCAAGTGTTCATTCAGGCTAAGAACAGCACACTTGTGCTTTTCTGGCCATATACAGTGCAAATAGCATTCGCGTTTGTTCCCAGCCAGTACAGTGTATTGGACTGAAGAGAAGCTCCTGTTTTACTCAGTTTCCAATACTGAGTTGAACTAGATATGCCCCGTTTGTGTAGGAAGCACAGTTCTTTTGTTCTGAGCTAGCACACTGTACGGGCCCTATAGGAAACACAGTAGAGTGCAAGAATGCTGTTTTCCCTAAAACAGAGTGTTTTTCTTGCATGGCCCACTAGTGTTCAATTAACCTTCCTAAACGGAGTGGAATCACGTTGAGATTCAAAATCTAGCAGCAAGTGTTCATTAGGGCTCAGAACAGCACACTATTGCTATTCTGGCCATATACAGTGCAAATAGCATTCTCGTCTGTTCCCAGCCAGTACAGTGTATTGGACTGAAGAGAAGCTCCTGTTTTACTCAGTTTCCAATACTGAGTTGAACTATATATGCCCCGTTTGTGTAGGAAGCACAGTTCTTTTGTTCTGAGCTAGCTCACTGTAGGGAACCTATAGTAAACACAGTAGAGTGCAAGAATGCTGTTTTCTCTAAAACAGAGTGTTTTTCTTGCATGGCACACTAGGGTTCAATTAAACTTCCTAAACGGAGTGGTATCACGTTGAGATTCATGTTCTAGCTGCAAGTGTTCATTCAGGCGAAGAACAGCATACTTGTGCTATTCTGGCCATATACAGTGCAAATAGCATTCCCGTCTGTTACCAGGTAGTACACTGTATTTGACTGAAGAGAAGCTCCTGTTTTACTCAGTTTCAAATACTGAGTTGAACTAGATATGCCCCGTTTGTGTAGGAAGCACAGTTCTTTTGTTCTGAGCTAGCTCACTGTACGGGCCCTATAGGAAACACAGTAGAGTACAAGAATGCTGTTTTCTCTAAAACAGAGTGTTTTTCTTGCATGGCACACTAGGGTTCAATTAAACTTCCTAAACGGAGTGGAATCACGTTGAGATTCTAGTTCTAGCAGCAAGTGTTCATTCAGGCTAAGAACAGCACACTTGTGCTTTTCTGGCCATATACAGTGCAAATAGCATTCGCGTCTGTTCCCAGCCAGTACAGTGTATTGGACTGAAGAGAAGCTCCTGTTTTACTGAGTTTCCAATACTGAGTTGAACTAGATATGCCCCGTTTGTGTAGGAAGCACAGTTCTTTTGTGCTGAGCTAGCTCACTGTAGGAGCCCTATAGGAAAGACAGTAGAGTGCAAGAATGCTGTTTTCTCTAAAACAAAGTGTTTATCTTGCATGGCACACAGGGTTCAATTAAACTTCCTTAAAGGAGTGGTATCACGTTGAGATTCAAGTTCTAGCAGCAAGTGTTCATTCAGGTTAAGAACTGCACACTTGTGCTATTCTAACCATAAAAGTGCAAATAGCATTCGCGACTGTTCCCAGCCAGTACAGTGTATTGGACTGAAGAGAAGCTCCTGTTTAACTCAGTTTCCAATACTGAGTTGAACTACATATGCCCCGTTTTTGTAGGAAGCACAGTTCTTTTGTTCTGAGCTACCTCAGTGTACGGGCTCTGTAGGAAACACAGTACAGTGCAAGAATGCTGTTTTCTCTAAAACAGAGTGTTTTTCTTGCATGGCACACTAGGGTTCAATTAAACTTCCTAAACGGAGTTGAATCACGTTGAGATTCAAGTTCTAGCAGCAAGTGTTCATTCAGGCTAAGAACAGCACACTTGTGCTATTCTGGACATATACAGTACAAATAGCATTCCCGTCTGTTCCAGCTAGTATAGTGTATTGGACTGAAGAGAAGCTCCTGTTTTACTCAGTTTCCAATACTGAGTTGAACTAGATATGCCCCGTTTGTGTAGGTAGCACAGTTCTTTTGTTCTGAGCTAGCTCACTGTACGGGCCCTATAGGAAACACAGTAGATTGCAAGAATGCTGTTTTCTCTAAAACAGAGTGATTTTCTTGCATGGCACACTAGGGTTCAATTAAACTTCCTAAACTGAGTGGTATCACGTTGAGATTCAAGTTCTAGCAGCAAGTGTTCATTCAGGCTAAGAACAGCACACTTGTGCTTTTCTGGCCATATACAGTGCAAATAGCATTCGCATCTGTTCCCAGTCAGTACAGTGTATTGGACTGAAGAGAAGCTCCTGTTTTACTCAGTTTCCAATACTGAGTTGAACTAGATATGCCCCGTTTGTGTAGGAAGCACAGTTCTTTTGTTCTGAGCTAGCTCACTGTAGGGGACCTATAGTAAACACAGTAGAGTACAAGAATGCTCTTTTCTCTAAAACAGAGTGGTTTTTCTTGCATGGCACACTAGGGTTCAATTAAACTTCCTAAACGGAGTGGTATCACGTTGAGATTCAAGTTCTAGCAGCAAGTGTTCATTCAGGCGAAGAACAGCATACTTGTGCTATTCTGGCGATATACAGTGCAAATAGCATTCCCGTCTGTTACCAGGTAGTACACTGTATTGGACTGAAGAGAAGCTCCTGTTTTACTCAGTTTCAAATACTGAGTTGAACTAGATATGCCCCGTTTGTGTAGGAAGCACAGTTCTTTTGTTCTGAGCTAGCTTACTTACGGGCCCTATAGGAAACACAGTAGAGTGCAAGAATGCTGTTTTCTCTAAAACAGAGTGTTTTTCTTGCATGGCACACTAGGGTTCAATTAACCTTCCTAAACGGAGTGGAATCACGTTGAGATTCAAGTTCTAGCAGCAAGTGTTCATTCAGGCTAAGAACAGCACACTTGTGCTTTTCTGGCCATATACACTGCAAATAGCATTCGCGTTTGTTCCCAGCCAGTACAGTGTATTGGACTGAAGAGAAGCTCCTGTTTTACTCAGTTTCCAATACTGAGTTGAACTAGATATGCCCCGTTTGTGTAGGAAGCACAGTTCTTTTGTTCTGAGCTAGCACACTGTACGGGCCCTATAGGAAACCCAGTAGAGTGCAAGAATGCTGTTTTCCCTAAAACAGAGTGTTTTTATTGCATGGCCCACTAGTGTTCAATTAACCTTCCTAAACGGAGTGGAATCACGTTGAGATTCAAAATCTAGCAGCAAGTGTTCATTAGGGCTCAGAACAGCACACTATTGCTATTCTGGCCATATACAGTGCAAATAGCATTCTCGTCTGTTCCCAGCCAGTACAGTGTATTGGACTGAAGAGAAGCTCCTGTTTTACTCAGTTTCCAATACTGAGTTGAACTATATATGCCCCGTTTGTGTAGGAAGCACAGTTCTTTTGTTCTGAGCTAGCTCACTGTAGGGAACCTATAGTACACACAGTAGAGTGCATGAATGCTGTTTTCTCTAAAACAGAGTGTTTTTCTTGCATGGCACACTAGGGTTCAATTAAACTTCCTAAACGGAGTGGTATCACGTTGAGATTCATGTTCTAGCAGCAAGTGTTCATTCAGGCGAAGAACAGCATACTTGTGCTATTCTGGCCATATACAGTGCAAATAGCATTCCCGTCTGTTACCAGGTAGTACACTGTATTTCACTGAAGAGAAGCTCCTGTTTTACTCAGTTTCAAATACTGAGTTGAACTAGATATGCCCCGTTTGTGTAGGAAGCACAGTTCTTTTGTTCTGAGCTAGCTCACTGTACGGGTCCTATAGGAAAGACAATAGAGTGCAAGAATGCTGTTTTCTCTAATACAGAGTGTTTTTCTTGCATGGCACACTAGGGTTCAATTAAACTTCGTAAACAGAGTGGTATCACGTTGAGATTCAAGTTCTAGCAGCAAGTGTTCATTCAGGCTAAGAACAGCACACTTGTGCTATTCTGGACATATACAGTACAAATAGCATTCCCGTCTGTTCCAGCTAGTATAGTGTATTGGAATGAAGAGAAGCTCTTGTTTTACTCAGTTTCCAATACTGAGTTGAACTAGATATGCCCCGTTTGTGTAGGTAGCACAGTTCTTTTGTTCTGAGCTAGCTCTCTCTACGGGCCCTATAGGAAACACAGTAGATTGCAAGAATGCTGTTTTCTCTAAAACAGAGTGTTTTTCTTGCATGGCACACTAGGGTTCAATTAAACTTCCTAAACTGAGTGGTATCACGTTGAGATTCAAGTTCTAGCAGCAAGTGTTCATTCAGGCTAAGAACAGCACACTTGTGCTGTTCTGGCCATATACAGTGCAAATAGCATTCGCATCTGTTCCCAGCCAGTACAGTGTATTGGACTGAAGAGAAATTCCTGTTTTACTCAGTTTCCAATACTGAGTTGAACTAGATATGCCCCGTTTGTGTAGGAAGCACAGTTCTTTTGTTCTGAGCTAGCTCACTGTAGGGGACCTATAGTAAACACAGTAGAGTACAAGAATGCTGTTTTCTCTAAAACAGAGTGGTTTTTCTTGCATGGCACACTAGGGTTCAATTAAACTTCCTAAACGGAGTGGTATCACGTTGAGATTCAAGTTCTAGCAGCAAGTGTTCATTCAGGCGAAGAACAGCATACTTGTGCTATTCTGGCCATATACAGTGCAAATAGCATTCCCGTCTGTTACCAGGTAGTACACTGTATTGGACTTAAGAGATGCTCCTGTTTTACTCAGTTTCCAATACTGAGTTGAACTAGATATGCCCCGTTTGTGTAGGAAGCACAGTTCCTTTGTTCTGAGCTAGCTCACTGTACCGGCCCTATAGGAAACACAGTAGAGTGCAGGAATGCTGTTTTCTCTAAAACAGAGTGTTTTTCTTGCATGGCACACTAGGGTTCAATTAACCTTCCTAAACGGAGTGGAATCACGTTGAGATTCAAGTTCTAGCAGCAAGTGTTCATTCAGGCTAAGAACAGCACACTTGTGCTTTTCTGGCCATATACAGTGCAAATAGCATTCGCGTCTGTTCCCAGCCAGTACAATGTATTGGACTGAAGAGAAGCTCCTGTTTTACTCAGTTTCCAATACTGAGTTGAACTAGATATGGCCCGTTTGTGTAGGAAGCACAGTTCTTTTGTTCTGAGCTAGCACACTGTACGGGCCCTATAGGAAACACAGTAGAGTGCAAGAATGCTGTTTTCCCTAAAACAGAGTGTTTTTCTTGCATGGCCCACTAGTGTTCAATTAAACTTCCTAAACGGAGTGGTATCACTTTGAGATTCAAGTTCTAGCAGCAAGTGTTTTTTCAGCCGAAGAACAGCATACTTGTGCTATTCTGACCATATACAGTGCAAATAGCATTCCCGTCTGTTACCAGGTAGTACACTGTATTGGACTGAAGAGAAGCTCCTGTTTTACTCAGTTTCAAATACTGAGTTGAACTAGATATGCCCCGTTTGTGTAGGAAGCACAGTTCTTTTGTTCTGAGCTAGCTCTCTGTACGGGCCCTATAGGAAACACAGTAGAGTGCAAGAATGTTGTTTTCTCTAATACAGAGTGTTTTTCTTGCATGGCACACTAGGGTTCAATTACACGTCCTAAACAGAGTGGTATCACGTTGAGATTCAAGTTCTAGCAGCAAGTGTTCTTTTAGGCTAAGGACAGCACACTTGTGCTATTCTAACCATATACAGTGCAAATAGCATTCGCGTCTGTTCCCAGCCAGTACAGTGTATTGGACTGAAGAGAAGCTCCTGTTTTACTCAGTTTCCAATATTGAGTTGAACTAGATATGCTCCGTTTGTGTAGGAAGCACAGTTCTTTTGTTCTGAGCTAGCTCACTGTACGGGACCTATAGGAAACACAGTAGAGTGCAAGAATGCTGTTTTCTCTAAAACAGAGTGTTTTTCTTGCATGGCACTCTAGGGTTCAATTAAACTTCCTAAACAGAGTTAAATCACCTTGAGATTCAAGTTCTAGAAGCAAGTGTTCATTCAGGCTAAGAACAGCACACTTGTGCTATTCTGGCCATATACAGTGCAAATAGCATTAGCGACTGTCCCAGCCAGTACAGTGTATTGGACTGAAGAGAAGCTCCTGTTTTACTCAGTTTCTAATACTGAGTTGAACTAGATATGCCCTGTTTGTGTAGGAAGCACAGTTCTTTTGTTCTGAGCTAGCTCTCTGTACGGACCCTATAGGAAACACAGTAGAGTGCAAGAATGCTGTTTTCTCTAAAACAGAGTGTTTTTCATGCATGACACACTAGGGTTCAATTAAACTTCATAAATGGAGTGGTATCACGTTGAGATTCAAGTTCTAGCAGCAAGTGTTCTTTCAGCCTAAGAACAGCACACTTGTGCTATTCTGGCCATATACAGTGCAAATAGCATTCGCGTCTGTTCCCAGCCAGTACAGTGTATTCGACTGAAGAGAAGCTCCTGTTTTACTCAGTTTCCAATACTGAGTTGAAGTAGATATGCCCCGTTTGTGTAGGAAGCACAGTTCTTTTGTTCTGAGCTAGCTCACTGTAGGGGACCTATGGTAAACACAGTAGAGTGCAAGAATGCTGTTTTCTCTAAAAGAGAGTGTATTTCTTGCATGGCACACTAGGGTTCAATTAAACTTCCTAAACGGAGTGGTATCACGTTGAGATTCAAGTTCTAGCAGCAAGTGTTCATTCAGGCGAAGAACAGCATACTTGTGCTATTCTAGCCATATATAGTGCAAATAGCATTCCTGTCTGTTACCAGGTGGTACACTGTATTGGACTGAAGAGAAGCTCCTGTTTTACTCAGTTTCAAATACTGAGTTGAACTAGATATGCCCCGTTTGTGTAGGAAGCACAGTTCTTTTGTTCTGAGCTAGCTCACTGTACGGGCCCTATAGGAAACACAGTAGAGTGCAAGAATGCTGTTTTCTCTAAAACAGAGTGTTTTTCTTGCATGGCACACTAGGGTTCAATTAAACTTCCTAAACTGAGTGGTATCACGTTGAGATTCAAGTTCTAGCAGCAAGTGTTCATTCAGGCTAAGAACAGCACACTTGTGCTTTTCTGGCCATATACAGTGCAAATAGCATTAGCATCTGTTCCCAGCCAGTACAGTGTATTGGACTGAAGAGAAGCTCCTGTTTTACTCAGTTTCCAATACTGAGTTGAACTAGATATGCCCCGTTTGTGTAGGAAGCACAGTTCTTTTGTTCTGAGCTAGCTCACTGTAGGGGACCTATAGTAAACACAGTAGAGTACAAGAATGCTGTTTTCTCTAAAACAGAGTGGTTTTTCTTGCATGGCACACTAGGGGTCAATTAAACTTCCTAAACGGAGTGGTATCACGTTGAGATTCAAGTTCTAGCAGCAAGTGTTCATTCAGGCGAAGAACAGCACACTTGTGCTATTCTGGCCATATACAGTGCAAATAGCATTCGCGTCTGTTCCCAGCCAGTACAGTGTATTGGACTGAAGAGAAGCTCCTGTTTTACTCAGTTTCCAATACTGAGTTGAACTAGATATGCCCCGTTTGTGTAGGAAGCACAGTTCTTTTGTTCTGAGCTAGCTCACTGTAGGGGACCTATAGTAAACACAGTAGAGTGCAAGAATGCTGTTTTCTCTAAAACAGAGAGTTTTTCTTGCATGGCACACTAGGGTTCAATTAAACTTCCTAAACGGAATGGTATCAAGTTGAGATTCAAGTTCTAGCAGCAAGTGTTCATTCAGGCTAAGAACAGCACACTTGTGCTAATCTGGCCATATACAGTGCAAATAGCATTCGCGTCTGTTCCCAGCCAGTACAGTGTATTGGACTGAAGAGAAGCTCCTGTTTTACTCAGTTTCCAATACTGAATTGAACTAGATATGCCCCGTTTGTGTAGGAAACACAGATCTTTGTTCTGAGCTAGCTCACTCTACGGGCCTTATAGGAAACACAGTAGAGTGAAAGAATGCTGTTTTCTCTAAAACAGAGTGTTTTTCTTGCAGGGCACACTAGGGTTCAATTAAACTTCCTAAACGGAGTTGAATCACCTTGAGATTCAAAATCTAGCAGCAAGTGTTCATTCAGGCTCAGAACAGCACACTATTGCTATTGTGGCCATATACATTGCAAATAGCATTCGCGTATGTTCCCAGCCAGTACAGTGTATTGGACGGAAGAGAAGCTCCTGTTTTACTCAGTTTCCAATACTTAGTTGAACTACATATGCCCCGTTTTTGTAGGAAGCACAGTTCTTTTGTTCTGAGCTAGCTCACTGTACGGGCCCTATAGGAAACACAGTAGAGGGAAAGAATGCTGTTTTCTCTAAAACAGAGTGTTTTTCTTGCATGGCACACTAGGGTTCAATTAACCTTCCTAAACGGACTGGAATCACGTTGAGATTCAAGTTGTAGCAGCAAGTGTTCATTCAGGCTAAGAAGAGCACACTTGTGCTTTTCTGGCCATTTACAGTGCAAATAGCATTCGCGTCTGTTCCCAGCCAGTACAGTGTATTGGACTGAAGTGAAGCTCCTGTTTTACTCATTTTCCAAAACTGAGTTGAACTAGATATGCCCCGTTTGTGTAGGAAGCACAGTTCTTTTGTTCTGAGCTACCTCACTGGACGGGCCCTATAGGAAACACAGTAGAGTGCAAGGATTCTGTTTTCTCTAAAACAGAGTGTTTTTCTTGCATGGCACACTAGGGTTCAATTAAACTTCCTAAACGGAGTGGAATCACGTTGAGATTCAAGTTCTAGCAGCAAGTGTTCATTCACGCTAAGAACAGCACACTTGTGCTATTCTGGCCATATACAGTGCAAATAGCATTCGCGTCTGTTCCCAGCCAGTACAGTGTATTGGACTGAAGAGAAGCTTCTGTTTTACTCAGTTTCCAATACTGAGTTGAACTAGATATGCCCTGTTTGTGTAGGAAGCGCAGTTCTTTTGTTCTGAGCTAGCTCACTGTACGGGCTCTATAGGAAACACAGTAGAGTGCAAGAATGCTGTTTTCTCTAAAACAGAGTGTTTTTCTTGCATGGCACACTAGGGTTCAATTAAACTTCCTAAACGGAGTGGAATCACGTTGAGATTCAAGTTCTAGCAGCAAGTGTTCATTCACGCTAAGAACAGCACACTTGTGCTATTCTGGCCATATACAGTGCAAATAGCATTCGCGTCTGTTCCCAGCCAGTACAGTGTATTGGACTGAAGAGAAGCTCCTGTTTTACTCAGTTTCCAATACTGAGTTGAACTAGATATGCCCCGTTTGTGTAGGAAGCGCAGTTCTTTTGTTCTGAGCTAGCTCACTGTACGGGCTCTATAGGAAACACAGTAGAGTGCAAGAATGCTGTTTTCTCTAAAACAGAGTGTTTTTCTGGCATGGCACACTAGGGTTCAATTAAACTTCCTAAACGGAGTGGTATCACATTGAGATTCAAGTTCTAGCAGCAAGTGTTCATTCAGGCTAAGAACAGTGCACTTGTGCTATTCTGGCCATATACAGTGCAAATAGCATTCGCGTCTGTTCCCAGCCAGTACAGTGTATTGGACTGAAGAGAAGCTCCTGTTTTACTCAGTTTCCAATACTGAGTTGAACTAGATATGACCCGTTTGTGTAGGACGCACAGTTCTTTTTTTCTGAGCTAGCTCACTGTACGGGCCCTATAGGAAACACAGTAGAGTGCAAGAATGCTGTTTTCCCTAAAACAGAGTCTTTTTCTTGCATGGCACACTAGGGTTCAATTAAACTTCCTAAACGGAGTGGTATCAAGTTGAGATTCAAGTTCTAGCAAAAGTGTTCATTTTTGCTAAGAACAGCACACTTGTGCTATTCTGGCCATATACAGTGCAAATAGATTTCACGTCTGTTCCCAGCCTGTA
Source organism: Peromyscus maniculatus bairdii (assembly GCF_049852395.1). NCBI lineage: Eukaryota > Metazoa > Chordata > Mammalia > Rodentia > Cricetidae > Peromyscus > Peromyscus maniculatus. The sequence goes on from NC_134862.1 coordinate 1,279,711, forward strand.
CAGTGTATTGGACTGAAGAGAAGCTCCTGTTTTACTCAGTTTCCAATACTGAGTTGAACTAGATATGCCCCGTTTGTGTAGGAAGCACAGTTCTTTTGTTCTGAGCTAGCTCACTGTACGGGCCCTATAGGAAACACAGTAGAGGGAAAGAATGCTGTTTTCTCTAAAACAGAGTGTTTTTCTTGCATGGCACACTAGGGTTCAATTAACCTTCCTAAATGGACTGGAATCACGTTGAGATTCAAGTTGTAGCAGCAAGTGTTCATTCAGGCTAAGAAGAGCACACTTGTGCTTTTCTGGCCATTTACAGTGCAAATAGCATTCGCGTCTGTTCCCAGCCAGTACAGTGTATTGGACTGATGTGAAGCTCCTGTTTTACTCATTTTCCAATACTGAGTTGAACTAGATATGCCCCGTTTGTGTAGGAAGCACAGTTCTTTTGTTCTGAGCTAGCTCACTGGACGGGCCCTATAGGAAACACAGTAGAGTGCAAGGATTCTGTTTTCTCTAAAACAGAGTGTTTTTCTTGCATGGCACACTAGGGTTCAATTAAACTTCCTAAACGGAGTGGAATCACGTTGAGATTCAAGTTCTAGCAGCAAGTGTTCATTCACGCTAAGAACAGCACACTTGTGCTATTCTGGCCATATACAGTGCAAATAGCATTCGCGTCTGTTCCCAGCCAGTACAGTGTATTGGACTGAAGAGAAGCTCCTGTTTTACTCAGTTTCCAATACTGAGTTGAACTAGATATGCCCCGTTTGTGTAGGAAGCGCAGTTCTTTTGTTCTGAGCTAGCTCACTGTACGGGCTCTATAGGAAACACAGTAGAGTGCAAGAATGCTGTTTTCTCTAAAACAGAGTGTTTTTCTTGCATGGCACACTAGGGTTCAATTAAACTTCCTAAACGGAGTGGAATCACGTTGAGATTCAAGTTCTAGCAGCAAGTGTTCATTCACGCTAAGAACAGCACACTTGTGCTATTCTGGCCATATACAGTGCAAATAGCATTCGCGTCTGTTCCCAGCCAGTACAGTGTATTGGACTGAAGAGAAGCTCCTGTTTTACTCAGTTTCCAATACTGAGTTGAACTAGATATGCCCCGTTTGTGTAGGAAGCGCAGTTCTTTTGTTCTGAGCTAGCTCACTGTACGGGCTCTATAGGAAACACAGTAGAGTGCAAGAATGCTGTTTTCTCTAAAACAGAGTGTTTTTCTTGCATGGCACACTAGGGTTCAATTAAACTTCCTAAACGGAGTGGAATCACGTTGAGATTCAAGTTCTAGCAGCAAGTGTTCATTCACGCTAAGAACAGCACACTTGTGCTATTCTGGCCATATACAGTGCAAATAGCATTCGCGTCTGTTCCCAGCCAGTACAGTGTATTGGACTGAAGAGAAGCTCCTGTTTTACTCAGTTTCCAATACTGAGTTGAACTAGATATGCCCCGTTTGTGTAGGAAGCACAGTTCTTTTGTTCTGAGCTAGCTCACTGTACGGGCTCTATAGGAAACACAGTAGAGTGCAAGAATGCTGTTTTCTCTAAAACAGAGTGTTTTTCTGGCATGGCACACTAGGGTTCAATTAAACTTCCTAAACGGAGTGGTATCACATTGAGATTCAAGTTCTAGCAGCAAGTGTTCATTCAGGCTAAGAACAGCGCACTTGTGCTATTCTGGCCATATACAGTGCAAATAGCATTCGCGTCTGTTCCCAGCCAGTACAGTGTATTGGACTGAAGAGAAGCTCCTGTTTTACTCAGTTTCCAATACTGAGTTGAACTAGATATGCCCCGTTTGTGTAGGACGCACAGTTCTTTTTTTCTGAGCTAGCTCACTGTACGGGCCGTATAGGAAACACAGTAGAGTGCAAGAATGCTGTTTTCCCTAAAACAGAGTGTTTTTCTTGCATGGCACACTAGGGTTCAATTAAACTTCCTAAACGGAGTGGTATCAAGTTGAGATTCAAGTTCTAGCAGCAAGTGTTCATTTTTGCTAAGAACAGCACACTTGTGCTATTCTGGCCATATACAGTGCAAATAGATTTCACGTCTGTTCCCAGCCTGTACAGTGTATTGGACTGAAGAGAAGCTCCTGTTTTACTCAGTTTCCAATACTGAATTGAACTAGATATGCCCCGTTTGTGTAGGAAACACAGATCTTTGTTCTGAGCTAGCTCACTCTATGGGCCTTATAGTAAACACAGTAGAGTGCAAGAATGCTGTTTTCTCTAAAACAGAGAGTTTTTCTTGCATGGCACCCTAGGGTTCAATTAAACTTCCTAAACGGAGTGATATCACGTTGAGATTCAAGTTCTAGCAGCAAGTGTTCATTCAGGCGAAGAACATCATACTTGTGCTATTCTGGCCATATACAGTGCAAATAGCATTCCCGTCTGTTACCAGGTAGTACACTGCATTGGACTGAAGAGAAGCTCCTGTTTTACTCAGTTTCAAATACTGAGTTGAACTAGATATGCCCCGTTTGTTTAGGAAGCACAGTTGTTTTGTTCTGAGCTAGCTCTCTGTACGGGCCCTATAGGAAACACAGTAGAGTGCAAGAATGCTGTTTTCTCTAATACAGAGTGTTTTTCTTGCATGGCACACTAGGGTTCAATTAAACTTCCTAAACAGAGTGGTATCACGTTGAGATGCAAGTTCTAGCAGCAAGTTTTCATTCAGGCTAAGAACAGCACACTTGTGCTCTTCTGGCCATATACAGTGCAAATAGAATTCGCGTCTGTTCCCAGCCAGTACAGTGTAATGTAGTGAAGAGAAGCCCCTGTTTTACTCAGTTTCTAATACTGAGTTGAACTAGATATGCCCCGTTTGTGTAGGAAGCACAGTTCTTTTGTTCTGATCTAGCTCTCTGTACGGGCCCTATAGGAAACACAGTAGAGTGCAAGAATGCTGTTTTCTCTAAAACAGAGTGTTTTTCTTGCATGGCACACTAGGGTTCAATTAAACTTCCTAAACGGAGTGGAATCACGTTGAGATTCTAGTTCTAGCAGCAAGTGTTCATTCAGGCTAAGAACAGCACACTTGTGCTATTCTGGCCATATACAGTGAAAATTGCATTCCCGTTTGTTCCCAGCCAGTACAGTGTATTGGACTGAAGAGAAGCTCCTGTTTTACTCATTTTCCAATACTGAGTTGATCTAGATATGCCCCGTTTGTGTAGGAAGCACAGTTCTTTGTTCTTAGCTAGCTCACTCTACGGGACCTATAGGAAACACAGTAGAGTGCAAGAATGCTGTTTTCTCTAAAACAGAGTGTTTTTCTTGCATGGCACACTAGGGTTCAATTAAACTTCCTAAACGGAGTTGAATCACCTTGAGATTCAAGTTCTTGCAGCAAGTGTTCATTCAGGCGAAGAACAGCACACTTGTGTTATTCTGGCCATATACAGTGCAAATAGCATTCCTGTCTGTTCCCAGCTAGTACAGTATATTGGACTGAAGAGAAGCTCCTGTTTTACTCAGTTTCCAATACTGAGTTGAACTAGATATGCCCCGTTTGTGTAGGAAGCACAGTTCTTTTGTTCTGTGCTAGCTCACTGTAGGGGCACTATAGGAAACACAGTAGAGTGCAAGAATGCTGTTTTCTCTAAAACAGAGTGTTTTTCTGGCATGGCACACTAGGGTTCAATTAAACTTCCTAAACGGAGTGGTATCACGTTGAGATTCAAGTTGTAGGAGCAAGTGTTCATTCAGGCTAACAACAGCACACTTGTGCTATTCTGGCCATATACAGTGCAAATAGCATTCGCGTCTGTTCCCAGCCAGTACAGTGTATTGGACTGAAGAGAAGCTCCTGTTTTACTCAGTTTCCAATACTGAGATGAACTAGATATGCCCCGTTTGTGTAGGAAGCACAGTTCTTTTGTTCTGAGCTAGCTCACTGTACGGGCCCTATAGGAAACACAGTAGATTGCAAAAATGCTGTTTTCTCTAAAACAGAGTGTTTTTCTTGCATGGCACACTAGGGTTCAATTAAACTTCCTAAACGGAGTGGAATCACGTTGAGATTCAAGTTCTAGCAGCAAGTGTTCATTCAGGCTAAGAACAGCACACTTGTGCTATTCTAACCATATACAGTGCAAATAGCATTCGCGTCTGTCCCAGCCAGTACAGTGTATTGGACTGAAGAGAAGCTTCTGTTTTACTCAGTTTCCAATACTGAGTTGAACTAGATATGCCCCGTTTGTGTAGGAAGCACAGTTCTTTTGTTCTGAGCTAGCTCTCTGTACGGGCCCTATAGGAAACACAGTAGAGTGCAAGAATGCTGTTTTCTCTAAAACAGAGTGTTTTTCTGGCATGGCATACTAGGGTTCAATTAAACTTCCTAAACGGAGTGGTATCACGTTGAGATTCAAGTTCTAGCAGCAAGTGTTCAATCAGGCTAAGAATAGCACACTTGTGCTATTCGGGCCATATACAGTACAAATTGCATTCCCGTTTGTTCCCAGCCAGTACAGTGTATTGGACTGAAGAGAAGCTCCTGTTTTACTCAGTTTCCAATACTGAGTTGAACTAGATATGCCCCGTTTGTGTAGGAAGCACAGTTCTTTTGTTCTGAGCTAGCTCACTGTACGGGCCCTATAGGAAACACAGTAGATTGCAAAAATGCTGTTTTCTCTAAAACAGAGTGTTTTTCTTGCATGGCACACTAGGGTTCAATTAAACTTCCTAAACGGAGTGGAATCATGTTGAGATTCAAGTTCTAGCAGCAAGTGTTCATTCAGGCTAAGAACAGCACACTTGTGCTATTCTGGACATATACAGTGCAAATAGCATTCCCGTCTGTTCCCAGCCAGTACAGTGTCTGGGACTGAAGAGAAGCTCCTGTTTTACTCAGTTTCCAATACTGAGATGAACTAGATATGCCCCGTTTGTGTAGGAAGCACAGTTCTTTGTTCTGAGCTAGCTCACTGTACGGGCCCTATAGGAAACACAGTAGATTGCAAAAATGCTGTTTTCTCTAAAACAGAGTGTTTTTCTTGCATGGCACACCAGGGTTCAATGATACTTCCTAAACGGAGTGGAATCACGTTGAGATTCAAGTTCTAGCAGCAAGTGTTCATTCAGGCTAAGAACAGCACACTTGTGCTATTCTGGCCACATACAGTGCAAATAGCATTCGCGTCTGTTCCCAGCCAGTACAGTGTATTGGACTGAAGAGAAGCTCCTGTTTTACTCAGTTTCCAATATTGAGTTGAACTAAATATGCCCCGTTTGTGTAGGAAGCACAGTTCTTTTGTTCTCAGCTACCTCACTGTACGGGCCCTATAGGAAACACTGTAGAGTGCAAGAATGCTGTTTTTTCTAAAACAGAGTGTTTTTCTTGCATGGCACACTAGGGTTCAATTAAACTTCCTAAACGGATTGGAATCACGTTGAGATTCAAGTTCTAGCAGCAAGTGTTCATTCAGGCTAAGAACAGCACACTTGTGCTATTCTGGCCATATACAGTGCAAATAGCATTCCCGTCTATTCCCAGCTAGTACAGTGTATTGGACTGAAGAGAAGCTACTGTTTTACTCAGTTTCCAATACTGAGTTGAACTAGATATGCCCCGTTTGTGTAGGAAGCACAGTTCTTTTGTTCTGAGCTAGCTCACTGTACGGGCCCTATTGAAACACAGTAGAGTGCAAGAATGCTGTTTTCTCTAAAACAGAGTGTTTTTCTTGCATGGCACACTAGGGTTCAATTAAACGTCCTCAATGGAGTGGTATCACGTTGAGATTCAAGTTCTAGCAGCAAGTGTTCATTGAGGATAAGAACAGCACACTTGTGGTATTCTAACCATAAAAGTGGAAATAGCATTCCCGTCTGTTCCCAGCCAGTACAGTGTATTGGACTGAAGAGTAGCTCCTGTTTTACTCAGTTTCCAATACTGAGTTGAACTAGATATGCCCCGTTTGTGTAGGAAGCACAGTTCTTTTGTTCTGAGCTAGGTCACTGTACGGGCCTTATAGGAAACACAGTAGAGTGCAAGAATGCTGTTTTCTCTAAAACAGAGGGTTTTTCTTGCATGGCACACTAGGGTTCAATTAAACTTCCTAAACGGAGTGGAATCACGTTGACATTCAAGTTCTAGCAGCAAGTGTTCATTCAGGCTAAGAACAGCACACTTGTGCTATTCTAACCATATACAGTGCAAATAGAATTCGCGTCTGTTCCCAGTCAGTACGTGTATTGGACTGAAGAGAAGCTCCTGTTTTACACAGTTTCCAAGACTGAGTTGAAGTAGATATGCCCCGTTTGTGTAGGAAGCACAGTCTTTTGTTCTGAGCTAGCTAACTGTACGGGCCTTATAGGAAACACAGTAGAGGGCAAGAATGCTGTTTTCTGTAAAACAGAGTGTTTTTCTTCCATGGCACACTAGGGTTCAATTAAACTTCCTAAACGGAGTGGAATCACGTTGAGATTCAAGTTCTAGCAGCAAGTGTTCATTCAGGCTAAGAGCAGCACACTTGTGCTATTCTGGCCATATACAGTACAAAGAGCATTCACGTCTGTTCCCAGCCAGTACAGTGTATTGGACTGAAGAGAAGCTCCTGTTTTACTCAGTTTCCAATACTGAGTTGAACTAGATATGCCCCGTTTGTGTAGGAAGCACAGTTCTTTTGTTCTGAGCTAGCTCACTGTACGGGCCCTATAGGAAACACAGTAGAGTGCAAGAATGCTGTTTTCTCTAAAACAGAGTGTTTTTCTTGCATGGCAGACTAGGGTTCAATTAAGCTTCCTAAACGGAGTGGAATCACGTTGACATTCAAGTTCTAGCAGCAAGTGTTCATTTAGGATAAGAACAGCACACTTGTGCGATTCTAACTATATACAGTGCAAATAGAATTTGCGTCTGTTCCCAGGCAGTACGTGTATTGGACAGAAGAGAAGCTCCTGTTTTACTCAGTTTCCAATACTGAGTTGAACTAGATATGCCCCGTTTGTGTAGGAAGCACAGTCTTTTGTTCTGAGCTACCTCACTGTACGGGACCTATAGGAAACACAGTAGAGTGCAAGAATGCTGTTTTATCTCAAACAGAGTGTTTTTCTTTCATGGCACACTAGGGTTCAATTAAACTTCCTAAACGGAGTGGAATCACGTTGAGATTCAAGTTCCAGCAGCAAGTGTTCATTCAGGCTAAGAACAGCACACTTGTGCTATTCTGACCATATACAGTGCAAATAGCATTCCCGTCTGTTACCAGCTAGTACAGTGTATTGGACTGAAGAGAAGCTCCTGTTTTACTCAGTTTCAAATACTGAGTTGAACTAGATATGCCCCGTTTGTGTAGGAAGCACAGTTCTTTTGTTCTGAGCTAGCTCACTGTACGGGCATTATAGGAAACACAGTAGAGTGCAAGAATGCTGTTTTCTCTAAAACAGAGTGTTTTTCTTCCATGGCACACTAGGGTTCAATTAAACTTCCTAAATGGAGTGGAATCACGTTGAGATTCAAGTTCTAGCAGCAAGTGTTCATTCAGGCTAAGAACAGCACACTCGTGCTATTCTGGCCATATACAGTGCAAGTAGCATTCCCGTCTGTTCCCAGCTAGTACAGTGTATTGGACTGAACAGAAGCTCCTGTTTTACTCAGTTTCCAATACTGAGTTTCCTAGATATGCCCCGTTTGTGTAGGAAGCACAGTTCTTTTGTTCTGAGCTAGCTCACTGTACGGGCACTATAGGAAACACAGTAGAGTGAAAGAATGCTGTTTCTCTAAAACAGAGTATTTTCTTGCATGGCACACTAGGGTTCAATTAAACTTCCTAAACGGAGTGGAATCACGTTGAGATTCAAGTTCTAGCAGCAAGTGTTCATTCAGGCTAAGAACAGCACACTTGTGCTATTCTGGCCATATACAGTGTATATAGCTTTCACGTCTGTTCCCAGCCAGTACAGTGTATTGGACTGAAGAGAAGCTCCTGTTTTACTCAGTTTCCAATACTGAGTTGAACTAGATATGCCCCGTTTGTGTAGGAAGCACAGTTCCTTTATCTGAGCTAGCTCACTGTACGGGCCTTATAGGAAACACAGTAGAGGGCAAGAATGCTGTTTTCTCTAAAACAGAGTGTTTTTCTTGCATGGCACACTAGGGTTCAATTAAACTTCCTAAACGGAGTGGAATCACGTTGAGATTCAAGTTCTAGCAGCAAGTGTTCATTCAGGCTAAGAACAGCACACTTGTGCTATTCTGGCCATATACAGTGCAAATAGCATTCCCGTCTGTTCCCAGCTAGTACAGTGTATTGGACTGAAGAGAAGCTACTGTTTTACTCAGTTTCCAATACTGAGTTGAACTAGATATGCCCCGTTTGTGTAGGAAGCACAGTTCTTTTGTTCTGAGCTAGCTCATTGTACGGGCCCTATAGGAAACACAGTAGAGTGCAAGAATGCTGTTTTCTCTGAAACAGAGTGTTTTTCTTGCATGGCACACTAGGGTTCAATTAAACTTCCTAAACGGAGTGGAATCACGTTGACATTCAAGTTCTAGCTGCAAGTGTTCATTCAGGATAAGAACAGCACACTTGTGCTATTGTAACTATATACAGTGCAAATAGAATTCGCGTCTGTTCCCAGGCAGTACGTGTATTGGACTGAAGAGAAGCTCCTGTTTAACTCAGGTTCCAATACTGAGTTGAACTAGATATGCCCCGTTTGTGTAGGAAGCACAGTCTTTTGTTCTGAGCTACCTCACTGTACGGGCCCTATAGGAAACACAGTAGAGTGCAAGAATGCTGTTTTCTCTAAAACAGAGTGCTTTTCTTGCATGGCACACTAGGGTTCAATTGAACATCCTAAACGGAGTGGAATCACGTTGAGATTCAAGTTCTTGCAGCAAGTGTTCATTCAGGCTAAGAACAGCACACTTGTGCTATTCTGGCCATATACAGTGCTAATAGCATTCCCGTCTGTTACGAGGTAGTACAGTGTATTGGACTGAAGAGAAGCTCCTGTTTTACTCAGTTTCAAATACTGAGTTGAACTAGATATGCCCCGTTTGTGTAGGAAGTACGGATCTTTTGTTCTGAGCTAGCTCACTGTACGGGCCTTATAGGAAACACAGTAGAGGGCAAGAGTGCTGTTTTCTCTAAAACAGAGTGTTTTTCTTCCATGGCACACTAGGGTTCAATTAAACTTCCTAAACGGAGTGGAATCACGTTGAGATTCAAGTTCTAGCAGCAAGTGTTCATTCAGGCTAAGAGCAGCACACTTGTGCTATTCTGGCCATATACAGTGCAAATAGCATTCACGTCTGTTCCCAGCCAGTACAGTGTATTGGACTGAAGAGAAGCTCCTGTTTTACTCAGTTTCCAATACTGAGTTGAACTAGATATGCCCCGTTTGTGTAGGAAGCACAGTTCTTTTGTTTTGAGCTAGCTAACTATACGGGCCCTATAGGAAACACAGTAGAGTACAAGAGTGCTGTTTTCTCTAAAACAGAGTGTTTTTCTTGCATGGCACACTAGGGTTCAATTAAACTTCCTAAACGCAGTGGAATCACTTTGACATTCAAGTTCTAGCAGCAAGTGTTCATTCAGGATAAGAACAGCACACTTGTGCTATTCTAACTATATACAGTGCAAATAGAATTCGCGTTTGTTCCCAGTCAGTACGTGTATTGGACTGAAGAGAAGCTCCTGTTTTACTCAGTTTCCAAGACTGAGTTGAAGTAGATATGCCCCGTTTGTGTAGGAAGCACAGTCTTTTGTTCTGAGCTAGCTAACTGTACGGGCCTTATAGGAAACACAGTAGAGGGCAAGAATGCTGTTTTCTCTAAAACAGAGTGTTTTTCTTCCATGGCACACTAGGGTTCAATTAAACTTCCTAAACGGAGTGGAATCACGTTGAGATTCAAGTTCTAGCAGCAAGTGTTCATTCAGGCTAAGAGCAGCACACTTGTGCTATTCTGGCCATATACAGTACAAAGAGCATTCACGTCTGTTCCCAGCCAGTACAGTGTATTGGACTGAAGAGAAGCTCCTGTTTTACTCAGTTTCCAATACTGAGTTGAACTAGATATGCCCCGTTTGTGTAGGAAGCACAGTTCTTTTGTTCTGAGCTAGCTCACTGTATGGGCCCTATAGGAAACACAGTAGAGTGCAAGAATGCTGTTTTCTCTAAAACAGAGTGTTTTTCTTGCATGGCACACTAGGGTTCAATGAAGCTTCCTAAACGGAGTGGAATCACGTTGACATTCAAGTTCTAGCAGCAAGTGTTCATTCAGGATAAGAACAGCACACTTGTGCTATTCTAACTATATACAGTGCAAATAGAATTTGCGTCTGTTCCCAGGCAGTACGTGTATTGGACTGAAGAGAAGCTCCTGTTTTACTCAGTTTCCAATACTGAGTTGAACTAGATATGCCCCGTTTGTGTAGGAAGCACAGTCTTTTGTTCTGAGCTACCTCACTGTACGGGACCTATAGGAAACACAGTAGAGTGCAAGAATGCTGTTTTATCTAAAACAGAGTGTTTTTCTTGCATGGCACACTAGGGTTCAATTAAACTTCCTAAACGGAGTGGAATCACGTTGAGATTCAAGTTCTAGCAGCAAGTGTTCATTCAGGCTAAGAACAGCACACTTGTGCTATTCTGGCCATATACAGTGCAAATAGCATTCCCGTCTGTTACCAGCTAGTACAGTGTATTGGACTGAAGAGAAGCTCCTGTTTTACTCAGTTTCAAATACTGAGTTGAACTAGATATGCCCCGTTTGTGTAGGAAGCACAGTTCTTTTTTTCTGAGCTAGCTCACTGTACGGGCCTTATAGGAAACACAGTAGAGGGCAAGAATGCTGTTTTCTCTAAAACAGAGTGTTTTTCTTGCATGGCACACTAGGGTTCAATTAAACTTCCTAAACGGAGTTGAATCACGTTGAGATTCAAGTTCTAGCAGCAAGTGTTCATTCAGGCTAAGAACAGCACACTTGTGCTATTCTGGCCATATACAGTACAAATAGCATTCACGTCTGTTCCCAGCCAGTACAGTGTATTGGACTGAAGAGAAGCTCCTGTTTTACTCAATTTCCAATACTGAGTTGAACTAGATATGTCCCGTTTGTGTAGGAAGCACAGTTCTTTTGTTCTGAGCTAGCTCACTGTAAGGGCCCTATAGGAAACACACTAGAGGGAAAGAATGCTGTTTTCTCTAAAACAGATTGTTTTTCTTCCATGGCACACTAGGCTTCAATTAAACTTCCTAAACGGAGTGGAATCACGTTGAGATTCAAGTTCTAGCAGCAAGTGTTCATTCACGCTAAGAACAGCACACTTGTGCTATTCTGGCCATATACAGTACAAATAGCATTCACGTCTGTTCCCAGACAGTACAGTGTATTGGACTGAAGAGAAGCTCCTGTTTTACTCAGTTTCCAATACTGAGTTGAACTAGATATGCCCCGTTTGTGTAGGAAGCACAGTCTTTTGTTCTGAGCTACCTAACTGTACGGGACCTATAGGAAACACAGTAGAGTGCAAGAATGCTGTTTTCTCTAAAACAGAGTGTTTTTCTTGCATGGCACACTAGGGTTCAATTAAACTTCCTAAACGGAATGGAATCACGTTGAGATTCAAGTTCTAGCAGCAAGTGTTCATTCAGGCTAAGAACAGCACCCTTGTGCTATTCTGGCCATATACAGTGCAAATAGCATTCCCGTCTGTTACCAGCTAGTACAGTGTATTGGACTGAAGAGAAGCTCCTGTTTTACTCAGTTTCAAATACTGAGTTGAACTAGATATGCCCCGTTTGTGTAGGAAGTACAGTTCTTTTGTTCTGAGCTAGCTCACTGTACGGGCCCTATAGGAAACACAGTAGAGTGCAAGAATGCTGTTTTCTCTAATACAGAGTGTTTTTCTTGCATGGCACACTAGGGTTCAATTAAACTTCCTAAACAGAGTGGTATCACGGTGAGATTCAAGTTCTAGCAGCAAGTGTTCATTCAGGCTAAGAACAGCACACTTGTGCTAATCTGGCCATATACAGTGCGAATAGCATTCCCGTCTGTTCCCAGCTAGTACAGTGTATTGGACTGAAGAGAAGCTACTGTTTTACTCAGTTTCCAATACTGAGTTGAACTAGATATGCCCCGTTTGTGTAGGAAGCACAGTTCTTTTGTTCTGAGCTAGCTCACTGTACGGGCCCTATTGAAACACAGTAGAGTGCAAGAATGCTGTTTTCTCTAAAACAGAGTGTTTTTCTTGCATGGCACACTAGTGTTCAATTAAACTTCCTAAACGGAGTGGTATCACGTTGAGATTCAAGTTCTAGCAGCAAGTGTTCATTCAGGAGAAGAACAGCACACTTGTGCTATTCTAACCATAAAAGTGCAAATAGCGTTCGCGTCTGTTCCCAGCCAGTACAGTGTATTGGACTGAAGAGAAGCTCCTGTTTTACTCACTTTCCAATACTGAGTTGAACTAGATATGCCCCGTTTGTGTAGGAAGTACAGTTCTTTTGTTCTGAGCTAGCTCACTGAACGGGCCCTATAGGAAACACAGTAGAGTGCAAGAATGCTGTTTTCTCTAAAACAGAGTGTTTTTCTTGCATGGCACACTAGGGTTCAATTAAACTTCCTAAACGGAGTGGTATCACGTTGAGATTCAAGTTCTAGCAGCAAGTGTTCATTCAGGCTAAGAACAGCACACTTGTGCTAATCTGGCCATATACAGTGCGAATAGCATTCCCGTCTGTTCCCAGCTAGTACAGTGTATTGGACTGAAGAGAAGCTACTGTTTTACTCAGTTTCCAATACTGAGTTGAACTAGATATGCCCCGTTTGTGTAGGAAGCACAGTTCTTTTGTTCTGAGCTAGCTCACTGTACGGGCCCTATAGGAAACACAGTAGAGTGCAAGAATGCTGTTTTCTCTAAAACAGAGTGTTTTTCTTGCATGGCACACTAGGGTTCAATTAAACGTCCTCAACGGAGTGGTATCACGTTGAGATTCAAGTTCTAGCAGCAAGTGTTCATTGAGGATAAGAACAGCACACTTGTGGTATTCTAACCATAAAAGTGGAAATAGCATTCCCGTCTGTTCCCAGCCAGTACAGTGTATTGGACTGAAGAGTAGCTCCTGTTTTACTCAGTTTCCAATACTGAGTTGAACTAGATATGCCCCGTTTGTGTAGGAAGCACAGTTCTTTTGTTCTGAGCTAGGTCACTGTACGGGCCTTATAGGAAACACAGTAGAGTGCAAGAATGCTGTTTTCTCTAAAACAGAGTGTTTTTCTTGCATGGCACACTAGGGTTCAATTAAACTTCCTAAACGGAGTGGAATCACGTTGACATTCAAGTTCTAGCAGCAAGTGTTCATTCAGGCTAAGAACAGCACACTTGTGCTATTCTAACCATATACAGTGCAAATAGAATTCGCGTCTGTTCCCAGTCAGTACGTGTATTGGACTGAAGAGAAGCTCCTGTTTTACACAGTTTCCAAGACTGAGTTGAAGTAGATATGCCCCGTTTGTGTAGGAAGCACAGTCTTTTGTTCTGAGCTAGCTAACTGTACGGGCCTTATAGGAAACACAGTAGAGGGCAAGAATGCTGTTTTCTGTAAAACAGAGTGTTTTTCTTCCATGGCACACTAGGGTTCAATTAAACTTCCTAAACGGAGTGGAATCACGTTGAGATTCAAGTTCTAGCAGCAAGTGTTCATTCAGGCTAAGAGCAGCACACTTGTGCTATTCTGGCCATATACAGTACAAAGAGCATTCACGTCTGTTCCCAGCCAGTACAGTGTATTGGACTGAAGAGAAGCTCCTGTTTTACTCAGTTTCCAATACTGAGTTGAACTAGATATGCCCCGTTTGTGTAGGAAGCACAGTTCTTTTGTTCTGAGCTAGCTCACTGTACGGGCCCTATAGGAAACACAGTAGAGTGCAAGAATGCTGTTTTCTCTAAAACAGAGTGTTTTTCTTGCATGGCAGACTAGGGTTCAATTAAGCTTCCTAAACGGAGTGGAATCACGTTGACATTCAAGTTCTAGCAGCAAGTGTTCATTTAGGATAAGAACAGCACACTTGTGCTATTCTAACTATATACAGTGCAAATAGAATTTGCGTCTGTTCCCAGGCAGTACGTGTATTGGACAGAAGAGAAGCTCCTGTTTTACTCAGTTTCCAATACTGAGTTGAACTAGATATGCCCCGTTTGTGTAGGAAGCACAGTCTTTTGTTCTGAGCTACCTCACTGTACGGGACCTATAGGAAACACAGTAGAGTGCAAGAATGCTGTTTTATCTAAAACAGAGTGTTTTTCTTTCATGGCACACTAGGGTTCAATTAAACTTCCTAAACGGAGTGGAATCACGTTGAGATTCAAGTTCTAGCAGCAAGTGTTCATTCAGGCTAAGAACGGCACACTTGTGCTATTCTGACCATATACAGTGCAAATAGCATTCCCGTCTGTTACCAGCTAGTACAGTGTATTGGACTGAAGAGAAGCTCCTGTTTTACTCAGTTTCAAATACTGAGTTGAACTAGATATGCCCCGTTTGTGTAGGAAGCACAGTTCTTTTGTTCTGAGCTAGCTCACTGTACGGGCATTATAGGAAACACAGTAGAGTGCAAGAATGCTGTTTTCTCTAAAACAGAGTGTTTTTCTTCCATGGCACACTAGGGTTCAATTAAACTTCCTAAACGGAGTTGAATCACGTTGAGATTCAAGTTCTAGCAGCAAGTGTTCATTCAGGCTAAGAACAGCACACTCGTGCTATTCTGGCCATATACAGTGCAAGTAGCATTCCCGTCTGTTCCCAGCTAGTACAGTGTATTGGACTGAACAGAAGCTCCTGTTTTACTCAGTTTCCAATACTGAGTTTCCTAGATATGCCCCGTTTGTGTAGGAAGCACAGTTCTTTTGTTCTGAGCTAGCTCACTGTACGGGCACTATAGGAAACACAGTAGAGTGAAAGAATGCTGTTTCTCTAAAACAGAGTATTTTTCTTGCATGGCCCACTAGGGTTCAATTAAACTTCCTAAACGGAGTGGAATCACGTTGAGATTCAAGTTCTAGCAGCAAGTGTTCATTCAGGCTAAGAACAGCACACTTGTGCTATTCTGGCCATATACAGTGTAAATAGCTTTCACGTCTGTTCCCAGCCAGTACAGTGTATTGGACTGAAGAGAAGCTCCTGTTTTACTCAGTTTCCAAGACTGAGTTGAAGTAGATATGCCCCGTTTGTGTAGGAAGCACAGTCTTTTGTTCTGAGCTAGCTAACTGTACGGGCCTTATAGGAAACACAGTAGAGGGCAAGAATGCTGTTTTCTCTAAAACAGAGTGTTTTTCTTCCATGGCACACTAGGGTTCAATTAAACTTCCTAAACGGAGTGGAATCACGTTGAGATTCAAGTTCTAGCAGCAAGTGTTCATTCAGGCTAAGAGCAGCACACTTGTGCTATTCTGGCCATATACAGTACAAAGAGCATTCACGTCTGTTCCCAGCCAGTACAGTGTATTGGACTGAAGAGAAGCTCCTGTTTTACTCAGTTTCCAATACTGAGTTGAACTAGATATGCCCCGTTTGTGTAGGAAGCACAGTTCTTTTGTTCTGAGCTAGCTCACTGTATGGGCCCTATAGGAAACACAGTAGAGTGCAAGAATGCTGTTTTCTCTAAAACAGAGTGTTTTTCTTGCATGGCACACTAGGGTTCAATTAAGCTTCCTAAACGGAGTGGAATCACGTTGACATTCAAGTTCTAGCAGCAAGTGTTCATTCAGGATAAGAACAGCACACGTGTGCTATTCTAACTATATACAGTGCAAATAGAATTTGCGTCTGTTCCCAGGAGGTACGTGTATTGGACTGAAGAGAAGCTCCTGTTTTACTCAGTTTCCAATACTGAGTTGAACTAGATATGCCCCGTTTGTGTAGGAAGCACAGTCTTTTGTTCTGAGCTACCTCACTGTACGTGACCTATAGGAAACACAGTAGAGTGCAAGAATGCTGTTTTATCTAAAACAGAGTGTTTTTCTTGCATGGCACACTAGGGTTCAATTAAACTTCCTAAACGGAGTGGAATCACGTTGAGATTCAAGTTCTAGCAGCAAGTGTTCATTCAGGCTAAGAACAGCACACTTGTGCTATTCTGGCCATATACAGTGCAAATAGCATTCCCGTCTGTTACCAGCTAGTACAGTGTATTGGACTGAAGAGAAGCTCCTGTTTTACTCAGTTTCAAATACTGAGTTGAACTAGATATGCCCCGTTTGTGTAGGAAGCACAGTTCTTTTTTTCTGAGCTAGCTCACTGTACGGGCCTTATAGGAAACACAGTAGAGGGCAAGAATGCTGTTTTCTCTAAAACAGAGTGTTTTTCTTGCATGGCACACTAGGGTTCAATTAAACTTCCTAAACGGAGTTGAATCACGTTGAGATTCAAGTTCTAGCAGCAAGTGTTCATTCAGGCTAAGAACAGCACACTTGTGCTATTCTGGCCATATACAGTACAAATAGCATTCACGTCTGTTCCCAGCCAGTACAGTGTATTGGACTGAAGAGAAGCTCCTGTTTTACTCAATTTCCAATACTGAGTTGAACTAGATATGTCCCGTTTGTGTAGGAAGCACAGTTCTTTTGTTCTGAGCTAGCTCACTGTAAGGGCCCTATAGGAAACACACTAGAGGGAAAGAATGCTGTTTTCTCTAAAACAGATTGTTTTTCTTCCATGGCACACTAGGCTTCAATTAAACTTCCTAAACGGAGTGGAATCACGTTGAGATTCAAGTTCTAGCAGCAAGTGTTCATTCAGGCTAAGAACAGCACACTTGTGCTATTCTGGCCATATACAGTACAAATAGCATTCACGTCTGTTCCCAGACAGTACAGTGTATTGGACTGAAGAGAAGCTCCTGTTTTACTCAGTTTCCAATACTGAGTTGAACTAGATATGCCCCGTTTGTGTAGGAAGCACAGTCTTTTGTTCTGAGCTACCTAACTGTACGGGACCTATAGGAAACACAGTAGAGTGCAAGAATGCTGTTTTCTCTAAAACAGAGTGTTTTTCTTGCATGGCACACTAGGGTTCAATTAAACTTCCTAAACGGAATGGAATCACGTTGAGATTCAAGTTCTAGCAGCAAGTGTTCATTCAGGCTAAGAACAGCACCCTTGTGCTATTCTGGCCATATACAGTGCAAATAGCATTCCCGTCTGTTACCAGCTAGTACAGTGTATTGGACTGAAGAGAAGCTCCTGTTTTACTCAGTTTCAAATACTGAGTTGAACTAGATATGCCCCGTTTGTGTAGGAAGTACAGTTCTTTTGTTCTGAGCTAGCTCACTGTACGGGCCCTATAGGAAACACAGTAGAGTGCAAGAATGCTGTTTTCTCTAATACAGAGTGTTTTTCTTGCATGGCACACTAGGGTTCAATTAAACTTCCTAAACAGAGTGGTATCACGGTGAGATTCAAGTTCTAGCAGCAAGTGTTCATTCAGGCTAAGAACAGCACACTTGTGCTAATCTGGCCATATACAGTGCGAATAGCATTCCCGTCTGTTCCCAGCTAGTACAGTGTATTGGACTGAAGAGAAGCTACTGTTTTACTCAGTTTCCAATACTGAGTTGAACTAGATATGCCCCGTTTGTGTAGGAAGCACAGTTCTTTTGTTCTGAGCTAGCTCACTGTACGGGCCCTATTGAAACACAGTAGAGTGCAAGAATGCTGTTTTCTCTAAAACAGAGTGTTTTTCTTGCATGGCACACTAGGGTTCAATTAAACTTCCTAAACGGAGTGGTATCACGTTGAGATTCAAGTTCTAGCAGCAAGTGTTCATTCAGGCTAAGAACAGCAGACTTGTGCTATTCTAACCATAAAAGTGCAAATAGCGTTCGCGTCTGTTACCAGCTAGTACAGTGTATTGGACTGAAGAGAAGCTCCTGTTTTACTCAGTTTCAAATACTGAGTTGAACTAGATATGCCCCGTTTGTGTAGGAAGTACAGTTCTTTTGTTCTGAGCTAGCTCACTGTACGGGCCCTATAGGAAACACAGTAGAGTGCAAGAATGCTGTTTTCTCTAATACAGAGTGTTTTTCTTGCATGGCACACTAGGGTTCAATTAAACTTCCTAAACGGAGTGGTATCACGTTGAGATTCAAGTTCTAGCAGCAAGTGTTCATTCAGGCTAAGAACAGCACACTTGTGCTAATCTGGCCATATACAGTGCGAATAGCATTCCCGTCTGTTCCCAGCTAGTACAGTGTATTGGACTGAAGAGAAGCTACTGTTTTACTCAGTTTCCAATACTGAGTTGAACTAGATATGACCCGTTTGTGTAGGAAGCACAGTTCTTTTGTTCTGAGCTACCTCACTGTACGGGCCCTATAGGAAACACAGTAGAGTGCAAGAATGCTGTTTTATCTAAAACAGAGTGTTTTTCTTGCATGGCACACTAGGGTTCAATTAAACTTCCTAAACGGAGTGGTATCACGTTGAGATTCAAGTTCTAGCAGCAAGTGTTCATTCAGGAGAAGAACAGCACACTTGTGCTATTCTGGCCATATACAGTGCAAATAGCATTCCCGTCTGTTCCCAGCCAGTACAGTGTATTGGACTGAAGAGAAGCTCCTGTTTTACTCAGATTCCAATACTGAGTTGAACTAGATATGCCCCGTTTGTGTAGGAAGTACAGTTCTTTTGTTCTGAGCTAGCTCACTGTACGGGCCCTATAGGAAACACAGTAGAGGGCAAGAATGCTGTTTTCTCTAATACAGAGTGTTTTTCTTGCATGGCACACTAGGGTTCAATTAAACTTCCTAAACGGAGTGGTATCACGTTGAGATTCAAGTTCTAGCAGCAAGTGTTCATTCAGGCTAAGAACAGCACACTTGTGCTAATCTGGCCATATACAGTGCGAATAGCATTCCCGTCTGTTCCCAGCTAGTACAGTGTATTGGACTGAAGAGAAGCTACTGTTTTACTCAGTTTCCAATACTGAGTTGAACTAGATATGCCCCGTTTGTGTAGGAAGCACAGTTCTTTTGTTCTGAGCTAGCTCACTGTACGGGCCCTATAGGAAACACAGTAGAGTGCAAGAATGCTGTTTTCTCTAAAACAGAGTGTTTTTCTTGCATGGCACACTAGGGTTCAATTAAACTTCCTAAACGGAGTGGTATCACGTTGAGATTCAAGTTCTAGCAGCAAGTGTTCATTCAGGATAAGAACAGCACACTTGTGCTATTCTAACCATAAAAGTGCAAATAGCGTTCGCGTCTGTTCCCAGCCAGTACAGTGTATTGGACTGAAGAGAAGCTCCTGTTTTACTCAGTTTCCAATACTGAGTTGAAGTAGATATGCCCCGTTTGTGTAGGAAGCACAGTTCTTTTGTTCTGAGCTACCTCACTGTACGGGCACTATAGGAAACACAGTAGAGTGAAAGAATGCTGTTTCTCTAAAACAGAGTATTTTTCTTGCATGGCACACTAGGGTTCAATTAAACTTCCTAAACGGAGTGGAATCACGTTGAGATTCAAGTTCTAGCAGCAAGTGTTCATTCAGGCTAAGAACAGCACACTTATGCTATTCTGGCCATATACAGTGTAAATAGCATTCATGTCTGTTCCCAGCCAGTACAGTGTATTGGACTGAAGAGAAGCTCCTGTTTTACTCAGTTTCCAATACTGAGTGGAACTAGATATGCCCCGTTTGTGTAGGAAGCACAGTTCTTTTGTTCTGAGCTAGCTCACTGTACGGGCCTTATAGGAAACACAGTAGAGGGCAAGAATGCTGTTTTCTCTAAAACAGAGTGTTTTTCTTGCATGGCACACTAGGGTTCAATTAAACTTCCTAAACGGAGTGGAATCACGTTGAGATTCAAGTTCTAGCAGCAAGTGTTCATTCAGGCTAAGAGCAGCACACTTGTGCTATTCTGGCCATATACAGTGCAAATAGCATTCCCGTCTGTTCCCAGCTAGTACAGTGTATTGGACTGAAGAGAAGCTCCTGTTTTACTCAGTTTCCAATACTGAGTTGAACTAGATATGCCCCGTTTGTGTAGGAAGCACAGTCTTTTGTTCTGAGCTACCTCACTGTACGGGACCTATAGGAAACACAGTAGAGTGCAAGAATGCTGTTTTCTCTAAAACAGAGTGTTTTTCTTGCATGGCACACTAGGGTTCAATTAAACTTCCTAAACAGAGTGGTATCACGGTGAGATTCAAGTTCTAGCAGCAAGTGTTCATTCAGGCTAAGAACAGCACACTTGTGCTAATCTGGCCATATACAGTGCGAATAGCATTCCCGTCTGTTCCCAGCTAGTACAGTGTATTGGACTGAAGAGAAGCTACTGTTTTACTCAGTTTCCAATACTGAGTTGAACTAGATATGCCCCGTTTGTGTAGGAAGCACAGTTCTTTTGTTCTGAGCTAGCTCACTGTACGAGCCCTATTGAAACACAGTAGAGTGCAAGAATGCTGTTTTCTCTAAAACAGAGTGTTTTTCTTGCATGGCACACTAGGGTTCAATTAAACTTCCTAAACGGAGTGGTATCACGTTGAGATTCAAGTTCTAGCAGCAAGTGTTCATTCAGGATTAGAACAGCACACTTGTGCTATTCTAACCATAAAAGTGCAAATAGCATTCCCGTCTGTTCCCAGCCAGTACAGTGTATTGGACTGAAGAGAAGCTCCTGTTTTACTCAGTTTCCAATACTGAGTTGAAGTAGATATGCCCCGTTTGTGTAGGAAGCACAGTTCTTTTGTTCTGAGCTAGCTCACTGTACGGGCCTTATAGGAAACACAGTAGAGGGCAAGAATGCTGTTTTCTCTAAAACAGAGTGTTTTTCTTCCATTGCACACTAGGGTTCAATTAAACTTCCTAAACGGAGTGGAATCACGTTGAGATTCAAGTTCTAGCAGCAAGTGTTCATTCAGGCTAAGAGCAGCACACTTGTGCTATTCTGGCCATATACAGTGCAAATAGCATTCGCGTCTGGTCCCAGCCAGTACAGTGTATTGGACTGAAGAGAAGCTCCTGTTTTACTCAGTTTCCAATACTGAGTTGAACTAGATATGCCCCGTTTGTGTAGGAAGCACAGTTCTTTTGTTCTGAGCTAGCTCACTGTACGGGCCCTATAGGAAACACAGTAGAGTGCAAGAATGCTGTTTTCTCTAAAACAGAGTGTTTTTCTTGCATGGCACACTAGGGTTCAATTAAACTTCCTAAACGGAGTGGAATCACGTTGACATTCAAGTTCTAGCAGCAAGTGTTCATTCAGGATAAGAATAGCACACTTGTGCTATTCTAACTATATACAGTGCAAATAGAATTCGCGTCTGTTCCCAGGCAGTACGTGTATTGGACTGAAGAGAAGCTCCTGTTTAACTCAGTTTCCAACACTGAGTTGAAGTCGATATGCCCCGTTTGTGTAGGAAGCACAGTCTTTTGTTCTGAGCTACCTCACTGTACGGGCCATATAGGAAACACAGTAGAGTGCAAGAATGCTGTTTTCTCTAAAACAGAGTGTTTTTCTTGCATGGCACACTAGGGTTCAATTAAACTTCCTAAACGGAGTGGAATCACGTTGAGATTCAAGTTCTAGCAGCAAGTGTTCATTCAGGTGAAGAACAGCACACTTGTGCTATTCTAACCATATACAGTGCAAATAGCATTCGCGACTGTTCCCAGCCAGTACAGTGTATTGGACTGAAGAGAAGCTCCTGTTTTACTCAGTTTCCAATACTGAGTTGAACTAGATATGCCCCGTTTGTGTAGGAAGCACAGTTCTTTTGTTCTGAGCTAGCTCACTGTACGGCCCTATAGGAAACACAGTAGAGTGCAAGAATGTTGTTTTCTCTAAAACAGAGTGTTTTTCTTGCATGGCACACTAGGGTTCAATTAAGCTTCCTAAACGGAGTGGAATCACGTTGACATTCAAGTTCTAGCAGCAAGTGTTCATTCAGGAGAAGAACAGCACACTTGTGCTATTCTAACTATATACAGTGCAAATAGAATTCGCGTCTGTTCCCAGGCAGTACGTGTATTGGACTGAAGAGAAGCTAATGTTTTACTCAGTTTCCAATACTGAGTTGAACTAGATATGCCCCGTTTGTGTAGGAAGCACAGTCTTTTGTTCTAGGCTACCTCACTCTACGGGACCTATAGGAAACACAGTAGAGTTCAAGAATGCTGTTTTCTCTAAAACAGAGTGTTTTTCTTGCATGGCACACTAGGGTTCAATTAAACTTCCTAAACGGAGTGGAATCACGTTGAGATTCAAGGTATAGCATCAAGTGTTCATTCTGGCTAAGAACAGAACACTTGTGCTATTCTGGCCATATACAGTGCAAATAGCATTCCCGTCTGTTACCAGCTAGTACAGTGTATTGGACTGAAGAGAAGCTCCTGTTTTACTCAGTTTCCAATACTGAGTTGAACTAGATATGCCCCGTTTGTGTAGGAGATAGAGTTCTTTTGTTCTGAGCTAGCTCACTGTACGGGCCCTATAGGAAACACAGTAGAGTGCAAGAATGCTGTTTTCTCTAAAACAGAGTGTTTTTCTTTCATGGCACACTAGGGTTCAATTAAACTTCCTAAACGGAGTTGAAACACGTTGAGATTCAAGTTCTAGCAGGAAGTGTTCATTCAGGCTAAGAACAGCACACTTGTGCTAATCTGGCCATATACAGTGCAAATAGCATTCCCGTCTGTTACCAGCTAGTACAGTGTATTGGAATGAAGAGAAGCTACTGTTTTACTCAGTTTCCAATACTGAGTTGAACTAGATATGCCCCGTTTGTGTAGGAAGCACAGTTCTTTTGTTCTGAGCTAGCTCACTGTACGGGCCCTATAGGAAACACAGTAGAGTGCAAGAATGTTGTTTTCTCTAAAACAGAGTGTTTTTCTTGCATGGCACAGTAGGGTTCAATTAAACATCATAAACGGAGTGGAATCACGTTGAGATTCAAAATCTAGTAGCAAGTGTTCATTCAGGCTCAGAACAGCATACTATTGCTATTCAGGCCATATACAGTGCAAATAGCATTCGCGTCTGTTCCCAGCCAGTACAGTGTATTGGACTGAAGAGAAGCTCCTGTTTTACTCAGTTTCCAATACTGAGTTGAAGTAGATATGCCCCATTTGTGTAGGAAGCACAGTTCTTTTGTTCTGAGCTAGCTCACTGTACGGGCCTTATAGGAAACACAGTAGAGGGCAAGAATGCTGTTTTCTCTAAAATAGAGTGTTTTTCTTGCATGGCACACTAGGGTTCAATTAAACTTCCTAAACGGAGTGGTATCACGTTGAGATTCAAGTTCTAGCAGCAAGTGTTCATTCAGGATAAGAACAGCACACTTGTGCTATTCTAACCATATAAAGTGCAAATAGCATTCATGTCTGTTCCCAGCCAGTAAAGTGAATTGGACGGAAGAGAAGCTCCTGTTTTACTCAGTTTCCAATACTGAGTTGAACTAGATATGCCCCGTTTGTGTAGGAAGCACAGTTCTTTTGTTCTGAGCTAGCTCACTGTATGGGCCTTATAGGAAACACCGTAGAGGGCAAGAATGCTGTTTTCTCTAAGACAGAGTGTTTTTCTTGCATGGCACACTAGGGTTCAATTAAACTTCCTAAACGGGGTGGTATCACGTTGAGATTCAAGTTCTAGCAGCAAGTGTTCATTCAGGCTGAGAACAGCACACTTGTGCTTCTCTGGCCATATACAGTGCAAATAACATTCCTGTCTGTTCCCAGCTAGTACAGTGTATTGGACTGAAGAGAAGCCCCTGTTTTACTCAGTTTCAAATACTGAGTTGAACTAGATATGCCCCGATTGTTTAGGAAGTACAGTTCTTTTGTTCTGAGCTAGCTCACTGTATGGGCCCTATAGGAAACACAGTAGAGTGCAAGAATGCTGTTTTCTCTAATACAGCATGTTTTTCTTGCATGGCACACTAGGGTTCAATTAAACTTCCTAAACGGAGTGGTATCACGTTGAGATTCAAGTTCTAGCAGCAAGTGTTCATTCAGGCTAAGAACAGCACACTTGTGCTAATCTGGCCATATACAGTGCAAATAGCATTCCTGTCTGTTCCCAGCTAGTACAGTGTATTGGACTGAAGAGAAGCTACTCTTTTACTCAGTTTCCAATACTGAGTTGAAGTCGATATGCCCCGTTTGTGTAGGAAGCACAGTTCTTTTGTTCTGAGCTAGCTCACTGTACGGGCCCTATAGGAAACACAGTAGAGTGCAAGAATGCTGTTTTCTCTAAAACAGAGTGTTTTTCTTGCATGGCACACTAGGGTTCAATTAAACTTCCTCAACGGAGTGGAATCACGTTGACATTGAAGTTCTAGCAGCAAGTGTTCATTCAGGATAAGAACAGCACAGTTGTGCTATTCTAACTATATACAGTGCAAATAGAATTCGCGTCTGTTCCCAGGCAGTATGTGTATTGGACTGAAGAGAAGCTCCTGTTTTACTCAGTTTCCAAGACTGAGTTGAAGTAGATATGCCCCGTTTGTGTAGGAAGCACAGTCTTTTGTTCTGAGCTACCTCACTGTACGGGACCTATAGGAAACACAGTAGAGTGCAAGAATGCTGTTTTCTCTAAAACAGAGTGTTTTTCTTGCATGGCACACTAGGGTTCAATTAAACTTCCTAAACGGAGTGGAATCACGTTGAGATTCAAGTTCTAGCAGCAAGTGTTCATTCAGGCTAAGAACAGCACACTTGTGCTATTCTGGCCATATACAGTGCAAATAGCATTCCCGTCTGTTATCAGCTAGTACAGTGTATTGGACTGAAGAGAAGCTCCTGTTTTACTCAGTTTCAAATACTGAGTTGAACTAGATATGCCCCGTTTGTGTAGGAAGTACAGTTCTTTTGTTCTCCTGTTTTACTCAGTTTCTAATACTGAGTTGAACTAGATATGCCCCGTTTGTGTAGGAAGCACAGTTTTTTTATTATGAGAAGCTCACTTACGGGCCCTATAGTTAACACAGCAGAGTGAAAGAATGCTGTTTTCTCTTAAACAGAGTGTTTTTCTTGCATGGCACACTAGGGTTTAATTAAACTTCCTAAACGGAGTTGAATCACGTTGAGATTCAAGTTCTAGCAGCAAGTGTTCATTCAGGCTAAGAACAGCACACTTGTTCTATTCTGGCCATAAACAGTGCAAATAGCATTCGCGTCTCTTCCTAGCCAGTACAGTGTATTGGACTGAAGAGAAGCTCCTGTTTTACTCAGTTTCCAATACTGAGTTGAACTAGATATGCCCCGTTTGTGTAGGAAGCACAGTTCTGTTGTTCTGAGCTAGCTCACTTACGGGCCCTATAGGAAACACAGTAGAGTGAAAGAATGCTGTTTTCTCTAAAACAGAGTGTTTTTCTTGCATGGCACTTTAGGGTTCAATTAAACTTCCTAAACGGAGTTGAATCACGTTGAGATTCAAGTTCTAGCAGCAATTGTTCATTCAGGCTAAGAACAGCACACTTGTGCTTTTCTGGCCATATACAGTGCAAATAGCATTCGCGTCTGTTCCCAGCCAGTACAGTGTATTGAACTAAAGAGAAGCTCCTGTTTTACTCAGTTTCCAATACTGAGTTGAACTAGATATGCCCCGTTTGTGTAGGAAGCACAGTTCTTTTGTTCTGAGCTAGCTCACTGTACGTGCCCTATAGGAAACACAGTAGAGTGAAAGAATGCTTTTTTCTCTAAAACAGAGCGTTTTTCCTACATTGCACACTAGGGTTCAATTAAACTTCCTAAACGGAGTTGAATCACGTTGAGATTCAATTTCTAGCAGCAAGTGTTCATTCAGGCTAAGAACAGCACACTTGTGCTATTCTGGCCATATACAGAGCAAATAGCATTCGCATCTGTTCCCAGCCAGTACAGTGTATTGGACTGATGAGAAGCTCCTGTTTTACTCAGTTTCCAATACTGAGTTGAACTAGATATGCCCCGTTTGTGTAGGAAGCACAGTTCTTTTGTTCTGAGCTAGCTCACTTACGGGCCCTATAGGAAACACAGTAGAGGGAAAGAATGCTGTTTCCTCTAAAACAGAGTGTTTTTCTTGCATGGCACACTAGGGTTCAATTAATCTTCCTAAACGGAGTTGAATCACGTTGAGATTCAAGTTCTAGCAGCAAGTGTTCATTCAGGCTAAGAACAGCACACTTTTGCTATTCTGGCCATATACAGAGCAAATAGCATTCGCGTATGTTCCCAGCCAGTACAGTGTATTGGACTGATGAGAAGCTCCTGTTTTACTCAGTTTCCAATACTGAGTTGAACTAGATATGCCCCGTTTTTGTAGTATGCACAGTTCTTTTGTTCTGAGCTAGCTCACTGTACGGGCCCTATAGGAAACACAGTAGAGGGAAAGAATGCTGTTTTCTCTAAAACAGAGTGTTTTTCTTGCATGGCCCACTAGGGTTCAATTAATCTTCCTAAACGGAGTTGAATCACGTTGAGATTCAAGTTCTAGCAGCAAGTGTTCTTTCAGGCTAAGAACAGCACACTTGTGCTATTCTGGCCATATACAGTGCAAATAGCATTCGCGTCTGTTCCCAACCAGTTCAGTGTATTGGACTGAAGAGAAGCTCCTGTTTTACTCAGTTTCCAATACTGAGTTGAACTAGATATGCCCCGTTTGTGTAGGAAGCACAGTTCTTTTGTTCTGAGCTAGCTCACTTACGTGCCCTATAGGAAACACAGTAGAGTGAAAGAATGCTGTTTTCTCTAAAACAGAGCATTTTTCTTGCATGGCACACTAGGGTTCAATTAAACTTCCTAAACGGAGTTGAATCACGTTGAGATTCAAGTTCTAGCAGCAAGTGTTCATTCAGGCTAAGAACAGCACACTTGTGCTATTCTGGCCATATACAGTGCAAATAGCATTCGCGTCTGTTCCCAGCCAGTACAGTGTATTGGACTGATGAGAAGCTCCTGTTTTACTCAGTTTCCAATACTGAGTTGAACTAGATATGCCCCGTTTGTGTAGGAAGCACAGTTCTTTTATTCTGAGAAGCTCACTTACGGGCCCTATAGGAAACACAGTAGAGGGAAAGAATGCGGTTTTCTCTAAAACAGAGTGTTTTTCTTGCATGGCACACTAGGGTTCAATAAAACTTCCTAAACGGAGAGGAATCACGTTGAGATTCAAGTTCTAGCAGCAAGTGTTCATTCAGGCTAAGAACACCACACTTGTGCTATTCTGGCCATATACTGTGCAAATAACATTCGCGTCTGTTCCCAGCCAGTACAGTGTATTGGACTGAAGAGAAGCTCCTGTTTTACTCAGTTTCCAATACTGAGTTGAACTAGATATGCCCCGTTTGTGTAGGAAGCACAGTTCTTTTGTTCTGAGCTAGCTCACTTACGGGCCCTATAGGAAACACAGTAGAGTGAAAGAATGCTGTTTTCTCTAAAACAGAGTGTTTTTCTTGCGTGGCACATTAGGGTTCAATTAAACTTCCTAAACGGAGTGGAATCACGTTGAGATTCAAGTTCTTAGCAGCAAGTGTTCATTCAGGCTAAGAACAGCACACTTGTGGTATTCTGGCCATACACAGTTCAAATAGCATTCGCGTCTGTTCCCAGCCAGTACAGTGTATTGGACTGAAGAGAAGCTCCTGTTTTACTCAGTTTCCAATACTGAGTTGAACTAGATATGCCCCGTTTGTGTAGGAAGCACAGTTCTTTTGTTCTGAGCTAGCTCACTGTATGTGCCCTATAGGAAACACAGTAGAGTGAAAGAATGCTGTTTTCTCTAAAACAGAGCGTTTTTCTTGCATGGCATACTAGGATTCAATTAAACTTTCTAAACGGAGTTGAAACACGTTGAGATTCAAGTTCTAGCAGCAAGTGTTCATTCAGGCTAAGAACAGCACACTTGTGCTATTCTGGCCATATACAGTGCAAATAGCATTCGCGTCTGTTTCCAGCCAGTACAGTGTATTGGACTGAAGAGAAGCTCCTGTTTTACTCAGTTTCCAATACTGAGTTGAACTAGATATGCCCCGTTTGTGTAGGAAGCACAGTTCTTTTGTTCTGAGCTAGCTCACTTACGGGCCCTATAAGAAACACAGTAGTGTGAAAGAATGCTGTTTTCTCTAAAACAGAGTGTTTTTCTTGCATGCCACACTAGGGTTCAATTAAACTTCCTAAACGGAGTGGAATCATGGTGAGATTCAAGTTCTAGCAGCAAGTGTTCATTCAGGCTAAGAACAGCACACTTGTGCGTTTCTGGCCATATACAGTGCAAATAGCATTCGCGTCTGTTCCCAGACAGTACAGTGTTTTGAACTGAAGAGAAGCTCCTGTTTTACTCAGTTTCCAATACTGAGTTGAACTAGATATGCCCTGTTTGTGTAGGAAGCACAGTTCTTTTGTTCTGAAGTAGCTCACTGTACGTGCCCTATAGTTAACACAGCAGAGTGAAAGAATGCTGTTTTCTCTAAAACAGAGTGTTTTTCTTGCATGGCACAATAGGGTTTAATTAAACTTCCTAAACGGAGTTGAATCACGTTGAGATTCAAGTTCTAGCAGCAAGTGTTCATTCAGGCTAAGAACAGCACACTTGTGCTATTCTGGCCATATACAGTGCAAATATCATTCGCGTCTGTTCCCAGCCAGTACAGTGTATTGGACTGAAGAGAAGCTCCTGTTTTACTCAGTTTCCAATACTGAGTTGAACTAGATATGCCCCGTTTGTGTAGGAAGCACAGTTCTTTTGTTCTGAGCTAGCTCACTGTATGTGCCCTATAGGAAACACAGTAGAGTGAAAGAATGCTGTTTTCTCTAAAACAGAGCGTTTTTCTTGCATGGCATACTAGGATTCAATTAAACTTCCTAAACGGAGTTGAAACACGTTGAGATTCAAGTTCTAGCAGCAAGTGTTCATTCAGGCTAAGAACAGCACACTTGTGCTATTCTGGCCATATACAGTGCAAATAGCATTCGCGTCTGTTTCCAGCTAGTACAGTTTATTGGACTGAAGAGAAGCTCCTGTTTTACTCAGTTTCCAATACTGAGTTGAACTAGATATGCCCCGTTTGTGTAGGAAGCACAGTTCTTTTGTTCTGAGCTAGCTCACTTATGGGCCCTATAGGAAACACAGTAGAGTGAAAGAATGCTGTTTTCTCTAAAACAGAGTGTTTTTCTTGCATGGCACACTAGGGTTCAATTAAACTTCCTAAACGGAGTTGAATCACGTTGAGATTCAAGTTCTAGCACCAAGTGTTCATTCAGGCTAAGAACAGCACACTTCTGCTATTCTGGCCATGTACAGTGCAAATAGCATTCGCGTCTGTTCCCAGCCAGTAGAGTGTATTGGATTGAAGAGAAGCTCCTGTTTTACTCAGTTTCCAATACTGAGTTGAGCTAGATATGCCCCGTTTGTGTAGGAAGCACAGTTCTTTTGTTCTGAGCTAGCTCACTGTACGTGCCCTATAGGAAACACAGTAGAGTGAAAGAATGCTGTTTTCTCTAAAACAGAGTGTTTTTCTTGCATGGCACACGAGGGTTCAATTAAACTCCTAAACGGAGTTGAATCACGTTGAGATTCAAGTTCTAGCAGCAAGTGTTCATTCAGGCTAAGAACAGCACACTTGTGCTTTTCTGGCCATATACAGTGCAAATAGCATTCGCGTCTGTTCCCAACCAGTGCAGTGTATTGAACTGAAGAGAAGCTCCTGTTTTACTCAGTTTCCAATACTGAGTTGAACTAGATATGCCCCGTTTGTGTAGGAAGCACAGTTCTTTTATTCTGAGCTAGCTCACTGTACGTGCCCTATAGTTAACACAGCAGAGTGAAAGAATGCTGTTTTGTCTAAAACAGAGTGTTTTTCTTGCATGGCACACTAGGGTTTAATTAAACTTCCTAAACAGAGTTGAATCACGTTGAGATTCAAGTTCTAGCAGCAAGTGTTCATTCAGGCTAAGAACAGCACACTTGTGCTATTCTGGCCCTAAACAGTGCAAATAGCATTCGCGTCTGTTCCCAGCCAGTACAGTGTATTGGACTGAAGAGAAGCTCCTGTTTTACTCAGTTTCCAATACTGAGTTGAACTAGATATGCCCCGTTTGTGTAGGAAGCACAGTTCTTTTGTTTTGAGCTAGCACACTGTTCGTGCCCTATAGGAAACACAGTAGAGTGAAAGAATGCTGTTTTCTCTAAAACAGAGTGTTTTTCTTTCATGGCACACTAGGGTTCAATTAAACTTCCTAAACGGAGTTGAATCACGTTGAGATTCAAGTTCTAGCAGCAAGTGTTCATTCAGGCTAAGAACAGCACACTTGTGCTTCTCTGGCCATATAGAGTGCAAATAGCATTCGCGTCTGTTTCCAGCCAGTACAGTGTATTGGACTGAAGAGAAGCTCCTGTTTTACTCAGTTTCCAATACTGAGTTGAACTAGATATGCCCCGTTTGTGTAGGAAGCACAGTTCTTTTGTTCTGAGCTAGGTCACTTAAGGGCCCTATAGGAAACACATTAGAGTGAAAGAATGCTGTTTTCTCTAAAACAGAGTGTTTTTCTTGCATGGCACACTAGGGTTCAATTAAACTTCCTAAACGGAGTTGAATCACGTTGAGATTCAAGTTCTAGCAGCAAGTGTTCATTCAGGCTAAGAACAGCACACTTGTGCTATTCTGGCCTTATACAGTGCAAATATCATTCGCGTCTGTTCCCAGCCAGTACAGTGTATTGGACTGAAGAGAAACTCCTGTTTTACTCAGTTTTCAATACTGAGTTGAACTAGATATGCCCCGTTTGTGTAGGAAGCACAGTTCTTTTGTTCTGAGCTAGCTCACTGTATGTGCCCTATAGGAAACACAGTAGAGTGAAAGAATGCTGTTTTCTCTAAAACAGAGCGTTTTTCTTGCATGGCATACTAGGATTCAATTAAACTTCCTAAACGGAGTTGAAACACGTTGAGATTCAAGTTCTAGCAGCAAGTGTTCATTCAGGCTAATAACAGCACCCTTGTGCTATTCTGGCCATATACAGTGCAAATAGCATTCGCGTCTGTTCCCAGCCAGTATAGTGTATTGGACTGAAGAGAAGCTCCAGTTTTACTTAGTTTCCAATACTGAGTTGAACTAGATATGCCCCGTTTGTGTAGGAAGCACAGTTCTTTTGTTCTGAGCTAGCTCACTGTACGTGCCCTCTAGGAAACACAGTAGAGTGAAAGAATGCTGTTTTCTCTAAAACAGAGTGTTTTTCTTGCATGGCAAACTAGGATTCAATTATACTTCCTAAACGGAGTTGAATCACGTTGAGATTCAAGTTCTAGCAGCAAGTGTTCATTCAGGCTAAGAACAGCACACTTCTGCGTTTCTGGCCATATACAGTGCAAATAGCATTCGCGTCTGTTCCCAGCCAGTACAGTGTATTGGACTGATGAGAAGCTCCTGTTTTACTCAGTTTCCAATACTGAGTTGAACTAGATATGCCCTGTTTGTGTAGGAAGCACAGTTCTTTTGTTCTGAGCTAGGTCACTTACGGGCCCTATAGGAAACACAGTAAAGTGAAAGAATGCTGTTTTCTCTAAAACAGAGTGTTTTTCTTGCATGGCACACTTGGGTTCAATTAAACTTCCTAAACGGAGTTGAATCACGTTGAGATTCAAGTTCTACCAGCAAGTGTTCATTCAGGCTAAGAACAGCACACTTGTGCGTTTCTGGCCATATACAGTGCAAATAGCATTCGCGTCTGTTCCCAGCCAGTACAGTGTATTGGACTGAAGAGAAGCTCCTGTTTTACTCAGTTTCCAATACTGAGTTGAACTAGATATGCCCTGTTTGTGTAGGAAGCACAGTTCTTTTGTTCTGAAGTAGCTCACTGTACGTGCCCTATAGTTAACACAGCAGAGTGAAAGAATGCTGTTTTCTCTAAAACAGAGTGTTTTTCTTGCATGGCACACTAGGGTTTAATTAAACTTCCTAAACGGAGTTGAATCACATTGAGATTCAAGTTCTAGCAGCAAGTGTTCATTCAGGCTAAGAACAGCACATTTGTACTTTTCTGGCCATATACAGTGCAAATAGCATTCGCGTCTGTTGCCAGCCAGTACAGTGTATTGGACTGAAGAGAAGCTTCTGTTTTACTCAGTTTCCAATACTGAGTTGAACTAGATATGCCGCGTTTGTGTAGGAAGCACAGTTCTTTTGTTCTGAGCTAGCGCACTGTACGTGCCCTATAGGAAACACAGTAGAGTGAAAGAATGCTGTTTTCTCTAAAACAGAGTGTTTTTCTTGCATGGCACACTAGGGTTCAATTAAACTCCTAAACGGAGTTGAATCACGTTGAGATTCAAGTTCTAGCAGCAAGTGTTCATTCAGGCTAAGAACAGCACACTTGTGCTTTTCTGGCCATATACAGTGCAAATAGCATTCGCGTCTGTTCCCAACCAGTGCAGTGTATTGAACTGAAGAGAAGCTCCTGTTTTACTCAGTTTCCAATACTGAGTTGAACTAGATATGCCCCGTTTGTGTAGGAAGCACAGTTCTTTTATTCTGAGCTAGCTCACTGTACGTGCCCTATAGTTAACACAGCAGAGTGAAAGAATGCTGTTTTGTCTAAAACAGAGTGTTTTTCTTGCATGGCACACTAGGGTTTAATTAAACTTCCTAAACAGAGTTGAATTACCTTGAGATTCAAGTTCTAGCAGCAAGTGTTCATTCAGGCTAAGAACAGCACACTTGTGCTATTCTAGCCATAAACAGTGCAAATAGCATTCGTGTCTGTTCCCAGACAGTACAGTGTATTGGACTGAAGAGAAGCTCCTGTTTTACTCAGTTTCCAACACTGAATTTAACTAGATACACCCCGTTTGTGTAGGAAGCACAATTCTTTTGTTCTGAACTAGCTCACTGTATGTGCCCTATAGGAAACACAGTCGAGTGAAAGAATGCTGTTTTCTCTAAAACAGAGCGTTTTTCTTGCATGGCATACTAGGATTCAATTAAACTTTCTAAACGGAGTTGAAACACGTTGAGATTCAAGTTCTAGCAGCAAGTGTTCATTCAGTCTAAGAACAGCACACTTGTGCTATTATGGCCATATACAGTGCAAATAGCATTCGCGTCTGTTTCCAGCCAGTACAGTGTATTGGACTGAAGAGAAGCTCCTGTTTTACTCAGTTTCCAATACTGAGTTGAACTAGATATGCCCCGTTTGTGTAGGAAGCACAGTTCTTTTGTTCTGAGCTAGCTCACTTACGGGCCCTATAGGAAACACAGTAGAGTGAAAGAATGCTGTTTTCTCTAAAACAGAGTGTTTTTCTTGCACGGCACACGAGGTTTCAATTAAAATTCCTAAACGGAGTTGAATCACGTTGAGATTCAAGTTCTAGCAGCAAGTGTTCATTCAGGCTAAGAACAGCACACTTGTGCTTTTCTGGCCATATACAGTGCAAATAGCATTCGTGTCTGTTCCCAACCAGTACAGTGTATTGGACTGAAGAGAAGCTCCTGTTTTACTCAGTTTCCAATACTGAGTTGAACTAGATATGCCCTGTTTGTGTAGGAAGCACAGTTCTTTTGTTCTGAGCTAGGTCACTTACGGGCCCTATAGGAAACACAGTAGAGTGAAAGAATGCTGTTTTCTCTAAAACAGAGTGTTTTTCTTGCATGGCACACTAGGATTCAATTAAACTTCCTAAACGGAGTTGAATCACGTTGAGATTCAAGTTCTAGCAGCAAGTGTTCATTCAGGCTAAGAACAGCACACTTGTGCGTTTCTGGCCATATACAGTGCAAATAGCATTCGCGTCTGTTCCCAGACAGTACAGTGTTTTGGACTGAAGAGAAGCTCCTGTTTTACTCAGTTTCCAATACTGAGTTGAACTAGATATGCCCTGTTTGTGTAGGAAGCACAGTTCTTTTGTTCTGAGCTAGGTCACTTAAGGGCCCTATAGGAAACACATTAGAGTGAAAGAATGCTGTTTTCTCTAAAACAGAGTGTTTTTCTTGCATGGCACACTAGGGTTCAATTAAACTTCCTAAACGGAGTTGAATCACGTTGAGATTCAAGTTCTAGCAGCAAGTGTTCATTCAGGCTAAGAACAGCACACTTGTGCTATTCTGGCCTTATACAGTGCAAATATCATTCGCGTCTGTTCCCAGCCAGTACAGTGTATTGGACTGAAGAGAAACTCCTGTTTTACTCAGTTTTCAATACTGAGTTGAACTAGATATGCGCCGTTTGTGTAGGAAGCACAGTTCTTTTGTTCTGAGCTAGCTCACTGTATGTGCCCTATAGGAAACACAGTAGAGTGAAAGAATGCTGTTTTCTCTAAAACAGAGCGTTTTTCTTGCATGGCATACTAGGATTCAATTAAACTTCCTAAACGGAGTTGAAACACGTTGAGATTCAAGTTCTAGCAGCAAGTGTTCATTCAGGCTAATAACAGCACCCTTGTGCTATTCTGGCCATATACAGAACAAATAGCATTCGCGTCTGTTCCCAGCCAGTATAGTGTATTGGACTGAAGAGAAGCTCCAGTTTTACTTAGTTTCCAATACTGAGTTGAACTAGATATGCCCCGTTTGTGTAGGAAGCACAGTTCTTTTGTTCTGAGCTAGCTCACTGTACGTGCCCTCTAGGAAACACAGTAGAGTGAAAGAATGCTGTTTTCTCTAAAACAGAGTGTTTTTTTGCATGGCAAACTAGGATTCAATTATACTTCCTAAACGGAGTTGAATCACGTTGAGATTCAAGTTCTAGCAGCAAGTGTTCATTCAGGCTAAGAACAGCACACTTCTGCGTTTCTGGCCATATACAGTGCAAATAGCATTCGCGTCTGTTCCCAGCCAGTACAGTGTATTGGACTGATGAGAAGCTCCTGTTTTACTCAGTTTCCAATACTGAGTTGAACTAGATATGCCCTGTTTGTGTAGGAAGCACAGTTCTTTTGTTCTGAGCTAGGTCACTTACGGGCCCTATAGGAAACACAGTAGAGTGAAAGAATGCTGTTTTCTCTAAAACAGAGTGTTTTTCTTGCATGGCACACTTGGGTTCAATTAAACTTCCTAAACGGAGTTGAATCACGTTGAGATTCAAGTTCTAGCAGCAAGTGTTCATTCAGGCTAAGAACAGCACACTTGTGCGTTTCTGGCCATATACAGTGCAAATAGCATTCGCGTCTGTTCCCAGACAGTACAGTGTTTTGGACTGAAGAGAAGCTCCTGTTTTACTCAGTTTCCAATACTGAGTTGAACTAGATATGCCCTGTTTGTGTAGGAAGCACAGTTCTTTTGTTCTGAAGTAGCTCACTGTACGTGCCCTATAGTTAACACAGCAGAGTGAAAGAATGCTGTTTTCTCTAAAACAGAGTGTTTTTCTTGCATGGCACACTAGGGTTTAATTAAACTTCCTAAACGGAGTTGAATCACATTGAGATTCAAGTTCTAGCAGCAAGTGTTCATTCAGGCTAAGAACAGCACATTTGTACTTTTCTGGCCATATACAGTGCAAATAGCATTCTCGTCTGTTGCCAGCCAGTACAGTGTATTGGACTGAAGAGAAGCTCCTGTTTTACTCAGTTTCCAATACTGAGTTGAACTAGATATGCCGCGTTTGTGTAGGAAGCACAGTTCTTTTGTTCTGAGCTAGCGCACTGTACGTGCCATATAGGAAACACAGTAGAGTGAAAGAATGCTGTTTTCTCTAAAACAGAGTGTTTTCCTTGCATGGAACACTAGGGTTCAATTAAACTTCCTAAATGGAGTTGAATCACGTTGAGATTCAAGTTCTAGCAGGAAGTGTTCATTCAGGCTAAGAACAGCACACTTGTGCTTTTCTGGCCATATACAGTGCAAATAGCATTCGCGTCTGTTCCCAGACAGTACAGTGTTTTGGAGTGAAGAGAAGCTCCTGTTTTACTGTGTTTCAAATACTGAGTTGAACTAGATATGCCCTGTTTGTGTAGGAAGCACAGTTCTTTTGTTCTGAAGTAGCTCACTGTACGTGCCCTATAGTTAACACAGCAGAGTGAAAGAATGCTGTTTTCTCTAAAACAGAGTGTTTTTCTTGCATGGCACACTAGGGTTTAATTAAACTTCCTAAACGGAGTTGAATCAAGTTGAGATTCAAGTTCTAGAAGCAAGTGTTCATTCAGGCTAAGAACAGCACATTTGTACTTTTCTGGCCATATACAGTGCAAATAGCATTCGCGTCTGTACCCAGCCAGTACAGTGTATTGGACTGAAGAGAAGCTCCTGTTTTACTCAGTTTCCAATACTGAGTTGAACTAGATATGCCCCGTTTGTGTAGGAAGCACAGTTCTTTTGTTCTGAGCTAGCGCACTGTACGTGCCATATAGGAAACACAGTAGAGTGAAAGAATGCTGTTTTCTCTAAAACAGAGTGTTTTTCTTGCATGGCACACTAGGGTTCAATTAAACTTCCTAAACGGAGTTGAATCACGTTGAGATTCAAGTTCTAGCAGCAAGTGTTCATTCAGGCTAAGAACAGCACACTTGTGCTTTTCTGGCCATATACAGTGCAAATAGCATTCGCGTCTGTTCCCAGACAGTACAGTGTATTGGACTGAAGAGAAGCTCCTGTTTTACTCAGTTTCCAATACTGAGTTGAACTAGATATGCCCCGTTTGTGTAGGAAGCACAGTTCTTTTGTTCTGAGCTAGCTCACTGTACGTGCCCTATAGGAAACACAGTAGAGTGAAAGAATGCAGTTTTCTCTAAAACAGAGTGTTTTTCTTTCATGGCACACTAGTGTTCAATTAAACTTCCTAAACGGAGTTGAATCACGTTGAGATTCAAGTTCTAGGAGCAAGTGGTCATTCAGGCTAAGAACAGCACACTTGTGCGTTTCTGGCCATATACAGTGCAAATAGAATTCGCGTCTGTTCCCAGACAGTACAGTGTTTTGGACTGAAGAGAAGCTCCTGTTTTACTCAGTTTCCAATACTGAGTTGTACTAGATATGCCCCGTTTGTGTAGGAAGCACAGTTCTTTTGTTCTGAGCTAGCTCACTGTACGTGCCCTATAGGAAACACAGTAGAGTGAAAGAATGCTGTTTTCTCTAAAACAGAGTGTTTTTCTTGCATGGCACACGAGGGTTCAATTAAACTCCTAAACGGAGTTGAATCACGTTGAGATTCAAGTTCTAGCAGCAAGTGTTCATTCAGGCTAAGAACAGCACACTTGTGCTTTTCTGGCCATATACAGTGCAAATAGCATTCGCGTCTGTTCCCAACCAGTGCAGTGTATTGAACTGAAGAGAAGCTCCTGTTTTACTCAGTTTCCAATACTGAGTTGAACTAGATATGCCCCGTTTGTGTAGGAAGCACAGTTCTTTTATTCTGAGCTAGCTCACTGTACGTGCCCTATAGTTAACACAGCAGAGTGAAAGAATGCTGTTTTGTCTAAAACAGAGTGTTTTTCTTGCATGGCACACTAGGGTTTAATTAAACTTCCTAAACAGAGTTGAATTACCTTGAGATTCAAGTTCTAGCAGCAAGTGTTCATTCAGGCTAAGAACAGCACACTTGTGCTATTCTAGCCATAAACAGTGCAAATATCATTCGCGTCTGTTCCCAGACAGTACAGTGTATTGGACTGAAGAGAAGCTCCTGTTTTACTCAGTTTCCAACACTGAATTTAACTAGATACACCCCGTTTGTGTAGGAAGCACAGTTCTTTTGTTCTGAACTAGCTCACTGTATGTGCCCTATAGGAAACACAGTCGAGTGAAAGAATGCTGTTTTCTCTAAAACAGAGCGTTTTTCTTGCATGGCATACTAGGATTCAATTAAACTTTCTAAACGGAGTTGAAACACGTTGAGATTCAAGTTCTAGCAGCAAGTGTTCATTCAGTCTAAGAACAGCACACTTGTGCTTTTATGGCCATATACAGTGCAAATAGCATTCGCGTCTGTTCCCAGCCAGTACAGTGTATTGGACTGAAGAGAAGCTCCTGTTTTACTCAGTTTCCAATACTGAGTTGAACTAGATATGCCCCGTTTGTGTAGGAAGCACAGTTCTTTTGTTCTGAGCTAGCTCACTTACGGGCCCTATAGGAAACACAGTAGAGTGAAAGAATGCTGTTTTCTCTAAAACAGAGTGTTTTTCTTGCACGGCACACGAGGTTTCAATTAAAATTCCTAAACGGAGTTGAATCACGTTGAGATTCAAGTTCTAGCAGCAAGTGTTCATTCAGGCTAAGAACAGCACACTTGTGCTATTCTGGCCTTATACAGTGCAAATATCATTCGCGTCTGTTCCCAGCCAGTACAGTGTATTGGACTGAAGAGAAGCTCCTGTTTTACTCAGTTTTCAATACTGAGTTGAACTAGATATGCCCCGTTTGTGTAGGAAGCACAGTTCTTTTGTTCTGAGCTAGCTCACTGTATGTGCCCTATAGGAAACACAGTAGAGTGAAAGAATGCTGTTTTCTCTAAAATAGAGTGTTTTTCTTGCATGGCACACTAGGGTTCAATTAAACTTCCTAAACGGAGTTGAATCACGTTGAGATTCAAGTTCTAGCAGCAAGTGTTCATTCATGCTAAGAACAAAACACTTGTGCTATTCTGGCATATACAGTGCAAATAGCATTAGCGTCTGTTCCCAGCCAGTACAGTGTATTGGACTGAAGAGAAGCTCCTGTTTTACTCAGTTTCCAATCTGAGTTGAACTAGATATGCCCCGTTTGTGTAGGAAGCACAGTTCTTTTGTTCTGAGCTAGCTCACTTACGGGCCCTATAGGAAACACAATAGAGGGAAAGAATGCTGTTTTCTCTAAAACAGAGTGTTTTTCTTGCATGGCACACTAGGGTTCAATTAAACTTCCTAAACGGAGTTGAAACACGTTGAGATTCAAGTTCTAGCAGGAAGTGTTCATTCAGGCTAAGAACGGCACACTTGTGCTATTCTGGCCATATACAGTGCAAATAGCATTCGCGTCTGTTCCCAGCCAGTACAGTGTATTGGACTGATGAGAAGCTCCTGTTTTACTCAGTTTCCAATACTGAGTTGAACTAGATATGCCCCGTTTGTGTAGGAAGCACAGTTCTTTTGTTCTGAGCTAGCTCACTGTACGTGCCCTATAGGAAACCCAGTAGAGTGAAAGAATGCTGTTTTCTCTAAAACAGAGTGTTTTTCTTGCATGGCACACTAGGGTTCAATTAAACTTCCTAAACGGAGTTGAATCACGTTGAGATTCAAGTTCTAGCAGCAAGTGTTCATTCAGGCTAAGAACAGAACACTTGTGCGTTTCTGGCCATATACAGTGCAAATAGCATTCGCATCTGTTCCCAGACAGTACAGTGTTTTGGACTGAAGAGAAGCTCCTGTTTTACTCAGTTTCCAATAGTGAGTTGAGCTAGATATGCCCCGTTGTGTAGGAAGCACAGTTCTTTTGTTACGAAGTAGCTCACTGTACGTGCCCTATAGGAAACACAGTAGAGTGAAAGAATGCTGTTTTATCTAAAACATAGCGTTTTTCTTGCATGGCACACTAGGGTTCAATTAAACTTCCTAAACGGAGTTGAATCACGTTGAGATTCATGTTCTAGCAGCAAGTGTTCATTCAGGCTAAGAACAGCACACTTGTGCGTTTCTGGCCATATACAGTGCAAATAGCATTCGCGTCTGTTCCCAGACAGTACAGTGTATTGGACTGAAGAGAAGCTCCTGTTTTACTCAGTTTCCAATACTGAGGTGAACTAGATATTCCCCGTTTGTGTAGGAAGCACAGTTCCTTTGTTCTGAGCTAGCTAACTGTACGTGCCCTATAGGAAACACAGTAGAGTGAAAGAATGCTGTTTTCTCTAAAACAGAGTGTTTTTCTTGCATGGCACACTAGGGTTCAATTAAACTTCCTAAACGGAGTTTAATCCGGTGAGATTCAAGTTCTAGCAGCAAGTGTTCATTCAGGCTAATAACAGCACACTTGTGCGTTTCTGGCCATATACAGTGCAAATAGCATTCGCGTCTGTTCCCAGACCATAGAGTGTTTTGGGCTGAAGAGATTCTCCCGTTTTACTCAGGTTCCAATACTGAGTTGAACTAGATATGCCCTGTTTGTGTAGGAAGCACAGTTCTTTTGTTCTGAGCTAACTCACTTACGGGCCATATAGGAAACAAAGTAGAGGGAAAGAATGCTGTTTTCTCTAAAACAGAGTGTTTTTCTTTCATGGCACACTAGGGTTCAATTAAACTTCCTAAACGGAGTTGAAACACGTTGAGATTCAAGTTCTAGCAGGAAGTGTTCATTCAGGCTAAGAACAGCACACTTGTGCTATTCTGGCCTTATACAGTGCAAATAGCATTCGCGTCTGTTCCCAGCCAGTACAGTGTATTGGACTGATGAGAAGCTCCTGTTTTACTCAGTTTCCAATACTGAGTTGAACTAGATATGCCCCGTTTTTGTAGGAAGCACAGTTTTTTTGTTCTCAGCTAGCTCACTTACGGACCCTATAGGAAACACAATAGAGGGAAAGAATGCTGTTTTCTCTAAAACAGAGTGTTTTTCTTGCATGGCACACTAGGGTTCAATTAAACTTCCTAAACGGATTTGAAACACGTTGACATTCAAGTTCTAGCAGCAAGTGTTCATTCAGGCTAAGAACAGCACACTTGTGCTATTCTGGCCATATACAGTGCAAATAGCTTTCGCGTCTGTTCCCAGCCAGTACAGTGTATTGGACTGAAGAGAAGCTCCTGTTTTTCTCAGTTTCCAATACTGAGTTGAACTAGATATGCCCCGTTTGTGTAGTAAGCACAGTTATTTTATCTGAGCTAGCTCACTTACGTGCCCTATAGGAAACACAGTAGAGTGAAAGAATGCTGTTTTCTCTAAAACAGAGTGTTTTTCTTGCATGGCACACTAGAGTTCAATTAAACTTCCTAAACGGAGTTGAACCACGTTGAGATTCAATTACTAGCAGCAAGTGTTCATTCAGGCTAAGAACAGCACACTTGTGCTATTCAGGCAATATACAGTACAAATAGCATTCGCGTCTGTTCCCAGCCAGTACAGTGTATTGGACTGAAGAGAAGCTCCTGTTTTACTCAGTTTCCAATACTGACTAGAACTAGATATGCCCCGTTTGTGTAGGAAGCACAGTTCTTTTGTTCTGAGCTAGCTCACTGTACGTGCCATATAGGAAGCACAGTAGAGTGAAAGAATGCTGTTTTCTCTAAAACAGAGTGTTTTTCTTGCATGGCACACTAGGGTTCAATTAAACTTCCTAAACGGAGTTGAATCACGTTGAGATTCAAGTTCTAGCAGCAAGTGTTCATTCAGGCTAAGAACAGCACACTTGTGCTATTCTGGCCATATACAGTGCAAATAGCATTCGCGTCTGTTCCCAGCCAGTACAGTGTATTGGACTGATGAGAAGCTCCTGTTTTACTCAGTTTCCAATACTGAGTTGAACTAGATATGCTCCGTTTGTGTAGGAAGCACAGTTCTTTTGTTCTGAGCTAGCTCACTATACGTGCACTATAGGAAACACAGTAGAGTGAAAGAATGCTGTTTTCTCTAAAACAGAGTGTTTTTCTTTCATGGCACACTAGGGTTCAATTAAACTTCCTAAACGGAGTTGAATCACGTTGAGATTCAAGTTCTAGCAGCAAGTGTTCATTAAGGCTAACAACAGCACACTTGTGCGTTTCTGGCCATATACAGTGCAAATAGCATTCGCGTCTGTTCCCAGACAGTACAGTGTATTGGACTGAAGAGAAGCTCCTGTTTTACTCAGTTTCCAATACTGAGTTGTACTAGATATGCCCCGTTTGTGTAGGAAGCACAGTTCTTTTGTTCTGAGCTAGCTCACTTATGGGCCCTATAGGAAACACAGTAGAGGGAAAGAATGCTGTTTTCTCTAAAACAGAGTGTTTTTCTTGCATGGCACACTAGGGTTCAACTAAACTTCCTAAACGGAGTTGAAACACGTTGAGATTCAAGTTCTAGAAGCAAGTGTTCATTCAGGCTAAGAACAGCACACTTGTGCGTTTCTGGCCATATACAGTGCAAATAGCATTCGCGTCTGTTCCCAGACAGTACAGTGTTTTGGACTGAAGAGAAGCTCCCGTTTTCCTCAGTTTCCAATACTGAGTTGAACTAGATATGCCCTGTTTGTGTAGGAAGCACAGTTCTTTTGTTCTGAGCTAGCTCACTGTATGTGCCCTATAGGAAACACAGCAGAGTGAAAGAATGCTTTTTTCTCTAAAACAGAGTGTTCTTCTTGCATGGCACACTAGGGTTCAATTAAACTTCCTAAACGGAGTGGAATCACGTTGAGATTCAAGTTCTAGCAGCAAGTGTTCATTCAGGCTAAGAACAGCACACTTGTGCTATTCTGGCCATATACAGTGCAAATAGCATTTGCGTCTGTTCCCAGCCAGTACAGTGTATTGGACTGATGTGAAGCTCCTGTTTTACTCAGTTTCCAATACTGATTTGAACTAGATATGCCCCGTTT
This sequence comes from Peromyscus maniculatus bairdii, assembly GCF_049852395.1. Classification (NCBI taxonomy): domain Eukaryota; kingdom Metazoa; phylum Chordata; class Mammalia; order Rodentia; family Cricetidae; genus Peromyscus; species Peromyscus maniculatus. Next base: position 1,322,097 of record NC_134862.1, read on the forward strand.
GTGTAGGAAGCACAGTTCTTTTGTTCTGAGCTAGCTCACTTACGGGCCCTATAGGAAACACAGTAGAGTGAAAGAATGCTGTTTTCTCTAAAACAGAGTGTTTTTCTCTCATGGCACACTAGGGTTCAATTAAACATCCTAAACGGAGTTGAGTCACGTTGAGATTCAAGTTCTAGCAGCAAGTGTTCATTCAGGCTAAGAACAGAACACTTGTGCTATTCTGGCCATATACAGTGCAAATAGCATTCGCGTCTGTTCCCAGCCAGTACAGTGTATTGGACTGAAGAGAAGCTCCTGTTTTACTCAGTTTCCAATACTGAGTTGAACTAGATATGCCCCGTTTGTGTAGGAAGCACAGTTCTTTTGTTCTGAGCTAGCTTACTTACGGGCCTTATAGGAAACACAGTAGAGTGAAAGAATGCTGTTTTCTCTAAAACAGAGTGTTTTTCTTGCATGGCACACTAGGGTTCAATTAAACTTCCTAAACGGAGTTGAAACACTTTGAGAATCAAGTTCTAGCAGCAAGTGTTCATTCAGGCTAAGAACAGCACACTTGTGCTATTCTGGCCATATACAGTGCAAATAGCATTCGCGTCTGTTCCCAGCCAGTACAGTGTATTGGACTGAAGAGAAGCTCCTGTTTTACTCAGTTTCCAATACTGAGTTGAACTAGATATGCCCCGTTTGTGTAGGAAGCACAATTCTTTTGTTCTCAGCTAGCTCACTTACGGGCCCTATAGGAAACACAGTAGAGGGAAAGAATGCTGTTTTCTCTAAAACAGAGTGTTTTTCTTGCATGGCACACTAGGGTTCAATTAAACTTCCTAAACGGATTTGAATCACGTTGAGATTCAAGTTCTAGCAGCAAGTGTTCATTCAGGCTAAGAACAGCACACTTGTGCTATTCTGGCCATATACAGTGCAAATAGCATTCGCGTCTGTTCCCAGCCAGTACAGTGTATTGGACTGAAGAGAAGCTCCTGTTTTTCTCAGTTTCCAATACTGAGTTGAACTAGATATGCCCCGTTTGTCTAGGAAGCACAGTTCTTTTGTTCTGAGCTAGCTCACTGTACGTGCCCTATAGGAAACACAGTAGAGTGAAAGAATGCTGTTTTCTCTAAAACAGAGTGTTTTTCTTGCATGGCACACTAGGGTTCAATTAAACTTCATAAACGGAGTTGAAATACGTTGAGATTCAAGTTCTAGCAGCAAGTGTTCATTCAGGCTAAGAACAGAACACTTTGCGTTTCTGGCCATATACAGTGCAAATAGCATTCGCATCTGTTCCCAGACAGTACAGTGTTTTGGACTGAAGAGAAGCTCCTGTTTTACTCAGTTTCCAATACTGAGTTGAACTAGATATGCCCCGTTTGTGTAGGAAGCACAGTTCTTTTGTTCCAAAGTAGCTCACTGTACGTGCCCTATAGGAAACACAGTAAAGTGAAAGAATGCTTTTTTCTCTAAAACAGAGTGTTTTTCTTGCATGGCACAGTAGGGTTCAATTAAACATCCTAAACGGAGTTGAATCACGTTGAGATTCACGTTCTAGCAGCAAGTGTTCATTCAGGCTAAGAACAATACACTTGTGCTATTCTGGCCATATACAGTGCAAATAGCATTCGCGTCTGTTCCCAGCCAGTACAGTGTATTGGACTGAAGAGAAGCTCCTGTTTTACTCAGTTTCCAATACTGAGTTGAACTAGATATGCCCCGTGTGTGTAGGAAGCACACTTCTTTTGTTCTGAGCTAGCTCACTTACGGGCCCTATAGGAAACACAGTAGAGTGAAAGAATGCTGTTTTCTCTAAAACAGAGTGTTTTTCTTGCATGGCACACTAGGGTTCAATTAAACTTCCTAAACGGAGTTGAATCACGTTGAGATTCAAGTTCTAGCAGCAAGTGTTCATTCAGGTTAAGAACAGCACACTTGTGCTATTCTGGCCATATACAGTGCAAATAGCATTCGCGTCTGTTCCCAGACAGTACAGTGTATTGGACTGATGAGAAGCTCCTGTTTTACTCAGTTTCCAATACTGAGTTGAACTAGATATGCCCCGTTTGTGTAGGAAGCACAGTTCTTTTGTTCTGAGCTAGCTCACTGTACGTGCCCTATAGGAAACACAGTAGAGTGAAAGAATGCTGTTTTCTCTAAAACAGAGTGTTTTTCTAGCATGGCACATTAGGGTTCAATTAAACTTCCTAAACGGAGTTGAATCACGTTGAGATTCAAGTTATAGCAGCAAGTGTTCATTCAGGCTAAGAACAGCACACTTGTGCTATTCTGGCCATATACAGTGCAAATAGCTTTCGCGTCTGTTCCAAGCCAGTACAGTGTATTGGACTGAAGAGAAGCTCCTGTTTTACTCAGTTTCCAATACTGAGTTGAACTAGATATGCCCCGTTTGTGTACGAAGCACAGTTCTTTTGTTCTGAGCTAGCTCACTTACGGGCCCTATAGGAAACACAGTAGAGGGAAAGAATGCTGTTTTCTCTAAAACAGAGTGTTTTTCTTTCATGGCACACTAGGGTTCAATTAAACTTCCTAAACGGAGTTGAAACACGTTGAGATTCAAGTTCTAGCAGGAAGTGTTCATTCAGGCTAAGAACAGCACACTTGTGCTATTCTGGCCATATACAGTGCAAATAGCATTCGCGTCTGTTCCCAGCCATTACAGTGTATTGGACTGAGGAGAAGCTCCTGTTTTACTCAGTTTCCAATACTGAGTTGAACTAGATATGCCCCGTTTGTGTAGGAAGCACAGTTCTTTTGTTCCGAAGTAGCTCACTGTACGTGTCCTATAGGAAACACAGTAGAGTGAAAGAATCCTTTTTTCTCTAAAACAGAGTGTTTTTCTTGCATGGCACACTAGGGTTCAATTAAACTTCCTAAACGGAGTTGAATCACGTTGAGATTCACGTTCTAGCAGCAAGTGTTCATTCAGGCTAAGAACAATACACTTGTGCTATTCTGGCCATATACAGTGCAAATAGCATTCGCGTCTGTTCCCAGCCAGTACAGTGTATTGGACTGAAGAGAAGCTCCTGTTTTACTCAGTTTCCAATACTGAGTTGAACTAGATATGCCCCGTTTGTGTAGGAAGCACACTTCTTTTGTTCTGAGCTAGCTCACTTACGGGCCCTATAGGAAACACAGTAGAGTGAAAGAATGCTGTTTTCTCTAAAACAGAGTGTTTTTCTTGCATGGCACACTAGGGTTCAATTAAACTTCCTAAACGGAGTTGAATCACGTTGAGATTCAAGTTCTAGCAGCAAGTGTTCATTCAGGCTAAGAACAGCACACTTGTGCTATTCTGGGCATATACAGTGCAAATAGCATTCGCGTCTGTTCCCAGACAGTACAGTGTATTGGACTGATGAGAAGCTCCTGTTTTACTCAGTTTCCAATACTGAGTTGAACTAGATATGCCCCGTTTGTGTAGGAAGCACAGTTCTTTTGTTCTGAGCTAGCTCACTGTACGTGCCCTATAGGAAACACAGTAGAGTGAAAGAATGCTGTTTTCTCTAAAACAGAGTGTTTTTCTAGCATGGCACATTAGGGTTCAATTAAACTTCCTAAACGGAGTTGAATCACTTTGAGATTCAAGTTATAGCAGCAAGTGTTCATTCAGGCTAAGAACAGCACACTTGTGCTATTCTGGCCATATACAGTGCAAATAGCTTTCGCGTCTGTTCCAAGCCAGTACAGTGTATTGGACTGAAGAGAAGCTCCTGTTTTACTCAGTTTCCAATACTGAGTTGAACTAGATATGCCCCGTTTGTGTACGAAGCACAGTTCTTTTGTTCTGAGCTAGCTCACTTACGGGCCCTATAGGAAACACAGTAGAGGGAAAGAATGCTGTTTTCTCTAAAACAGAGTGTTTTTCTTTCATGGCACACTAGGGTTCAATTAAACTTCCTAAACGGAGTTGAAACACGTTGAGATTCAAGTTCTAGCAGGAAGTGTTCATTCAGGCTAAGAACAGCACACTTGTGCTATTCTGGCCATATACAGTGCAAATAGCATTCGCGTCTGTTCCCAGCCATTACAGTGTATTGGACTGAGGAGAAGCTCCTGTTTTACTCAGTTTCCAATACTGAGTTGAACTAGATATGCCCCGTTTGTGTAGGAAGCACAGTTCTTTTGTTCCGAAGTAGCTCACTGTACGTGTCCTATAGGAAACACAGTAGAGTGAAAGAATCCTTTTTTCTCTAAAACAGAGTGTTTTTCTTGCATGGCACACTAGGGTTCAATTAAACTTCCTAAACGGAGTTGAATCACGTTGAGATTCAAGTTCTAGCAGCAAGTGTTCATTCAGGCTAAGAATAATACACTTGTGCTATTCTGGCCATATACAGTGCAAATAGCATTCGCGTCTGTTCCCAGCCAGTACAGTGTATTGGACTGAAGAGAAGCTCCTGTTTTACTCAGTTTCCAATACTGAGTTGAACTAGATATGCCCCGTTTGTGTACGAAGCACAGTTCTTTTGTTCTGAGCTAGCTCACTTACGGGCCCTATAGGAAACACAGTAGAGGGAAAGAATGCTGTTTTCTCTAAAACAGAGTGTTTTTCTTTCATGGCACACTAGGGTTCAATTAAACTTCCTAAACGGAGTTGAAACACGTTGAGATTCAAGTTCTAGCAGGAAGTGTTCATTCAGGCTAAGAACAGCACACTTGTGCTATTCTGGCCATATACAGTGCAAATAGCATTCGCGTCTGTTCCCAGCCATTACAGTGTATTGGACTGAGGAGAAGCTCCTGTTTTACTCAGTTTCCAATACTGAGTTGAACTAGATATGCCCCGTTTGTGTAGGAAGCACAGTTCTTTTGTTCCGAAGTAGCTCACTGTACGTGTCCTATAGGAAACACAGTAGAGTGAAAGAATCCTTTTTTCTCTAAAACAGAGTGTTTTTCTTGCATGGCACACTAGGGTTCAATTAAACTTCCTAAACGGAGTTGAATCACGTTGAGATTCAAGTTCTAGCAGCAAGTGTTCATTCAGGCTAAGAATAATACACTTGTGCTATTCTGGCCATATACAGTGCAAATAGCATTCGCGTCTGTTCCCAGCCAGTACAGTGTATTGGACTGAAGAGAAGCTCCTGTTTTACTCAGTTTCCAATACTGAGTTGAACTAGATATGCCCCGTTTGTGTAGGAAGCACACTTCTTTTGTTCTGAGCTAGCTCACTTACGGGCCCTATAGGAAACACAGTAGAGTGAAAGAATGCTGTTTTCTCTAAAACAGAGTGTTTTTCTTGCATGGCACACTAGGGTTCAATTAAACTTCCTAAACGGAGTTGAATCACGTTGAGATTCAAGTTCTAGCAGCAAGTGTTCATTCAGGCTAAGAACAGCACACTTGTGCTATTCTAGCCATATACAGTGCAAATAGCATTCGCGTCTGTTCCCAGCCAGTACAGTGTATTGGACTGATGAGAAGCTCCTGTTTTACTCAGTTTCCAATACTGAGTTGAACTAGATATACCCCGTTTGTGTAGGAAGCACAGTTCTTTTGTTCTGAGCTAGCTCACTGTACGTGCCCTATAGGAAACACAGTAGAGTGAAAGAATGCTGTTTTCTCTAAAACAGAGTGTTTTTCTTGCATGGCACATTAGGGTTCAATTAAACTTCCTAAACGGAGTTGAATCACGTTGAGATTCAAGTTCTAGCAGCAAGTGTTCATTCAGGCTAAGAACAGCACACTTGTGCGTTTCTGCCCATATACAGTGCAAATAGCTTTCGCGTCTGTTCCCAGACAGTACAGTGTTTTGGACTGAAGAGAATCTCCTGTTTTACTCAGTTTCCAATACTGAGTTGAACTAGATATGCCCCGTTTGTGTAGCAAGCACAGTCCTTTTGTTCTGAGCTAGCTCACTGTACGTGCCCTATAGGAAACACAGTAGAGTCAAAGAATGCTGTTTTCTCTAAAACAGAGTGTTTTTCTTGCATGGCACACTAGGGTTCAATTAAACTTCCTAAACGGAGTTGAATCACGTTGAGATTCAAGTTCTAGCTGCAAGTGTTCATTCAGGCTAAGAACAGCACACTTGTGCGTTTCTGGCCATATACAGTGCAAATAGCATTCGCGTCTGTTCCCAGACAGTACAGTGTTTTGGAGTGAAGAGAAGCTCCTGTTTTACTCAGTTTTCAATACTCTGTTGAACTAGTTATGCCCCGTTTGTGTAGGAAGCACAGTTCTTTTGTTCTGAGCTAGCTCACTGTATGTGCCCTATAGGAAACACAGTAGAGTGAAAGAATGCTGTTTTCTCTAAAATAGAGTGTTTTTCTTGCATGGCACACTAGGGTTCAATTAAACTTCCTAAACGGAGTTGAATCACGTTGAGATTCAAGTTCTAGCAGCAAGTGTTCATTCATGCTAAGAACAAAACACTTGTGCTATTCTGGCATATACAGTGCAAATAGCATTCGCGTCTGTTCCCAGCCAGTACAGTGTATTGGACTGAAGAGAAGCTCCTGTTTTACTCAGTTTCCAATCTGAGTTGAACTAGATATGCCCCGTTTGTGTAGAAAGCACAGTTCTTTTGTTCTGAGCTAGCTCACTTACGGGCATTATAGGAAACACAGTAGAGGGAAAGAATGCTGTTTTCTCTAAAACAGAGTGTTTTTCTTGCATGGCACACTAGGGTTCAATTAAACTTCCTAAACGGAGTTGAATCACGTTGAGATTCAAGTTCTAGCAGCAAGTGTTCATTCAGGCTAAGAACAGCACACTTGTGCGTTTCTGGCCATATACAGTGCAAATAGCATTCGCATCTGTTCACAGACAGTACAGTGTTTTGGACTGAAGAGAAGCTCCTGTTTTACTCAGTTTCCAATAGTGAGTTGAACTAGATATGCCCCGTTGTGTAGGAAGCACAGTTCTTTTGTTACGAAGTAGCTCACTGTACGTGCCCTATCGGAAACACAGTAGAGTGAAAGAATGCTGTTTTATCTAAAACAGAGCGTTTTTCTTGCATGGCACACTAGGGTTCAATTAAACTTCCTAAACGGAGTTGAATCACGTTGAGATTCATGTTCTAGCAGCAAGTGTTCATTCAGGCTAAGAACAGCACACTTGTGCGTTTCTGGCCATATACAGTGCAAATAGCATTCGCGTCTGTTCCCAGACAGTACAGTGTATTGGACTGAAGAGAAGCTCCTGTTTTACTCAGTTTCCAATACTGAGGTGAACTAGATATGCCCCGTTTGTGTAGGAAGCACAGTTCTTTTGTTCTGAGCTAGCTAACTGTACGTGCCCTATAGGAAACACAGTAGAGTGAAAGAATGCTGTTTTCTCTAAAACAGAGTGTTTTTCTTGCATGGCACACTAGGGTTCAATTAAACTTCCTAAACAGAGTTTAATCAGGTGAGATTCAAGTTCTAGCAGCAACAGTTCATTCAGGCTAATAACAGCACACTTGTGCGTTTCTGGCCATATACAGTGCAAATAGCATTCGCGTCTGTTCCCAGACCATACAGTGTTTTGGGCTGAAGAGATTCTCCCGTTTTACTCAGGTTCCAATACTGAGTTGAACTAGATATGCCCTGTTTGTGTAGGAAGCACAGTTCTTTTGTTTGAGCTAGCTCACTGTATGTGCCATATAGGAAACACAGCGGAGTGAAAGAATGCTGTTTTCTCTAAAAGAGAGTGTTTTTCTTGCATGGCACACTACGGTTCAATTAAACTTCCTAAACGGAGTTGAATCACGTTGAGATTCAAGTTCTAGCAGCAAGTGTTCATTCAGGCTAAGAACAGCACACTTGTGCTATTCTGGCCATATACAGTTCAAATAGCTTTCGCGTCTGTTCCCAGCCAGTACAGTGTATTGGACTGAAGAGAAGCTCCTGTTTTACTCAGTTTCCAATACTGAGTTGAACTAGATATGCCCCGTTTGTGTAGGAAGCACAGTTCTTTTGTTCTGAGCTAGCTCACTTACGGGCCCTATAGGAAACACAGTAGAGGGAAAGAATGCTGTTTTCTCTAAAACAGAGTGTTTTTCTTTCATGGCACACTAGGGTTCAATTAAACTTCCTAAACGGAGTTGAAACACGTTGAGATTCAAGTTCTAGCAGGAAGTGTTCATTCAGGCTAAGAACAGCACACTTGTGCTATTCTGGCAATATACAGTGCAAATAGCATTCGCGTCTGTTCCCAGCCAGTACAGTGTATTGGACTGATGAGAAGCTCCTGTTTTACTCAGTTTCCAATACTGAGTTGAACTAGATATGCCCCGTTTGTGTAGGAAGCACAGTTCTTTTGTTCTCAGCTAGCTCACTTACGGACCCTATAGGAAACACAGTAGAGGGAAAGAATGCTGTTTTCTCTAAAACAGAGTGTTTTTCTTGCATGGCACACTAGGGTTCAATTAAACTTCCTAAACGGATTTGAAACACGTTGACATTCAAGTTCTAGCAGCAAGTGTTCATTCAGGCTAAGAACAGCACACTTGTGCTATTCTGGCCATATACAGTGCAAATAGCTTTCACGTCTGTTCCCAGCCAGTACAGTGTATTGGACTGAAGAGAAGCTCCTGTTTTACTCAGTTTCCAATACTGAGTTGAACTAGATATGCCCCGTTTGTGTAGGAAGCACACTTCTTTTGTTCTGAGCTAGCTCACTTATGGGCCCTATAGGAAACACAGTAGAGGGAAAGAATGCTGTTTTCTCTAAAACAGAGTGTTTTTCTTTCATGGCACACTAGGGTTCAATTAAACTTCCTAAACGGAGTTGAAACACGTTGAGATTCAAGTTCTAGCAGGAAGTGTTCATTCAGGCTAAGAACAGCACACTTGTGCTATTCTGGCCATAGACAGTGCAAATAGCATTCGCGTCTGTTCCCAGCCAGTACAGTGTATTGGACTGATGAGAAGCTCCTGTTTTACTCAGTTTCCAATACTGAGTTGAACTAGATATGCCCCGTTTGTGTAGGAAGCACAGTTCTTTTGTTCTCAGCTAGCTCACTTACGGACCCTATAGAAAACACAGTAGAGCGAAAGAATGCTGTTTTCTCTAAAACAGAGTGTTTTCTTGCATGGCACACTAGGGTTCAATTAAACTTCCTAAACGGATTTGAAACACGTTGACATTCAAGTTCTAGCAGCAAGTGTTCATTCAGGCTAAGAACAGCACACTTGTGCTATTCTGGCCATATACAGTGCAAATAGCTTTCGCGTCTGTTCCCAGCCAGTACAGTGTATTGGACTGAAGAGAAGCTCCTGTTTTACTCAGTTTCCAATACTGAGTTGAACTAGATATGCCCCGTTTGTGTAGGAAGCACACTTCTTTTGTTCTGAGCTAGCTCACTTACGGGCCCTATAGGAAACACAGTAGAGGGAAAGAATGCTGTTTTCTCTAAAACAGAGTGTTTTTCTTTCATGGCACACTAGGGTTCAATTAAACTTCCTAAACGGAGTTGAAACACGTTGAGATTCAAGTTCTAGCAGGAAGTGTTCATTCAGGCTAAGAACAGCACACTTGTGTTATTCTGGCCATATACAGTGCAAATAGCATTCGCGTCTGTTCCCAGCCAGTACAGTGTATTGGACTGATGAGAAGCTCCTGTTTTACTCAGTTTCCAATACTGAGTTGAACTAGATATGCCCCGTTTGTGTAGGAAGCACAGTTCTTTTGTTCTCAGCTAGCTCACTTACGGACCCTATAGGAAACACAGTAGAGGGAAAGAATGCTGTTTTCTCTAAAACAGAGTGTTTTTCTTGCATGGCACACTAGGGTTCAATTAAACTTCCTAAACGGATTTGAAACACGTTGAGATTCAAGTTCTAGCAGCAAGTGTTCATTCAGGCTAAGAACAGCACACTTGTGCTATTCTGGCCATATACAGTGCAAATAGCATTCGCGTCTGTTCCCAGCCAGTACAGTGTATTGGACTGATGAGAAGCTCCTGTTTTACTCAGTTTCCAATACTGAGTTGAACTAGATATACCCCGTTTGTGTAGGAAGCACAGTTCTTTTGTTCTGAGCTAGCTCACTGTACGTGCCCTATAGGAAACACAGTAGAGTGAAAGAATGCTGTTTTCTCTAAAACAGAGTGTTTTTCTTGCATGGAACATTAGGGTTCAATTAAACTTCCTAAACAGAGTTGAATCACGTTGAGATTCAAGTTCTAGCAGCAAGTGTTCATTCAGGCTAAGAACAGCACACTTGTGCGTTTCTGCCCATATACAGTGCAAATAGCTTTCGCGTCTGTTCCCAGACAGTACAGTGTTTTGGACTGAAGAGAAGCTCCTGTTTTACTCAGTTTCCAATACTGAGTTGAACTAGATATGCCCCCTTTGTGTAGCAAGCACAGTCCTTTTGTCCTGAGCTAGCTCACTGTACGTGCCCTATAGGAAACACAGTAGAGTCGAAGAATGCTGTTTTCTCTAAAACGGAGTGTTTTTCTTGCATGGCACACTAGGGTTCAATTAAACTTCCTAAACGGAGTTGAATCACGTTGAGATTCAAGTTCTAGCTGCAAGTGTTCATTCAGGCTAAGAACAGCACACTTGTGCGTTTCTGGCCATATACAGTGCAAATAGCATTCGCGTCTGTTCCCAGACAGTACAGTGTTTTGGAGTGAAGAGAAGCTCCTATTTTACTCAGTTTTCAATACTGTGTTGAACTAGATATGCCCCGTTTGTGTAGGAAGCACAGTTCTTTTGTTCTGATCTAGCTCACTGTACGTGCCCTATAGGAAACACAGTAGAGTGAAAGAATGCTGTTTTCTCTAAAATAGAGTGTTTTTCTTGCATGGCAAACTAGGGTTCAATTAAACTTCCTAAACGGAGTTGAATCACGTTGAGATTCAAGTTCTAGCAGCAAGTGTTCATTCATGCTAAGAACAACACACTTGTGCTATTCTGGCATATACAGTGCAAATAGCATTCGCGTCTGTTCCCAGCCAGTACAGTGTATTGGACTGAAGAGAAGCTCCTGTTTTACTCAGTTTCCAATACTGAGTTGAACTAGATATGCCCCGTTTGTGTAGGAAGCACACTTCTTTTGTTCTGAGCTAGCTCACTTACGGGCCCTATAGGAAACACAGTAGAGGGAAAGAATGCTGTTTTCTCTAAAACAGAGTGTTTTTCTTGCATGGCACACTAGGGTTCAATTAAACTTCCTAAACGGAGTTGAAACACGTTGAGATTCAAGTTATAGCAGGAAGTGTTCATTCAGGCTAAGAACGGCACACTTGTGCTATTCTGGCCATATACAGTGCAAATAGCATTAGCGTCTGTTCCCAGCCAGTACAGTGTATTGGACTGATGAGAAGCTCCTGTTTTACTCAGTTTCCAATACTGAGTTGAACTAGATATGCCCCGTTTGTGTAGGAAGCACAGTTCTTTTGTTCTGAGCTAGCTCACTGTACGTGCCCTATAGGAAACACAGTAGAGTGAAAGAATGCTGTTTTCTCTAAAACAGAGCGTTTTTCTTGCATGGCACACTAGGGTTCAATTAAACTTCCTAAACGGAGTTGAATCACGTTGAGATTCATGTTCTAGCAGCAAGTGTTCATTCAGGCTAAGAACAGCACACTTGTGCGTTTCTGGCCATATACAGTGCAAATAGCATTCGCGTCTGTTCCCAGACAGTACAGTGTATTGGACTGAAGAGAAGCTCCTGTTTTACTCAGTTTCCAATACTGAGTTGAACTAGATATGCCCCGTTTGTGTAGGAAGCACAGTTCTTTTGTTCTGAGCTAGCTAACTGTACGTGCCCTATAGGAAACACAGTAGAGTGAAAGAATGCTGTTTTCTCTAAAACAGAGCGTTTTTCTTGCATGGCACACTAGGGTTCAATTAAACTTCCTAAACGGAGTTGAATCACGTTGAGATTCAAGTTCTAGCAGCAAGTGTTCATTCAGGCTAAGAACAGCACACTTGTGCTTTTCCGGCCATATACAGTACTAATAGCATTCGCGTCTGTTCCCAACCAGTACAGTGTATTGGACTGAAGAGAAGCTCCTGTTTTACTCAGTTTCCAATAAGGAGTTGAGCTAGATATGCCCCGTTTGTGTAGGAAGCACAGTTCTTTTGTTCTGAGCTAGCTCACTGTACGTGCCCTATAGGAAACCCAGTAGAGTGAAAGAATGCTGTTTTCTCTAAAACAGAGTGTTTTTCTTGCATGGCACACTAGGGTTCAATTAAACTTCCTAAACGGAGTTGAATCACGTTGAGATTCAAGTTCTAGCAGCAAGTGTTCATTCAGGCTAAGAAGAGCACACTTGTGCGTTTCTGGCCATATACAGTGCAAATAGCATTCGCATCTGTTCCCAGTCAGTACAGTGTTTTGGACTGAAGAGAAGCTCCTGTTTTACTCAGTTTCCAATTGTGAGTTGAACTAGATATGCCCCGTTGTTTAGGAAGCACAGTTCTTTTGTTCCGAAGTAGCTCACTGTACGTGCCCTATAGGAAACACAGTAGAGTGAAAGAATGCTGTTTTATCTAAAACAGAGCGTTTTTCTTGCATGGCACACTAGGGTTCAATTAAACTTCCTAAACGGAGTTGAATCACGTTGAGATTCAAGTTCTAGCAGAAAGTGTTCATTCAGGCTAAGAACAGCACTCTTGTGCTTTTCCGGCCATATACAGTACAAATAGCATTCGCGTCTGTTCCCAACCAGTACAGTGTATTGGACTGAAGAGAAGCTCCTGTTTTACTCAGTTTCCAATACTGAGTTGAGCTAGATATGCCCCGTTTTTGTAGGAAGCACAGTTCTTTTGTTCTGAGCTAGCTCACTTACGGGCCCTATAGGAAACACAGTAGAGTGAAAGAATGCTGTTTTCCCTAAAACAGAGCGTTTTTCTTGCATGGCACACTAGGGTTCAATTAAACTTCCTAAACGGAGTTGAATCACGTTGAGATTCAAGTTCTAGCAGCAAGTGTTCAGTCAGTCTAAGAACAGCACACTTGTGCTTTTCTGGCCATATACAGTGCAAATAGCATTTGCGTCTGTTCCCAGCCAGTACAGTGTATTGGACTGAAGAGAAGCTCCTGTTTTACTCAGTTTCCAATACTGAGTTGAACTAGATATGCCCCGTTTGTGTAGGAAGCACAGTTCTTTTGTTCTGAGCTAGCTAACTGTACGTGCCCTATAGGAAACACAGTAGAGTGAAAGAATGCTGTTTTCTCTAAAACAGAGTGTTTGTCTTGCATGGCACACTAGGGTTCAATTAAACTTCCTAAACGGAGTTGAATCACGTTGAGATTCAAGTTCTAGCAGCAAGTGTTCATTCAGGCTAAGAACAGCACACTTGTGCTATTCTGGACAAATATACTTCAAATAGCATTCGTGTCTGTTCCCAGCCAGTACAGTGTATTGGACTGAAGAGAAGCTCCTGTTTTACTCAGTTTCCGATACTGAATTGATCTAGATATGCCCCGTTTGTGTAGGAAGCACAGTTCTTTTGTTCTGAGCTACCTCACTGTACGTGCCCTATAGGAAACACTGTAGAGTGCAAGAATGCTGTTTTCTCTAAAACAGAGTGTTTTTCTTCCATGGCACACTAGGGTTCAATTAAACTTCCTAAATGGAGTTGAATCACGTTGAGATTCAAGTTCTAGCAGCAAGTGTTCATTCAGGCTAAGAACAGAACACTTGTGCTATTCTGGCCATATACAGTGCAAATAGCTTTCGCGTCTGTTCCCAGCCAGTACCGTGTATTGGACTGAAGAGAAGCTCCTGTTTTACTCAGTTTCCAATACTGAGTTGAACTAGATATGCCCCGTTTGTGAAGGAAGCACACTTCTTTTGTTTTGAGCTAGCTCACTTACGGGCCCTATAGGAAACACAGTAGAGGGAAAAAATGCTGTTTTCTCTAAAACAGAGTGTTTTTTTCTTGCATGGCACACTAGGGTTCAATTAAACTTCCTAAACGGAGTTGAATCACGTTGAGATTCAAGTTCTAGCAGCAAGTGTTCATTCAGGCTAAGAACAGCACACTTGTGCTATTCTGGCCATATACAGTGCAAATAGCATTCATGTCTGTTCCCAGCAAGTACAGTGTATTGGACTGAAGAGAAGCTCCTGTTTTACTCAGTTTCCAATACTGAGTTGAACTAGATATGCCCCGTTTGTGTACGAAGCACACTTCTTTTGTTCTGAGCTAACTCACTTACGGGCCCTATAGGAAACACAGTAGAGGGAACGAATGCTGTTTTCTCTAAAACAGAGTGTTTTTCTTGCATGGCACACTAGGGTTCAATTAAACTTCCTAAACGGAGTTGAATCACGTTGAGATTCAAGTTCTAGCAGCAAGTGTTCATTCAGGCTAAGAACAGAACACTTGTGCTATTCTGGCCATATACAGTGCAAATAGCTTTCGCGTCTGTTCCCAGCCAGTACCGTGTATTGGACTGAAGAGAAGCTCCTGTTTTACTCAGTTTCCAATACTGAGTTGAACTAGATATGCCCCGTTTGTGTAGGAAGCACACTTCTTTTGTTCTGAGCTAGCTCACTGTACGTGCCCTATAGGAAACACAGTAGAGGGAAAGAATGCTGTTTTCTCTAAAACAGAGTGTTTTTCTTGCATAGCACACTAGGGTTCAATTAAACTTCCTAAACGGAGTTCAATCACGTTGTGATTCAAGTTCTAGCAGCAAGTGTCCATTCAGGCTAAGAACAGCACACTTGTGCTATTCTGGCCATATACAGTACAAATAGCATTCGCGTCTGTTTCCAGCCAGTACAGTGTATTGGACTGAAGGGAAGCTATTGTTTTACTCAGTTTCCAATACTGAGTACAACTATATATGCCCCGTTTATGTAGGAAGCACAGTTCTTATGTTCTGAACTAGCTCACTGTACGTGCCCTATAGGAAACACAGTAGAGGGAAAGAATGCTGTTTTCTCTAAAACAGAGTGTTTTTTTGAATGGCACACTAGGGTTCAATTAAACTTCCTAAACGGAGTTGAAACACGTTGAGATTCAAGTTCTAGCAGCAAGTGTTCTTTCAGGCTAAGAACAGCACACTTGTGTGTTTCTGGCCATATACAGTGCAAATAGCATTCGCGTCTGTTCCCAGCCAGTACAGTGTTTCGGACTGAAGAGAAGCTCCTGTTTTACTCAGTTTCCAATACTGAGTTGAACTAGATATGCCCCGTTTGTGTAGAAAGCACAGGTCTTTTGTTCTGAGCTAGCTCACTTACGGGCCCTATAGCAAACACAGTAGAGTGCAAGAATACTGTTTTCTCTAAAACAGAGTGTTTTTCTTGCATGGCACACTAGGGTTCAATTAAACTTCCTAAACGGAGTTGAATCACGTTGAGATTCAAGTTCTAGCAGCAAGTGTTCATTCAGGCTAAGAACAGCACACTTGTGCTATTCTGGCCATATACAGTGCAAATAGCATTCACGTCTGTTCCCAGCCAGTACAGTGTATTGGACTGAAGAGAAGCTCCTGTTTTACTCAGTTTCCAATACTGAGTTGAACTAGATATGCCCCGTTTGTGTAGGAAGCACAGTTCTTTTGTTCTTAGCTAGCTAACTGTACGTGCCCTATAGGAAACACAGTAGAGTGAAAGAATGGTGTTTTCTCTAAAACAGAGTGTTTTTCTTGCATGGCACACTAGGGTTCAATTAAACTTCCTAAACGGAGTTGAATCACGTTGAGATTCAAGTTCTAGCAGCAAGTGTTCATTCAGGCTAAGAACAGCACACTTGTGCTATTCTGGCCATATACAGTGCAAATAGCATTCGCGTCTGTTCCCAGACAGTACAGTGTATTGGACTGATGAGAAGCTCCTGTTTTACTCAGTTTCCAATACTGAGTTGAACTAGATATGCCCCGTTTGTGTAGGAAGCACAGTTCTTTTGTTCTGAGCTAGCTCACTTACGGGCCCTATAGGAAACACAGTAGAGGGAAAGAATGCTGTTTTCTCTAAAACAGAGTGTTTTTTTCTTGCATGGCACACTAGGGTTCAATTAAACTTCCTAAACGGAGTTGAATCACGTTGAGGTTCAAGTTCTAGCAGCAAGTGTTCATTCAGGCTAAGAACAGCACACTTGTGTGTTTCTGGCCATATACAGTGCAAATAGCATTCGCGTCTTTTCCCAGCCAGTACAGTGTACTGGACTGAAGAGAAGCTCCTGTTTTACTCAGTTTCCAATACTGAGTTGAACTAGATATGCCCCGTTTGTGTAGGAAGCACACTTCTTTTGTTCTGAGCTAGCTCACTGTACGTGCCCTATAGGAAACACAGTAGAGGGAAAGAATGCTGTTTTCTCTAAAACAGAGTGTTTTTCTTGCAAGGCACACTAGGGTTCAATTAAACTTTGTAAACGGAGTGGAATCACGTTGAGATTCAAGTTCTAGCAGCAAGTGTTCATTCAGGCTAAGAACAGCACACTTGTGCTATTCAGGCCCTATATAGTGCAAATAGCATTCGCGTCTGTTCCCAGCCAGTACAGTGTATTGGACTGAAGAGAAGCTCCTGTTTTACTCAGTTTCCAATACTGAGTTGAACTAGATATGCCCGGTTTGTGTAGGAAGCACAGTTCTTTTGTTCTGAGCTAGCTCACTGTACGTGCCCTATAGGAAACACAGCGGAGTGAAAGAATGCTGCTTTCTCTAAAACAGAGTGTTTTTCTTGCATGGCACACTAGGGTTCAATTACACTTCCTAAACGGAGTTGAATCACATTGAGATTCAAGTTCTAGCAGCAAGTGTTCATTCAGGCTAAGAACAGCACACTTGTGCTTTTCTGGCCATATACAGTGCAAATAGCTTTCGCGTCTGTTACCAACCAGTACAGTGTATTGGACTGAAGAGAAGCTCCTGTTTTACTCAGTTTCCAATACTGAGTTGAGCTAGATATGCCCCGTTTGTGTAGGAAGCGCAGTTCTTTTGTTCTGAGCTAGCTCACTGTACGTGCCCTATAGGAAACACAGTAGAGGGAAAGAATGCTGTTTTCTCTAAAACAGAGCGTTTTTCTTGCATGGCACACTAGGGTTCAATTAAACTTCCTAAACGGAGTTGAATCACGTTGAGATTCAAGTTCTAGGAGCAAGTGTTCATTCAGGTTAAGAACAGAACACTTGTGCTTTTCTGGCCATATACAGTGCAAATAGCATTCGCGTCTGTTCCCAAGCAGTACAGTGTATTGGACTGAAGAGTGCTCCTGTTTTACTCAGTTTCCATTACTGAGTTGAACTAGATATGCCCCGTTTGTGTAGGAAGGACAGATCTTTTGTTCTGAGCTAACTCACTTACGGGCCCTATAGGAAACACATTAGAGTGAAAGAATGCTGTTTTCTCTAAAACAGAGTGTTTTTCTTGCATGGCACACTAGGGTTCAATTAAACTTCCTAAACGGAGTTGAATCACGTTGAGATTCAAGTTCTAGCAGCAAGTGTTCTTTCAGGCTAAGAACAGCACACTTGTGTGTTTCTGGCCATATACAGTGCAAATAGCATTCGCGACTGTTCCCAGCCAGTACAGTGTATTGGACTGCTGAGAAGCTCCTGTTTTACTCAGTTTCCAATACTGAGTTGAACTAGATATGCCCCGTTTGTGTAGAAAGCACAGTTCTTTTGTTCTGAGCTAGCTCACTTACGGGCCCTATAGCAAACACAGTAGAGTGCAAGAATGCTGTTTTCTCTAAAACAGAGTGTTTTTCTTGCATGGCACACTAGGGTTCAATTAAACTTCCTAAACGGAGTTGAATCACGTTGAGATTCAAGTTCTAGCAGCAAGTGTTCATTCAGGCTAAGAACAGCACACTTGTGCATTTCTGGCCATATACAGTGCAAATAGCATTCGCGTCCGTTCCCAGCCAGTACAGTGTATTGGACTGAAGAGAAGCTCCTGTTTTACTCAGTTTCCAATACTGAGTTAAACTAGATATGCCCCGTTTGTGTAGGAAGCACAGTTCTTTTGTTCATAGCTAGCTAACTGTACGTGCCCAAAGGAAACACAGTAGAGTGAAAGAATGCTGTTTTCTCTAAAACAGAGTGTTTTTCTTGCATGGCACACTAGGGTTCAATTAAACTTCCTAAACGGAGTTGAATCACGTTGAGATTCAAGTTCTAGCAGCAAATGTTCATTCAGGCTAAGAACAGCACACTTGTGCTATTCTGGCCATATACAATGCAAATAGCATTCGCGTCTGTTCCCAGCCAGTACAGTGTATTGGACTGCTGAGAAGCTCCTGTTTTACTCAGTTTCCAATACTGAGTTGAACTAGATATGCCCCGTTTGTGTAGGAAGCACACTTCTTTTGTTCTGAGCTAGCTCACTGTACGTGCCCTATAGGAAACACAGTAGAGTGAAAGAATGCTGTTTTCTCTAAAACAGAGTGTTTTTCTTGCATGGCACACTAGGGTTCAATTAAACTTCCTAAACGGAGTTGAATCACGTTGAGATTCAAGTCTAGGAGCAAGTGTTCATTCAGGCTAAGAACGGCACACTTGTGTGTTTCTGGCCATATACAGTGCAAATAGCATTCGCGACTGTTCCCAGACAGTACAGTGTTTTGGACTGAAGAGAAGCTCCTGTTTTACTCAGTTTCCAATACTGAGTTGAACTAGATATGCCCTGTTTGTGTAGAAAGCACAGTTCTTTTGTTCTGAGCTAGCTCACTTACGGGCCCTATAGCAAACACAGTAGAGGGAAAGAATGCTGTTTTCTCTAAAACAGAGTGTTTTTCTTGCATGGCACACTAGGGTTCAATTAAACTTCCTAAACGGAGTTGAATCACGTTGAGATTCAAGTTCTAGCAGCAAGTGTTCATTCAGGCTAAGAACAGCACACTTGTGCTATTCTGGCCAAATATATTTCAAATAGCATTCGTGTCTGTTCCCAGCCAGTACAGTGTATTGGACTGAAGAGAAGCTCCTGTTTTACTCAGTTTCCAATACTGAGTTGAACTAGATATGCCCCGTTTGTGTAGGAAGCACAGTTCTTTTGTTCTGAGCTAGCTCACTGTACGTGCCCTATAGGAAACACAGCGGAGTGAAAGAATGCTGTTTTCTCTAAAACAGAGTGTTTTTCTTGCATGGCACACTAGGGTTCAATTAAACTTCCTAAACGGAGTTGAATCACGTTGAGATTCAAGCTCTAGCAGCAAGTGTTCATTCAGGCTAAGAACAGCACACTTGTGCTTTTCTGGCCATATACAGTGCAAATAGCATGCGTGTCTGTTACCAACCTGTACAGTGTATTGGACTGAAGAAAAGCTCCTGTTTTACTCAGTTTCCTATACTGAGTTGAGCTAGATATGCCCCGTTTGTGTAGGAAGCACAGTTCTTTTGTTCTGAGCTAGCTCACTGTACGTGCCCTATAGGAAACACAGTAGAGGGAAAGAATGCTGTTTTCTCTAAAACAGAGCGTTTTTCTTGCATGGCACACTAGGGTTCAATTAAACTTCCTAAACGGAGTTGAAAAACGTTGAGATTCAAGTTCTAGCAGCAAGTGTTCATTCAGGCTAAAAACCGCACACTTGTGCTATTCTGGCCATATACAGTGCAAATAGCATTCGCGTCTGTTCCCAGCCAGTACAGTGTATTGGACTGATGAGAAGCTCCTCTTTTACTCAGTGTCCTATACTGAGTTGAGCTAGATATGCCCCGTTTGTGTAGGAAGCACAGTTCTTTTGTTGTGAGCTAGCTCACTTACGGGCCCTATAGGAAACACAGTAGAGGGAAACAATGCTGTTTTCTCTAAAACAGAGTGTTTTTCTTGCATGGCACACTAGGGTTCAATTAAACTTTCTAAACGGAGTTGAAACACGTTGAGATTCAAGTTCTAGCAGCAAGTGTTCATTCAGGCTAAGAACAGCACACTTGTGTGTTTCTGGAGATATACAGTGCAAATAGCATTCGCGACTGTTTCCAGCCAGTACAGTGTATTGGTCTGAAGAGAAGCTCCTGTTTTACTCAGTTTCCAATACTGAGTTGAACTAGATATGCCCCGTTTGTGTAGGAAGCACAGTTCTTTTGTTCTGAGCTAGTTCACTTACGGGCCCTATAGAAAACACAGTAGAGTGAAAGAATGCTGTTTTCTCTAAAACAGAGTGTTTTTCTTGCATGGCACACTAGGGTTCAATTAAACTTCCTAAACGGAGTTGAAAAACGTTGAGATTAATGTTCTAGCAGCAAGTGTTCATTCAGGCTAAGAACATCACACTTGTGCTATTCTGGCCATGTACAGTGCAAATAGCATTCGCGTCTGTTCCCAGCCAGTACAGTGTATGGGACTGAAGAGAGCTCCTGTTTTACTCAGTTTCCAATACTGAGTTGAACTAGATATGCCCCGTTTGTGTAGGAAGCACACTTCTTTTGTTCTGAGCTAGCTCACTGTACGTGCCCTATAGGAAACACAGTAGAGGGAAAGAATGCTGTTTTCTCTAAAACAGAGTGTTTTTCTTGCATAGCACACTAGGGTTCAATTAAACTTCCTAAACGGAGTTCAATCACGTTGTGATTCAAGTTCTAGCAGCAAGTGTCCATTCAGGCTAAGAACAGCACACTTGTGCTATTCTGGCCATATACAGTACAAATAGCATTCGCGTCTGTTTCCAGCCAGTACAGTGTATTGGACTGAAGGGAAGCTATTGTTTTACTCAGTTTCCAATACTGAGTACAACTATATATGCCCCGTTTATGTAGGAAGCACAGTTCTTATGTTCTGAACTAGCTCACTGTACGTGCCCTATAGGAAACACAGTAGAGGGAAAGAATGCTGTTTTCTCTAAAACAGAGTGTTTTTTTGAATGGCACACTAGGGTTCAATTAAACTTCCTAAACGGAGTTGAAACACGTTGAGATTCAAGTTCTAGCAGCAAGTGTTCTTTCAGGCTAAGAACAGCACACTTGTGTGTTTCTGGCCATATACAGTGCAAATAGCATTCGCGTCTGTTCCCAGCCAGTACAGTGTTTCGGACTGAAGAGAAGCTCCTGTTTTACTCAGTTTCCAATACTGAGTTGAACTAGATATGCCCCGTTTGTGTAGAAAGCACAGGTCTTTTGTTCTGAGCTAGCTCACTTACGGGCCCTATAGCAAACACAGTAGAGTGCAAGAATACTGTTTTCTCTAAAACAGAGTGTTTTTCTTGCATGGCACACTAGGGTTCAATTAAACTTCCTAAACGGAGTTGAATCACGTTGAGATTCAAGTTCTAGCAGCAAGTGTTCATTCAGGCTAAGAACAGCACACTTGTGCTATTCTGGCCATATACAGTGCAAATAGCATTCACGTCTGTTCCCAGCCAGTACAGTGTATTGGACTGAAGAGAAGCTCCTGTTTTACTCAGTTTCCAATACTGAGTTGAACTAGATATGCCCCGTTTGTGTAGGAAGCACAGTTCTTTTGTTCTTAGCTAGCTAACTGTACGTGCCCTATAGGAAACACAGTAGAGTGAAAGAATGGTGTTTTCTCTAAAACAGAGTGTTTTTCTTGCATGGCACACTAGGGTTCAATTAAACTTCCTAAACGGAGTTGAATCACGTTGAGATTCAAGTTCTAGCAGCAAGTGTTCATTCAGGCTAAGAACAGCACACTTGTGCTATTCTGGCCATATACAGTGCAAATAGCATTCGCGTCTGTTCCCAGACAGTACAGTGTATTGGACTGATGAGAAGCTCCTGTTTTACTCAGTTTCCAATACTGAGTTGAACTAGATATGCCCCGTTTGTGTAGGAAGCACAGTTCTTTTGTTCTGAGCTAGCTCACTTACGGGCCCTATAGGAAACACAGTAGAGGGAAAGAATGCTGTTTTCTCTAAAACAGAGTGTTTTTTTCTTGCATGGCACACTAGGGTTCAATTAAACTTCCTAAACGGAGTTGAATCACGTTGAGGTTCAAGTTCTAGCAGCAAGTGTTCATTCAGGCTAAGAACAGCACACTTGTGTGTTTCTGGCCATATACAGTGCAAATAGCATTCGCGTCTTTTCCCAGCCAGTACAGTGTACTGGACTGAAGAGAAGCTCCTGTTTTACTCAGTTTCCAATACTGAGTTGAACTAGATATGCCCCGTTTGTGTAGGAAGCACACTTCTTTTGTTCTGAGCTAGCTCACTGTACGTGCCCTATAGGAAACACAGTAGAGGGAAAGAATGCTGTTTTCTCTAAAACAGAGTGTTTTTCTTGCAAGGCACACTAGGGTTCAATTAAACTTTGTAAACGGAGTGGAATCACGTTGAGATTCAAGTTCTAGCAGCAAGTGTTCATTCAGGCTAAGAACAGCACACTTGTGCTATTCAGGCCCTATATAGTGCAAATAGCATTCGCGTCTGTTCCCAGCCAGTACAGTGTATTGGACTGAAGAGAAGCTCCTGTTTTACTCAGTTTCCAATACTGAGTTGAACTAGATATGCCCGGTTTGTGTAGGAAGCACAGTTCTTTTGTTCTGAGCTAGCTCACTGTACGTGCCCTATAGGAAACACAGCGGAGTGAAAGAATGCTGCTTTCTCTAAAACAGAGTGTTTTTCTTGCATGGCACACTAGGGTTCAATTACACTTCCTAAACGGAGTTGAATCACATTGAGATTCAAGTTCTAGCAGCAAGTGTTCATTCAGGCTAAGAACAGCACACTTGTGCTTTTCTGGCCATATACAGTGCAAATAGCTTTCGCGTTGTTACCAACCAGTACAGTGTATTGGACTGAAGAGAAGCTCCTGTTTTACTCAGTTTCCAATACTGAGTTGAGCTAGATATGCCCCGTTTGTGTAGGAAGCGCAGTTCTTTTGTTCTGAGCTAGCTCACTGTACGTGCCCTATAGGAAACACAGTAGAGGGAAAGAATGCTGTTTTCTCTAAAACAGAGCGTTTTTCTTGCATGGCACACTAGGGTTCAATTAAACTTCCTAAACGGAGTTGAATCACGTTGAGATTCAAGTTCTAGCAGCAAGTGTTCATTCAGGTTAAGAACAGAACACTTGTGCTTTTCTGGCCATATACAGTGCAAATAGCATTCGCGTCTGTTCCCAAGCAGTACAGTGTATTGGACTGAAGAGTGCTCCTGTTTTACTCAGTTTCCATTACTGAGTTGAACTAGATATGCCCCGTTTGTGTAGGAAGGACAGATCTTTTGTTCTGAGCTAACTCACTTACGGGCCCTATAGGAAACACATTAGAGTGAAAGAATGCTGTTTTCTCTAAAACAGAGTGTTTTTCTTGCATGGCACACTAGGGTTCAATTAAACTTCCTAAACGGAGTTGAATCACGTTGAGATTCAAGTTCTAGCAGCAAGTGTTCTTTCAGGCTAAGAACAGCACACTTGTGTGTTTCTGGCCATATACAGTGCAAATAGCATTCGCGTCTGTTCCCAGCCAGTACAGTGTATTGGACTGCTGAGAAGCTCCTGTTTTACTCAGTTTCCAATACTGAGTTGAACTAGATATGCCCCGTTTGTGTAGAAAGCACAGTTCTTTTGTTCTGAGCTAGCTCACTTACGGGCCCTATAGCAAACACAGTAGAGTGCAAGAATGCTGTTTTCTCTAAAACAGAGTGTTTTTCTTGCATGGCACACTAGGGTTCAATTAAACTTCCTAAACGGAGTTGAATCACGTTGAGATTCAAGTTCTAGCAGCAAGTGTTCATTCAGGCTAAGAACAGCACACTTGTGCATTTCTGGCCATATACAGTGCAAATAGCATTCGCGTCTGTTCCCAGCCAGTACAGTGTATTGGACTGAAGAGAAGCTCCTGTTTTACTCAGTTTCCAATACTGAGTTAAACTAGATATGCCCCGTTTGTGTAGGAAGCACAGTTCTTTTGTTCATAGCTAGCTAACTGTACGTGCCCAAAGGAAACACAGTAGAGTGAAAGAATGCTGTTTTCTCTAAAACAGAGTGTTTTTCTTGCATGGCACACTAGGGTTCAATTAAACTTCCTAAACGGAGTTGAATCACGTTGAGATTCAAGTTCTAGCAGCAAATGTTCATTCAGGCTAAGAACAGCACACTTGTGCTATTCTGGCCATATACAGTGCAAATAGCATTCGCGTCTGTTCCCAGCCAGTACAGTGTATTGGACTGCTGAGAAGCTCCTGTTTTACTCAGTTTCCAATACTGAGTTGAACTAGATATGCCCCGTTTGTGTAGGAAGCACACTTCTTTTGTTCTGAGCTAGCTCACTGTACGTGCCCTATAGGAAACACAGTAGAGTGAAAGAATGCTGTTTTCTCTAAAACAGAGTGTTTTTTTTGCAAGGCACACTAGGGTTCAATTAAACTTTGTAAACGGAGTTGAATCACGTTGAGATTCAAGTTCTAGCAGCAAGTGTTCATTCAGGCTAAGAACAGCACACTTGTGCTATTCTGGCCCTATATAGTACAAATAGCATTCGCGTCTGTTCCCAGCCAGTACAGTGTATTGGACTGAAGATAAGCTCCTGTTTTACTCAGTTTCCAATACTGAGTTGAACTAGATATGCCCCGTTTGTGTAGGAAGCACAGTTCTTTTGTTCTGAGCTAGCACACTGTACGTGCCCTATAGGAAACACAGCGGAGTGAAAGAATGCTGCTTTCTCTAAAACAGAGTGTTTTTCTTGCATGGCACACTAGGGTTCAATTACACTTCCTAAACGGAGTTGAATCACATTGAGATTCAAGTTCTAGCAGCAAGTGTTCATTCAGGCTAAGAACAGCACACTTGTGCTTTTCTGGCCATATACAGTGCAAATAGCATTCGCGTCTGTTACCAACAAGTACAGTGTATTGGACTGAAGAGAAGCTCCTGTTTTACTCAGTTTCCAATACTGAGTTGAGCTAGATATGCCCCGTTTGTGTAGGAAGCGCAGTTCTTTTGTTCTGAGCTAGCTCACTGTACGTGCCCTATGGGAAACACAGTAGAGGGAAAGAATTCTGTTTTCTCTAAAACAGAGCGTTTTTCTTGCATGGCACACTAGGGTTCAATTAAACTTCCTAAACGGAGTTGAATCACGTTGAGATTCAATTTCTAGCAGCAAGTGTTCATTCAGGCTAAGAACAGCACACTTGTGCTATTCTGGCCATATACAGTGCAAATAGCATTCGCGTCTGTTCCCAAGCAGTACAGTGTATTGGACTGAAGAGTGCTCCTGTTTTTCTCAGTTTCCAATACTGAGTTGAACTAGATATGCCTCGTTTGTGGAGGAAGCACAGTTCTTTTGTTCTGAGCTAACTCACTTACGGGCCCTATAGGAAACACAGTAGAGTGAAAGAATGCTGTTTTCTCTAAAACAGAGTGTTTTTCTTGCATGGCACACTAGGGTTCAATTAAACTTCCTAAACGGAGTTGAATCACGTTGAGATTCAAGTCTAGGAGCAAGTGTTCATTCAGGCTAAGAACGGCACACTTGTGTGTTTCTGGCCATATACAGTGCAAATAGCATTCGCGACTGTTCCCAGACAGTACAGTGTTTTGGACTGAAGAGAAGCTCCTGTTTTACTCAGTTTCCAATACTGAGTTGAACTAGATATGCCCTGTTTGTGTAGAAAGCACAGTTCTTTTGTTCTGAGCTAGCTCACTTACGGGCCCTATAGCAAACACAGTAGAGGGAAAGAATGCTGTTTTCTCTAAAACAGAGTGTTTTTCTTGCATGGCACACTAGGGTTCAATTAAACTTCCTAAACGGAGTTGAATCACGTGGAGATTCAAGTTCTAGCAGCAAGTGTTCATTCAGGCTAAGAACAGCACACTTGTGCTATTCTGGCCAAATATATTTCAAATAGCATTCGTGTCTGTTCCCAGCCAGTACAGTGTATTGGAATGAAGAGAAGCTCCTGTTTTACTCAGTTTCCAATACTGAGTTGAACTAGATATGCCCCGTTTGTGTAGGAAGCACAGTTCTTTTGTTCTGAGCTAGCTCACTGTACGTGCCCTATAGGAAACACAGCGGAGTGAAAGAATGCTGTTTTCTCTAAAACAGAGTGTTTTTCTTGCATGGCACACTAGGGTTCAATTAAACTTCCTAAACGGAGTTGAATCACGTTGAGATTCAAGCTCTAGCAGCAAGTGTTCATTCAGGCTAAGAACAGCACACTTGTGCTTTTCTGGCCATATACAGTGCAAATAGCATGCGTGTCTGTTACCAACCTGTACAGTGTATTGGACTGAAGAAAAGCTCCTGTTTTACTCAGTTTCCTATACTGAGTTGAGCTAGATATGCCCCGTTTGTGTAGGAAGCACAGTTCTTTTGTTCTGAGCTAGCTCACTGTACGTGCCCTATAGGAAACACAGTAGAGGGAAAGAATGCTGTTTTCTCTAAAACAGAGCGTTTTTCTTGCATGGCACACTAGGGTTCAATTAAACTTCCTAAATGGAGTTGAGTCACGTTGAGATTCAAGTTCTAGCAGCAAGTGTTCATTCAGGCTAAGAACAGCACACTTGTGCTATTCTGGCCATATACAGTGCAAATAGCTTTCCCGTCTGTTACCAGCCAGTACAGTGTATTGGACTGATGAGAAGCTCCTCTTTTACTCAGTGTCCTATACTGAGTTGAGCTAGATATGCCCCGTTTGTGTAGGAAGCACAGTTCTTTTGTTCTGAGCTAGCTCACTTACGGGCCCTATAGGAAACACAGTAGAGGGAAACAATGCTGTTTTCTCTAAAACAGAGTGTTTTTCTTGCATGGCACACTAGGGTTCAATTAAACTTTCTAAACGGAGTTGAAACACGTTGAGATTCAAGTTCTAGCAGCAAGTGTTCATTCAGGCTAAGAACAGCACACTTGTGTGTTTCTGGAGATATACAGTGCAAATAGCATTCGCGACTGTTTCCAGCCAGTACAGTGTATTGGTCTGAAGAGAAGCTCCTGTTTTACTCAGTTTCCAATACTGAGTTGAACTAGATATGCCCCGTTTGTGTAGGAAGCACAGTTCTTTTGTTCTGAGCTAGTTCACTTACGGGCCCTATAGAAAACACAGTAGAGTGAAAGAATGCTGTTTTCTCTAAAACAGAGTGTTTTTCTTGCATGGCACACTAGGGTTCAATTAAACTTCCTAAACGGAGTTGAAAAACGTTGAGATTAATGTTCTAGCAGCAAGTGTTCATTCAGGCTAAGAACATCACACTTGTGCTATTCTGGCCATGTACAGTGCAAATAGCATTCGCGTCTGTTCCCAGCCAGTACAGTGTATGGGACTGAAGAGAGCTCCTGTTTTACTCAGTTTCCAATACTGAGTTGAACTAGATATGCCCCGTTCGTGTAGGAAGCACAGTTCTTTTGTTCTGAGCTAGCTCACTGTACGTGCCCTATAGGAAACATAGTAGAGGGAAAGAGTGCTGTTTTCTCTAAAACAGAGTGTTTTTCTTGCATGGCACACTAGGGTTCAATTAAACTTCCTAAACGGAGTTGAATCACGTTGAGATTCAAGTTCTAGCAGCAAGTGTTCATTAAGGCTAACAACAGCACACTTGTGCTATTCTGGCCATATACAGTGCAAATAGCATTTGTGTCTGTTCCCAGCCAGTACAGTGTATTGGACTAATGAGAAGCTCCTGTTTTACTCAGTTTGCAATACTGAGTTGAAGTAGATATGCCCCGTTTGTGTAGGAAGCACAGTTATTTTGTTCTGAGTTAGCTCACTTACGGGCCCTATAGGAAACACAGTAGAGGGAAAGAATGCTGTTTTCTCTAAAACAGAGTGTTTTTCTTGCATGGCACACTAGGGTTCAATTAAACTTCCTAAACGGAGTTGAATCACGTTGAGATTCAAGTGCTAGCAGCAAGTCTTCATTCAGGCTAAGAACAGCACACTTGTGCTATTCTGGCATTATACAGTGCAAATAGCATTCCCGTCTGTTCCCAGCCAGTACAGTGTATTGGACTGATGAGAAGCTCCTGTTTTACTCAGTTTCCAATACTGAGTTGAACTAGATATGCCCCGTTTGTGTAGGAAGCACAGTTCTTTTGTTCTGAGCTAGCTCACTTACGGGCCCTATAGGAAACACAGTAGAGGGAAAGAATGCTGTTTTCTCTAAAACAGAGTGTTTTTTTCTTGCATGGCACACTAGGGTTCAATTAAACTTCCTAAACGGAGTTGAATCACGTTGAGGTTCAAGTTCTAGCAGCAAGTGTTTATTCAGGCTAAGAACAGCACACTTGTGCTATTCTGGCCATATACAGTGCAAATAGCATTCTTGTCTTTTCCCAGCCAGTACAGTGTATTGGACTGAAGAGAAGCTCCTGTTTTACTCAGTTTCCAATACTGAGTTGAACTAGATATGCCCCGTTTGTGTAGGAAGCACACTTCTTTTGTTCTGAGCTAGCTCACTGTACGTGCCCTATAGGAAACACAGTAGAGTGAAAGAATGCTGTTTTCTCTAAAACAGAGTGTTTTTCTTGCAAGGCACACTAGGGTTCAATTAAACTTTGTAAACGGAGTTGAATCACGTTGAGATTCAAGTTCTAGCAGCAAGTGTTCATTCAGGCTAAGAACAGCACACTTGTGCTATTCTGGCCCTATATAGTACAATAGCATTCGCGTCTGTTCCCAGCCAGTACAGTGTATTGGACTGAAGAGAAGCTCCTGTTTTACTCAGTTTCCAATACTGAGTTGAACTAGATATGCCCCGTTTGTGTAGGAAGCACAGTTCTTTTGTTCTGAGCTAGCTCACTGTACGTGCCCTATAGGAAACACAGCGGAGTGAAAGAATGCTGCTTTCTCTAAAACAGAGTGTTTTTCTTGCATGGCACATGAGGGTTCAATTACACTTCCTAAACGGAGTTGAATCACATTGAGATTCAAGTTCTAGCAGCAAGTGTTCATTCAGGCTAAGAACAGCACACTTGTGCTTTTCTGGCCATATACAGTGCAAATAGCATTCGCGTCTGTTACCAACAAGTACAGTGTATTGGACTGAAGAGAAGCTCCTGTTTTACTCAGTTTCCAATACTGAGTTGAGCTAGATATGCCCCGTTTGTGTAGGAAGCGCAGTTCTTTTGTTCTGAGGTAGCTCACTGTACGTGCCCTATGGGAAACACAGTAGAGGGAAAGAATTCTGTTTTCTCTAAAACAGAGCGTTTTTCTTGCATGGCACACTAGGGTTCAATTAAACTTCCTAAACGGAGTTGAATCACGTTGAGATTCAAGTTCTAGCAGCAAGTGTTCATTCAGGCTAAGAACAGCACACTTGTGCTATTCTGGCCATATACAGTGCAAATAGCATTCGCGTCTGTTCCCAAGCAGTACACTGTATTGGACTGAAGAGTGCTCCTGTTTTTCTCAGTTTCCAATACTGAGTTGAACTAGATATGCCTCGTTTGTGGAGGAAGCACAGTTCTTTTGTTCTGAGCTAACTCACTTATGGGCCCTATAGGAAACACAGTAGAGTGAAAGAATGCTGTTTTCTCTAAAACAGAGTGTTTTTCTTGCATGGCACACTAGGGTTCAATTAAACTTCCTAAATGGAGTTGAATCACGTTGAGATTCAAGTTCTAGCAGCTAGTGTTCTTTCAGGCTAAGAACAGCACACTTATGTGTTTCTGGCCATATACAGTGCAAATAGCATTCGCGTCTGTTCCCAGACAGTACAGTGTTTTGGACTGAAGAGAAGCTCCTGTTTTACTCAGTTTCCAATACTGAGTTGAACTAGATATGCCCCGTTTGTGTAGAAAGCACAGTTCTATTGTTCTGAGCTAGCTCACTGTACGTGCCCTATAGGAAACACAGTAGAGTGAAAGAATGCTGTTTTCTCTAAAACAGAGTGTTTTTCTTGCATGGCACACTAGGTTTCAATTAAACTTCCTAAACGGAGTTGAATCACGTTGAGATTCAATTTCTAGCAGCAAGTGTTCATTCAGGCTAAGAACAGCACACTTGTGCTATTCTGGCCATATACAGTGCAAATAGCATTCGCGTCTGTTCCCAGCCAGTACAGTGTATTGGACTGAAGAGAAGCTCCTGTTTTACTCAGTTTCCAATACTGAGTTGAACTAGATATTTTCCGTTTGTGTAGGAAGCACAGTTCTTTTGTTCTGAGCTAGCTCACTGTATGTGCCCTATAGGAAACACAGCGGAGTGAAAGAATGCTGTTTTCTCTAAAACAGAGTGTTTTTCTTGCATGGCACACTAGGGTTCAATTAAACTTCCTAAACGGAGTTGAATCACGTTGAGATTCAAGCTCTAGCAGCAAGTGTTCATTCAGGCTAAGAACAGCACACTTGTGCTTTTCTGGCCATATACAGTGCAAATAGCATGCGCGTCTGTTACCAACCTGTACAGTGTATTGGACTGAAGAAAAGCTCCTGTTTTACTCAGTTTCCTATACTGAGTTGAGCTAGATATGCCCCGTTTGTGTAGGAAGCACAGTTCTTTTGTTCTGAGCTAGCTCAATGTACGTGCCCTATAGGAAACACAGTAGAGGGAAAGAATGCTGTTTTCTCTAAAACAGAGCGTTTTTCTTGCATGGCACACTAGGGTTCAATTAAACTTCCTAAACGGAGTTGAAAAACGTTGAGATTCAAGTTCTAGCAGCAAGTGTTCATTCAGGCTAAAAACCGCACAGTTATGCTATTCTGGCCATATACAGTGCAAATAGCATTCGCGTCTGTTCCCAGCCAGTACAGTGTATTGGACTGATGAGAAGCTCCTCTTTTACTCAGTGTCCTATACTGAGTTGAGCTAGATATGCCCCGTTTGTGTAGGAAGCACAGTTCTTTTGTTCTGAGCTAGCTCACTTACGGGCCCTATAGGAAACACAGTAGAGGGAAACAATGCTGTTTTCTCTAAAACAGAGTGTTTTTCTTGCATGGCACACTAGGGTTCAATTAAACTTCCTAAACGGAGTTGAAACACGTTGAGATTCAAGTTCTAGCAGCAAGTGTTCATTCAGGCTAAGAGCAGCACACTTGTGTGTTTCTGGAGATATACAGTGCAAATAGCATTCGCGACTGTTTCCAGCCAGTACAGTGTATTTGTCTGAAGAGAAGCTCCTGTTTTACTCAGTTTCCAATACTGAGTTGAACTTGATATGCCCCGTTTGTGTAGGAAGCACAGTTCTTTTGTTCTGAGCTAGTTCACTTACGGGCCCTATAGAAAACACAGTAGAGGGAAAGAATGCTGTTTTCTCTAAAACAGAGTGTTTTTCTTGCATGGCACACTAGGGTTCAATTAAACTTCCTAAACGGAGTTGAAAAACGTTGAGATTAATGTTCTAGCAGCAAGTGTTCATTCAGGCTAAGAACAGCACACTTGTGCTATTCTGGCCATGTACAGTGCAAATAGCATTCGCGTCTGTTCCCAGCCAGTACAGTGTATGGGACTGAAGAGAGCTCCCGTTTTACTCAGTTTCCAATACTGAGTTGAACTAGATATGCCCCGTTCGTGTAGGAAGCACAGTTCTTTTGTTCTGAGCTAGCTCACTGTACGTGCCCTATAGGAAACATAGTAGAGTGAAAGAATGCTGTTTTCTCTAAAACAGAGTGTTTTTCTTGCATGGCACACTAGGGTTCAATTAAACTTCCTAAACGGACTTGAATCACGTTGAGATTCAAGTTCTAGCAGCAAGTGTTCATTAAGGCTAACAACAGCACACTTGTGCTATTCTGGCCATATACAGTGCAAATAATATTTGTGTCTGTTCCCAGCCAGTACAGTGTATTGGACTAATGAGAAGCTCCTGTTTTACTCAGTTTCCAATACTGAGTTGAAGTAGATATGCCCCGTTTGTGTAGGAAGCACAGTTATTTTGTTCTGAGCTAGCTCACTTACGGGCCCTATAGGAAACACAGTAGAGGGAAAGAATGCTGTTTTCTCTAAAACAGAGTGTTTTTCTTGCATGGCACACTAGGGTTCAATTAAACTTCCTAAACGGAGTTGAATCACGTTGAGATTCAAGTGCTAACAGCAAGTCTTCATTCAGGCTAAGAACAGCACACTTGTGCTATTCTGGCATTATACAGTGCAAATAGCATTCGCGTCTGTTCCCAGCCAGTACAGTGTATTGAACTGAAGAAAAGCTCCTGTTTTACTCAGTTTCCAATACTGAGTTGAACTAGATATGCCCCGTTTGTGTAGGAAGCACAGTTCTTTTGTTCTGAGCTAGCTCACTTACGGGCCCTATAGGAAACACAGTAGAGGGAAAGAATGCTGTTTTCTCTAAAACAGAGTTTTTGTCTTGCATGGCACACTAGTGTTCAATTAAACTTCCTAAACGGAGTTGAATCACGTTGAGATTCAAGTTCTAGCAGCAAGTGTTCATTCAGGCTAAGAACAGCACACTTGTGCTATTCTGGCCATATACAGTGCAAATAGCATTCGCGTCTGTTCCCAAGCAGTACAGTGTATTGGACTGAAGAGTGCTCCTGTTTTTCTCAGTTTCCAATACTGAGTTGAACTAGATATGCCTCGTTTGTGGAGGAAGCACAGTTCTTTTGTTCTGAGCTAACTCACTTACGGGCCCTATAGGAAACACAGTAGAGTGAAAGAATGCTGTTTTCTCTAAAACAGAGTGTTTTTCTTGCATGGCACACTAGGGTTCAATTAAACTTCCTAAATGGAGTTGAATCACGTTGAGATTCAAGTTCTAGCAGCTAGTGTTCTTTCAGGCTAAGAACAGCACACTTATGTGTTTCTGGCCATATACAGTGCAAATAGCATTCGCGTCTGTTCCCAGACAGTACAGTGTTTTGGACTGAAGAGAAGCTCCTGTTTTACTCAGTTTCCAATACTGAGTTGAACTAGATATGCCCCGTTTGTGTAGAAAGCACCGTTCTTTTGTTCTGAGCTAGCTCACTGTACGTGCCCTATAGGAAACACAGTAGAGTGCAAGAATGCTGTTTTCTCTAAAACAGAGTGTTTTTCTTGCATGGCACACTAGGTTTCAATTAAACTTCCTAAACGGAGTTGAATCACGTTGAGATTCAAATTCTAGCAGCAAGTGTTCATTCAGGCTAAGAACAGCACACTTGTGCTATTCTGGCCATATACAGTGCAAATAGCATTCGCGTCTGTTCCCAGCCAGTACAGTGTATTGGACTGAAGAGAAGCTCCTGTTTTACTCAGTTTACAATACTGAGTTGAACTAGATATTTTCCGTTTGTGTAGGAAGCACAGTTCTTTTGTTCTGAGCTAGCTCACTGTATGTGCCCTATAGGAAACACAGCGGAGTGAAAGAATGCTGTTTTCTCTAAAACAGAGTGTTTTTCTTGCATGGCACACTAGGGTTCAATTAAACTTCCTAAACGGAGTTGAATCACGTTGAGATTCAAGTCTAGGAGCAAGTGTTCATTCAGGCTAAGAACAGCACACTTGTGTGTTTCTGGCCATATACAGTGCAAATAGCATTCGCGACTGTTCCCAGACAGTACAGTGTTTTGGACTGAAGAGAAGCTCCTGTTTTACTCAGTTTCCAATACTGAGTTGAACTAGATATGCCCTGTTTGTGTAGAAAGCACAGTTCTTTTGTTCTGAGCTAGCTCACTTACGGGCCCTATAGCAAACACAGTAGAGGGAAAGAATGCTGTTTTCTCTAAAACAGAGTGTTTTTCTTGCATGGCACACTAGGGTTCAATTAAACTTCCTAAACGGAGTTGAATCACGTTGAGATTCAAGTTCTAGCAGCAAGTGTTCATTCAGGCTAAGAACAGCACACTTGTGCTATTCTGGCCAAATATATTTCAAATAGCATTCGTGTCTGTTCCCAGCCAGTACAGTGTATTGGACTGAAGAGAAGCTCCTGTTTTACTCAGTTTCCAATACTGAGTTGAACTAGATATGCCCCGTTTGTGTAGGAAGCACAGTTCTTTTGTTCTGAGCTAGCTCACTGTACGTGCCCTATAGGAAACACAGCGGAGTGAAAGAATGCTGTTTTCTCTAAAACAGAGTGTTTTTCTTGCATGGCACACTAGGGTTCAATTAAACTTCCTAAACGGAGTTGAATCACGTTGAGATTCAAGCTCTAGCAGCAAGTGTTCATTCAGGCTAAGAACAGCACACTTGTGCTTTTCTGGCCATATACAGTGCAAATAGCATGCGCGTCTGTTACCAACCTGTACAGTGTATTGGACTGAAGAAAAGCTCCTGTTTTACTCAGTTTCCTATACTGAGTTGAGCTACATATGCCCCGTTTGTGTAGGAAGCACAGTTCTTTTGTTCTGAGCTAGCTCACTGTACGTGCCCTATAGGAAACACAGTAGAGGGAAAGAATGCTGTTTTCTCTAAAACAGAGCGTTTTTCTTGCATGGCACACTAGGGTTCAATTAAACTTCCTAAACGGAGTTGAAAAACGTTGAGATTCAAGTTCTAGCAGCAAGTGTTCATTCAGGCTAAAAACCGCACACTTGTGCTATTCTGGCCATATACAGTGCAAATAGCATTCGCGTCTGTTCCCAACCAGTACAGTGTATTGGACTGATGAGAAGCTCCTCTTTTACTCAGTGTCCTATACTGAGTTGAGCTAGATATGCCCCGTTTGTGTAGGAAGCACAGTTCTTTTGTTCTGAGCTAGCTCACTTACGGGCCCTATAGGAAACACAGTAGAGGGAAACAATGCTGTTTTATCTAAAACAGAGTGTTTTTCTTGCATGGCACACTAGGGTTCAATTAAACTTCCTAAACGGAGTTGAAACACGTTGAGATTCAAGTTCTAGCAGCAAGTGTTCATTCAGGCTAAGAACAGCACACTTGTTTGTTTCTGGAGATATACAGTGCAAATAGCATTCGCGACTGTTTCCAGCCAGTACAGTGTATTGGTCTGAAGAGAAGCTCCTGTTTTACTCAGTTTCCAATACTGAGTTGAACTAGATATGCCCCGTTTGTGTAGGAAGCACAGTTCTTTTGTTCTGAGCTAGTTCACTTACGGGCCCTCTAGAAAACACATTAGAGGGAAAGAATGCTGTTTTCTCTAAAACAGAGTGTTTTTCTTGCATGGCACACTAGGGTTCAATTAAACTTCCTAAACGGAGTTGAAAAACGTTGAGATTAATGTTCTAGCAGCAAGTGTTCATTCAGGCTAAGAACAGGACACTTGTGCTATTCTGGCCATGTACAGTGCAAATAGCATTCGCGTCTGTTCCCAGCCAGTACAGTGTATGGGACAGAAGAGAGCTCCTGTTTTACTCAGTTTCCAATACTGAGTTGAACTAGATATGCCCCGTTCGTGTAGGAAGCACAGTTCTTTTGTTCTGAGCTAGCTTACTGTACGTGCCCTATAGGAAACATAGTAGAGTGAAAGAATGCTGTTTTCTCTAAAACAGAGTGTTTTTCTTGCGTGGCACACTAGGGTTCAATTAAACTTCCTAAACGGACTTGAATCACGTTGAGATTCAAGTTCTAGCAGCAAGTGTTCATTAAGGCTAACAACAGCACACTTGTGCTATTCTGGCCATATACAGTGCAAATAGCATTTGTGTCTGTTCCCAGCCAGTACAGTGTATTGGACTAATGAGAAGCTCCTGTTTTACTCAGTTTCCAATACTGAGTTGAAGTAGATATGCCCCGTTTGTGTAGGAAGCACAGTTATTTTGTTCTGAGCTAGCTCACTTACGGGCCCTATAGGAAACACAGTAGAGGGAAAGAATGCTGTTTTCTCTAAAACAGAGTGTTTTTCTTGCATGGCACACTAGGGTTCAATTAAACTTCCTAAACGGAGTTGAAACACGTTGAGATTCAAGTTCTAGCAGCAAGTGTTCATTCAGGCTAAGAGCAGCACACTTGTGTGTTTCTGGAGATATACAGTGCAAATAGCATTCGCGACTGTTTCCAGCCAGTACAGTGTATTGGTCTGAAGAGAAGCTCCTGTTTTACTCAGTTTCCAATACTGAGTTGAACTTGATATGCCCCGTTTGTGTAGGAAGCACAGTTCTTTTGTTCTGAGCTAGTTCACTTACGGGCCCTATAGAAAACACAGTAGAGGGAAAGAATGCTGTTTTCTCTAAAACAGAGTGTTTTTCTTGCATGGCACACTAGGGTTCAATTAAACTTCCTAAACGGAGTTGAAAAACGTTGAGATTAATGTTCTAGCAGCAAGTGTTCATTCAGGCTAAGAACAGCACACTTGTGCTATTCTGGCCATGTACAGTGCAAATAGCATTCGCGTCTGTTCCCAGCCAGTACAGTGTATGGGACTGAAGAGAGCTCCTGTTTTACTCAGTTTCCAATACTGAGTTGAACTAGATATGCCCCGTTCGTGTAGGAAGCACAGTTCTTTTGTTCTGAGCTAGCTCACTGTACGTGCCCTATAGGAAACATAGTAGAGTGAAAGAATGCTGTTTTCTCTAAAACAGAGTGTTTTTCTTGCATGGCACACTAGGGTTCAATTAAACTTCCTAAACGGACTTGAATCACGTTGAGATTCAAGTTCTAGCAGCAAGTGTTCATTAAGGCTAACAACAGCACACTTGTGCTATTCTGGCCATATACAGTGCAAATAATATTTGTGTCTGTTCCCAGCCAGTACAGTGTATTGGACTAATGAGAAGCTCCTGTTTTACTCAGTTTCCAATACTGAGTTGAAGTAGATATGCCCCGTTTGTGTAGGAAGCACAGTTATTTTGTTCTGAGCTAGCTCACTTACGGGCCCTATAGGAAACACAGTAGAGGGAAAGAATGCTGTTTTCTCTAAAACAGAGTGTTTTTCTTGCATGGCACACTAGGGTTCAATTAAACTTCCTAAACGGAGTTGAATCACGTTGAGATTCAAGTGCTAACAGCAAGTCTTCATTCAGGCTAAGAACAGCACACTTGTGCTATTCTGGCATTATACAGTGCAAATAGCATTCGCGTCTGTTCCCAGCCAGTACAGTGTATTGGACTGAAGAAAAGCTCCTGTTTTACTCAGTTTCCAATACTGAGTTGAACTAGATATGCCCCGTTTGTGTAGGAAGCACAGTTCTTTTGTTCTGAGCTAGCTCACTTACGGGCCCTATAGGAAACACAGTAGAGGGAAAGAATGCTGTTTTCTCTAAAACAGAGTTTTTGTCTTGCATGGCACACTAGTGTTCAATTAAACTTCCTAAACGGAGTTGAATCACGTTGAGATTCAAGTTCTAGCAGCAAGTGTTCATTCAGGCTAAGAACAGCACACTTGTGCTATTCTGGCCATATACAGTGCAAATAGCATTCGCATCTGTTCCCAAGCAGTACAGTGTATTGGACTGAAGAGTGCTCCTGTTTTTCTCAGTTTCCAATACTGAGTTGAACTAGATATGCCTCGTTTGTGGAGGAAGCACAGTTCTTTTGTTCTGAGCTAACTCACTTACGGGCCCTATAGGAAACACAGTAGAGTGAAAGAATGCTGTTTTCTCTAAAACAGAGTGTTTTTCTTGCATGGCACACTAGGGTTCAATTAAACTTCCTAAATGGAGTTGAATCACGTTGAGATTCAAGTTCTAGCAGCTAGTGTTCTTTCAGGCTAAGAACAGCACACTTATGTGTTTCTGGCCATATACAGTGCAAATAGCATTCGCGTCTGTTCCCAGACAGTACAGTGTTTTGGACTGAAGAGAAGCTCCTGTTTTACTCAGTTTCCAATACTGAGTTGAACTAGATATGCCCCGTTTGTGTAGAAAGCACCGTTCTTTTGTTCTGAGCTAGCTCACTGTACGTGCCCTATAGGAAACACAGTAGAGTGCAAGAATGCTGTTTTCTCTAAAACAGAGTGTTTTTCTTGCATGGCACACTAGGTTTCAATTAAACTTCCTAAACGGAGTTGAATCACGTTGAGATTCAATTTCTAGCAGCAAGTGTTCATTCAGGCTAAGAACAGCACACTTGTGCTATTCTGGCCATATACAGTGCAAATAGCATTCGCGTCTGTTCCCAGCCAGTACAGTGTATTGGACTGAAGAGAAGCTCCTGTTTTACTCAGTTTACAATACTGAGTTGAACTAGATATTTTCCGTTTGTGTAGGAAGCACAGTTCTTTTGTTCTGAGCTAGCTCACTGTATGTGCCCTATAGGAAACACAGCGGAGTGAAAGAATGCTGTTTTCTCTAAAACAGAGTGTTTTTCTTGCATGGCACACTAGGGTTCAATTAAACTTCCTAAACGGAGTTGAATCACGTTGAGATTCAAGTCTAGGAGCAAGTGTTCATTCAGGCTAAGAACAGCACACTTGTGTGTTTCTGGCCATATACAGTGCAAATAGCATTCGCGACTGTTCCCAGACAGTACAGTGTTTTGGACTGAAGAGAAGCTCCTGTTTTACTCAGTTTCCAATACTGAGTTGAACTAGATATGCCCTGTTTGTGTAGAAAGCACAGTTCTTTTGTTCTGAGCTAGCTCACTTACGGGCCCTATAGCAAACACAGTAGAGGGAAAGAATGCTGTTTTCTCTAAAACAGAGTGTTTTTCTTGCATGGCACACTAGGGTTCAATTAAACTTCCTAAACGGAGTTGAATCACGTTGAGATTCAAGTTCTAGCAGCAAGTGTTCATTCAGGCTAAGAACAGCACACTTGTGCTATTCTGGCCAAATATATTTCAAATAGCATTCGTGTCTGTTCCCAGCCAGTACAGTGTATTGGACTGAAGAGAAGCTCCTGTTTTACTCAGTTTCCAATACTGAGTTGAACTAGATATGCCCCGTTTGTGTAGGAAGCACAGTTCTTTTGTTCTGAGCTAGCTCACTGTACGTGCCCTATAGGAAACACAGCGGAGTGAAAGAATGCTGTTTTCTCTAAAACAGAGTGTTTTTCTTGCATGGCACACTAGGGTTCAATTAAACTTCCTAAACGGAGTTGAATCACGTTGAGATTCAAGCTCTAGCAGCAAGTGTTCATTCAGGCTAAGAACAGCACACTTGTGCTTTTCTGGCCATATACAGTGCAAATAGCATGCGCGTCTGTTACCAACCTGTACAGTGTATTGGACTGAAGAAAAGCTCCTGTTTTACTCAGTTTCCTATACTGAGTTGAGCTACATATGCCCCGTTTGTGTAGGAAGCACAGTTCTTTTGTTCTGAGCTAGCTCACTGTACGTGCCCTATAGGAAACACAGTAGAGGGAAAGAATGCTGTTTTCTCTAAAACAGAGCGTTTTTCTTGCATGGCACACTAGGGTTCAATTAAACTTCCTAAACGGAGTTGAAAAACGTTGAGATTCAAGTTCTAGCAGCAAGTGTTCATTCAGGCTAAAAACCGCACACTTGTGCTATTCTGGCCATATACAGTGCAAATAGCATTCGCGTCTGTTCCCAGCCAGTACAGTGTATTGGACTGATGAGAAGCTCCTCTTTTACTCAGTGTCCTATACTGAGTTGAGCTAGATATGCCCCGTTTGTGTAGGAAGCACAGTTCTTTTGTTCTGAGCTAGCTCACTTACGGGCCCTATAGGAAACACAGTAGAGGGAAACAATGCTGTTTTATCTAAAACAGAGTGTTTTTCTTGCATGGCACACTAGGGTTCAATTAAACTTCCTAAACGGAGTTGAAACACGTTGAGATTCAAGTTCTAGCAGCAAGTGTTCATTCAGGCTAAGAACAGCACACTTGTTTGTTTCTGGAGATATACAGTGCAAATAGCATTCGCGACTGTTTCCAGCCAGTACAGTGTATTGGTCTGAAGAGAAGCTCCTGTTTTACTCAGTTTCCAATACTGAGTTGAACTAGATATGCCCCGTTTGTGTAGGAAGCACAGTTCTTTTGTTCTGAGCTAGTTCACTTACGGGCCCTCTAGAAAACACATTAGAGGGAAAGAATGCTGTTTTCTCTAAAACAGAGTGTTTTTCTTGCATGGCACACTAGGGTTCAATTAAACTTCCTAAACGGAGTTGAAAAACGTTGAGATTAATGTTCTAGCAGCAAGTGTTCATTCAGGCTAAGAACAGGACACTTGTGCTATTCTGGCCATGTACAGTGCAAATAGCATTCGCGTCTGTTCCCAGCCAGTACAGTGTATGGGACTGAAGAGAGCTCCTGTTTTACTCAGTTTCCAATACTGAGTTGAACTAGATATGCCCCGTTCGTGTAGGAAGCACAGTTCTTTTGTTCTGAGCTAGCTTACTGTACGTGCCCTATAGGAAACATAGTAGAGTGAAAGAATGCTGTTTTCTCTAAAACAGAGTGTTTTTCTTGCGTGGCACACTAGGGTTCAATTAAACTTCCTAAACGGACTTGAATCACGTTGAGATTCAAGTTCTAGCAGCAAGTGTTCATTAAGGCTAACAACAGCACACTTGTGCTATTCTGGCCATATACAGTGCAAATAGCATTTGTGTCTGTTCCCAGCCAGTACAGTGTATTGGACTAATGAGAAGCTCCTGTTTTACTCAGTTTCCAATACTGAGTTGAAGTAGATATGCCCCGTTTGTGTAGGAAGCACAGTTATTTTGTTCTGAGCTAGCTCACTTACGGGCCCTATAGGAAACACAGTAGAGGGAAAGAATGCTGTTTTCTCTAAAACAGAGTGTTTTTCTTGCATGGCACACTAGGGTTCAATTAAACTTCCTAAACGGAGTTGAATCACGTTGAGATTCAAGTGCTAGCAGCAAGTCTTCATTCAGGCTAAGAACAGCACACTTGTGCTATTCTGGCATTATACAGTGCAAATAGCATTCGCGTCTGTTCCCAGCCAGTACAGTGTATTGGACTGAAGAAAAGCTCCTGTTTTACTCAGTTTCCAATACTGAGTTGAACTAGATATGCCCCGTTTGTGTAGGAAGCACAGTTCTTTTGTTCTGAGCTAGCTCACTTACGGGCCCTATAGGAAACACAGTAGAGGGAAAGAATGCTGTTTTCTCTAAAACAGAGTGTTTGTCTTGCATGGCACACTAGTGTTCAATTAAACTTCCTAAACGGAGTTGAATCACGTTGAGATTCAAGTTCAAGCAGCAAGTGTTCATTCAGGCTAAGAACAGCACACTTGTGCTTTTCTGCCCATATACAGTGCAAATAGCATTCGCGTCTGTTTCCAGCCAGTACAGTGTATTGGACTGAAGAGAAGCTCCTGTTTTACTCAGTTTCCAATACTGAGTTGAACTAGATATGCCCCGTTTGGGTAGGAAGCACAGTTCTTTTGTTCTGAGCTAGCTCACTTACGGGCCCTATAGGAAACACAATAGAGGGAAAGAATGCTGTTTTCTCTAAAACAGAGTGTTTTTCTTGCATGGCACACTAGGGTTCAATTAAACTTCCTAAACGGAGTTGAATCACGTTGAGATTCAAGTTCTAGCAGCAAGTCTTCATTCAGGCTAAGAACAGCACACTTGTGCTATTCTGGCATTATACAGTGCAAATAGCATTTCCGTCTGTTCCCAGCCAGTACAGTGTATTGGACTGAAGAGAAGCTCCTGTTTTACTCAGTTTCCAATACTGAGTTGAACTAGATATGCCCCGTTTGTGTAGGAAGCACAGTTCTTTTGTTCTGAAATAGCTCACATACGGGCCCTATAGGAAAGACAGTAGAGTGAAAGAATGCTGTTTTCTCTAAAACAGAGTGTTTTTCTTGCATGGCACACAAGGGTTCAATTAAACTTCCTAAACGGAGTTGAATCACGTTGAGATTCAAGTTCTAGCAGCAAGTGTTCATTCAGGCTAAGAACAGCACACTTGTGCTTTTCTGCCCATATACAGTGCAAATAGCATTCGCGTCTGTTTCCAGCCAGTACAGTGTATTGTACTGAAGAGAAGCTCCTGTTTTACTCAGTTTCCAATACTGAGTTGAACTAGATATGCCCCGTTTGGGTAGGAAGCACAGTTCTTTTGTTCTGAGCTAGCTCACTTACGGGCCCTATAGGAAACACAATAGAGGGAAAGAATGCTGTTTTCTCTAAAACAGAGTGTTTTTCTTGCATGGCACACTAGGTTTCAATTAAACTTCCTAAACGGAGTTGAATCACGTTGAGATTCAATTTCTAGCAGCAAGTGTTCATTCAGGCTAAGAACAGCACACTTGTGCTATTCTGGCCATATACAGTGCAAATAGCATTCGCGTCTGTTCCCAGCCAGTACAGTGTATTGGACTGAAGAGAAGCTCCTGTTTTACTCAGTTTACAATACTGAGTTGAACTAGATATTTTCCGTTTGTGTAGGAAGCACAGTTCTTTTGTTCTGAGCTAGCTCACTGTATGTGCCCTATAGGAAACACAGCGGAGTGAAAGAATGCTGTTTTCTCTAAAACAGAGTGTTTTTCTTGCATGGCACACTAGGGTTCAATTAAACTTCCTAAACGGAGTTGAATCACGTTGAGATTCAAGTCTAGGAGCAAGTGTTCATTCAGGCTAAGAACAGCACACTTGTGTGTTTCTGGCCATATACAGTGCAAATAGCATTCGCGACTGTTCCCAGACAGTACAGTGTTTTGGACTGAAGAGAAGCTCCTGTTTTACTCAGTTTCCAATACTGAGTTGAACTAGATATGCCCTGTTTGTGTAGAAAGCACAGTTCTTTTGTTCTGAGCTAGCTCACTTACGGGCCCTATAGCAAACACAGTAGAGGGAAAGAATGCTGTTTTCTCTAAAACAGAGTGTTTTTCTTGCATGGCACACTAGGGTTCAATTAAACTTCCTAAACGGAGTTGAATCACGTTGAGATTCAAGTTCTAGCAGCAAGTGTTCATTCAGGCTAAGAACAGCACACTTGTGCTATTCTGGCCAAATATATTTCAAATAGCATTCGTGTCTGTTCCCAGCCAGTACAGTGTATTGGACTGAAGAGAAGCTCCTGTTTTACTCAGTTTCCAATACTGAGTTGAACTAGATATGCCCCGTTTGTGTAGGAAGCACAGTTCTTTTGTTCTGAGCTAGCTCACTGTACGTGCCCTATAGGAAACACAGCGGAGTGAAAGAACGCTGTTTTCTCTAAAACAGAGTGTTTTTCTTGCATGGCACACTAGGGTTCAATTA
This sequence comes from Peromyscus maniculatus bairdii, assembly GCF_049852395.1. NCBI lineage: Eukaryota > Metazoa > Chordata > Mammalia > Rodentia > Cricetidae > Peromyscus > Peromyscus maniculatus. The sequence continues at coordinate 1,364,802 of NC_134862.1, forward strand.
AACTTCCTAAACGGAGTTGAATCACGTTGAGATTCAAGCTCTAGCAGCAAGTGTTCATTCAGGCTAAGAACAGCACACTTGTGCTTTTCTGGCCATATACAGTGCAAATAGCATGCGCGTCTGTTACCAACCTGTACAGTGTATTGGACTGAAGAAAAGCTCCTGTTTTACTCAGTTTCCTATACTGAGTTGAGCTACATATGCCCCGTTTGTGTAGGAAGCACAGTTCTTTTGTTCTGAGCTAGCTCACTGTACGTGCCCTATAGGAAACACAGTAGAGGGAAAGAATGCTGTTTTCTCTAAAACAGAGCGTTTTTCTTGCATGGCACACTAGGGTTCAATTAAACTTCCTAAACGGAGTTGAAAAACGTTGAGATTCAAGTTCTAGCAGCAAGTGTTCATTCAGGCTAAAAACCGCACACTTGTGCTATTCTGGCCATATACAGTGCAAATAGCATTCGCGTCTGTTCCCAGCCAGTACAGTGTATTGGACTGATGAGAAGCTCCTCTTTTACTCAGTGTCCTATACTGAGTTGAGCTAGATATGCCCCGTTTGTGTAGGAAGCACAGTTCTTTTGTTCTGAGCTAGCTCACTTACGGGCCCTATAGGAAACACAGTAGAGGGAAACATTGCTGTTTTATCTAAAACAGAGTGTTTTTCTTGCATGGCACACTAGGGTTCAATTAAACTTCCTAAACAGAGTTGAAACACGTTGAGATTCAAGTTCTAGCAGCAAGTGTTCATTCAGGCTAAGAACAGCACACTTGTGTGTTTCTGGAGATATACAGTGCAAATAGCATTCGCGACTGTTTCCAGCCAGTACAGTGTATTGGTCTGAAGAGAAGCTCCTGTTTTACTCAGTTTCCAATACTAAGTTGAACTAGATATGCCCCGTTTGTGTAGGAAGCACAGTTCTTTTGTTCTGAGCTAGTTCACTTACGGGCCCTCTAGAAAACACAGTAGAGGGAAAGAATGCTGTTTTCTCTAAAACAGAGTGTTTTTCTTTCATGGCACACTAGGGTTCAATTAAACTTCCTAAACGGAGTTGAAAAACGTTGAGATTAATGTTCTAGCAGCAAGTGTTCATTCAGGCTAAGAACAGGACACTTGTGCTATTCTGGCCATGTACAGTGCAAATAGCATTCGCGTCTGTTCCCAGCCAGTACAGTGTATGGGACTGAAGAGAGCTCCTGTTTTACTCAGTTTCCAATACTGAGTTGAACTAGATATGCCCCGTTCGTGTAGGAAGCACAGTTCTTTTGTTCTGAGCTAGCTTACTGTACGTGCCCTATAGGAAACATAGTAGAGTGAAAGAATGCTGTTTTCTCTAAAACAGAGTGTTTTTCTTGCGTGGCACACTAGGGTTCAATTAAACTTCCTAAACGGACTTGAATCACGTTGAGATTCAAGTTCTAGCAGCAAGTGTTCATTAAGGCTAACAACAGCACACTTGTGCTATTCTGGCCATATACAGTGCAAATAGCATTTGTGTCTGTTCCCAGCCAGTACAGTGTATTGGACTAATGAGAAGCTCCTGTTTTACTCAGTTTCCAATACTGAGTTGAAGTAGATATGCCCCGTTTGTGTAGGAAGCACAGTTATTTTGTTCTGAGCTAGCTCACTTACGGGCCCTATAGGAAACACAGTAGAGGGAAAGAATGCTGTTTTCTCTAAAACAGAGTGTTTTTCTTGCATGGCACACTAGGGTTCAATTAAACTTCCTAAACGGAGTTGAATCACGTTGAGATTCAAGTGCTAGCAGCAAGTCTTCATTCAGGCTAAGAACAGCACACTTGTGCTATTCTGGCATTATACAGTGCAAATAGCATTCGCGTCTGTTCCCAGCCAGTACAGTGTATTGGACTGAAGAAAAGCTCCTGTTTTACTCAGTTTCCAATACTGAGTTGAACTAGATATGCCCCGTTTGTGTAGGAAGCACAGTTCTTTTGTTCTGAGCTAGCTCACTTACGGGCCCTATAGGAAACACAGTAGAGGGAAAGAATGCTGTTTTCTCTAAAACAGAGTGTTTGTCTTGCATGGCACACTAGTGTTCAATTAAACTTCCTAAACGGAGTTGAATCACGTTGAGATTCAAGTTCTAGCAGCAAGTGTTCATTCAGGCTAAGAACAGCACACTTGTGCTATTCTGGCCATATACAGTGCAAATAGCATTCGCGTCTGTTCCCAGCCAGTACAGTGTATTGGCCTGATGAGAAGCTCCTGTTTTACGCAGTTTCCAATACTGAGTTGAACTAGATATGCCCCGTTTGTGTAGGAAGCACAGTTCTGATGTTCTGAGCTAGCTCACTTACGGGCCCTTTAGCAAACACAGTAGAGTGCAAGAATGCTGTTTTCTCTAAAACAGAGTGTTTTTCTTGCATGGCACACTAGGGTTCAATTAAACTTCCTAAACGGAGTTGAATGACGTTGAGATTCAAGTTCTAGCAGCAAGTCTTCATTCAGGCTAAGAACAGCACACTTGTGCTATTCTGTCATTATACAGTGCAAATAGCATTCGCGTCAGTTCCCAGCCAGTACAGTGTTTTGGACTGAAGAGAAGCTCCTGTTTTACTCAGTTTCCAATACTGAGTTGAACTAGATATACCCCGTTTGTGTAGAAAGTACAGTTCTTTTGTTCTGACCTAGCTCACATACGGGCCCTATAGCAAACACAGTAGAGTGCAAGAATGCTGTTTTCTCTAAAACAGAGTGTTTTTCTTGCATGGCACACTAGGGTTCAATTAAACTTCCTAAACGGAGTTGAATCACGTTGAGATTCAAGTTCTAGCAGCAAGTCTTCATTCAGGCTAAGAACAGCACACTTGTGCTATTCTGGCATTATACAGTGCAAATAGCATTTCCGTCTGTTCCCAGCCAGTACAGTGTATTGGACTGAAGAGAAGCTCCTGTTTTACTCAGTTTCCAATACTGAGTTGAACTAGATATGCCCCGTTTGTGTAGGAAGCACAGTTCTTTTGTTCTGAAATAGCTCACATACGGGCCCTATAGGAAAGACAGTAGAGTGAAAGAATGCTGTTTTCTCTAAAACAGAGTGTTTTTCTTGCATGGCACACTAGGGTTCAATTAAACTTCCTAAACGGAGTTGAATCACGTTGAGATTCAAGTTCTAGCAGCAAGTGTTCATTCAGGCTAAGAACAGCACACTTGTGCTTTTCTGCCCATATACAGTGCAAATAGCATTCGCGTCTGTTTCCAGCCAGTACAGTGTATTGGACTGAAGAGAAGCTCCTGTTTTACTCAGTTTCCAATACTGAGTTGAACTAGATATGCCCCGTTTGGGTAGGAAGCACAGTTCTTTTGTTCTGAGCTAGCTCACTTACGGGCCCTATAGGAAACACAATAGAGGGAAAGAATGCTGTTTTCTCTAAAACAGAGTGTTTTTCTTGCATGGCACACTAGGGTTCAATTAAACTTCCTAAACGGAGTTGAAAAACGTTGAGATTCAAGTTCTAGCAGCAAGTGTTCATTCAGGCTAAGAACAGCACACTTGTGCTATTCTGGCCATGTACAGTGCAAATAGCATTCGCGTCTGTTCCCAGCCAGTACAGTGTATTGGACTGAAGAGAGCTCCTGTTTTACTCAGTTTCCAATACTGAGTTGAACTAGATATGCCCCGTTTGTGTAGGAAGCACAGTTCTTTTGTTCTGAGCTAGCTCACTGTACGTGCCCTATAGGAAACATAGTAGAGTGAAAGAATGCTGTTTTCTCTAAAACAGAGTGTTTTTCTTGCATGGCACACTAGGGTTCAATTAAACTTCCTAAACGGAGTTGAATCACGTTGAGATTCAAGTTCTAGCAGCAAGTGTTCATTAAGGCTAACAACAGCACACTTGTGCTATTCTGGCCATATACAGTGCAAATAGCATTCGTGTCTGTTCCCAGCCAGTACAGTGTACTGGACTAATGAGAAGCTCCTGTTTTACTCAGTTTCCAATACTGAGTTGAACTAGACATGCCCCGTTTGTGTAGGAAGCACAGTTATTTTGTTCTGAGCTAGCTCACTAACGGGCCCTATAGGAAACACAGTAGAGGGAAAGAATGCTGTTTTCTCTAAAACAGAGTGTTTTTCTTGCATGGCACACTAGGGTTCAATTAAACCTCCTATATGGAGTTGCATCACGTTGAGATTCAAGTGCTAGCAGCAAGTCTTCATTCAGGCTAAGAACAGCACACTTGTGCTATTCTGGCATTATACAGTGCAAATAGAATTTGCGTCTGTTCCCAGCCAGTACAGTGTATTGGACTGAAGAAAAGCTCCTGTTTTACTCAGTTTCCAATACTGAGTTGAACTAGATATGCCCCGTTTGTGTAGGAAGCACAGTTCTTTTGTTCTGAGCTAGCTCACTTACGGGTCCTATAGGAAACACAGTAGAGGGAAAGAATGCTGTTTTCTCTAAAACAGTGTTTTTCTTGCATGGCACACTAGTGTTCAATTAAACTTCCTAAACGGAGTTGAATCAGGTTGAGATTCAAGTTCTAGCAGCAAGTGTTCATTCAGGCTAAGAACAGCACACTTGTGCTATTCTGGCCATATACAGTGCAAATAGCATTCGCGTCTGTTCCCAGCCAGTACAGTGTATTGGACTAATGAGAAGCTCCTGTTTTACGCAGTTTCCAGTACTGAGTTGAACTAGATATGCCCCGTTTGTGTAGGAAGCACAGTTCTTTTGTTCTGAGCTAGCTCACTTACGGGCCCTATAGCAAACACAGTAGAGTGCAAGAATGCTGTTTTCTCTAAAACAGAGTGTTTTTCTTGCATGGCACACTAGGGTTCAATTAAACTTCCTAAACGGAGTTGAATCACGTTGAGATTCAAGTTCTAGCAGCACGTCTTCATTCAGGCTAAGAACAGCACACTTGTGCTATTCTGTCATTATACAGTGCAAATAGCATTCGCGTCAGTTCCCAGCCAGTACAGTGTATTGGACTAATGAGAAGCTCCTGTTTTACTCAGTTTCCAATACTGAGTTGAAGTAGATATGCCCCGTTTGTGTAGGAAGCACAGTTATTTTGTTCTGAGCTAGCTCACTTACGGGCCCTATAGGAAACACAGTAGAGGGAAAGAATGCTGTTTTCTCTAAAACAGAGTGTTTTTCTTGCATGGCACACTAGGGTTCAATTAAACTTCCTAAACGGAGTTGAATCACGTTGAGATTCAAGTTCTAGCAGCAAGTCTTCATTCAGGCTAAGAACAGTACACTTGTGCTATTCTGGCATTATACAGTGCAAATAGCATTCGCGTCTGTTCCCAGCCAGTACAGTGTATTGGACTGAAGAAAAGCTCCTGTTTTACTCAGTTTCCAATACTGAGTTGAACTAGATATGCCCCGTTTGGGTAGGAAGCACAGTTCTTTTGTTCTGAGCTAGCACACTTACGGGCCCTATAGGAAACACAATAGAGGGAAAGAATGCTGTTTTCTCTAAAACAGAGTGGTTTTCTTGCATGGCACACTAGGGTTCAATTAAACTTCCTAAACGGAGTTGAATCACGTTGAGATTCAACTTCTAGCAGCAAGTGTTCATTCAGGCTAAGAACAGCACACTTGTGCTATTCTGGCCATATACAGTGCAAATAGCATTCGCGTCTGTTCCCAGCCAGTACAGTGTATTGGACTGAAGAGAAGCTCCTGTTTTACTCAGTTTCCAATACTGAGTTGAACTAGATATGCCCCGTTTGTGTAGGAAGCACAGTTCTTTTGTTCTGAGCTAGCTCACTGTACGTGCACTATATGAAACACAGCGGAGTGAAAGAATGCTGTTTTCCCTAAAACAGAGTGTTTTTCTTGCATGGCACACAAGGGTTCAATTAAACTTCCTAAACGGAGTTGAATCACGTTGAGATTCAAGTTCTAGCAGCAAGTGTTCATTCAGGCTAAGAACAGCACACTTGTGCTTTTCTGGCCATATACAGTGCAAATAGCATTCGCGTCTCTTCCCAACCAGTACAGTGTATTGGACTGAAGAGAAGCTCCTGTTTACTCAGTTTCCAATACTGAGTTGAGCTAGATATGCCCCGTTTGTGTAGGAAGCACAGTTCTTTTGTTCTGAGATAGCTCACTGTACGTGCCCTATAGGAAACATAGTAGAGTGAAAGAATGCTGTTTTCTCTAAAACAGAGTGTTTTTCTTGCATGGCACACTAGGGTTCAATTAAACTTCCTAAACGGAGTTGAATCACGTTGAGATTCAAGTTCTAGCAGCAAGTGTTCATTAAGGCTAACAACAGCACACTTGTGCTATTCTGGCCATATACAGTGCAAATAGCATTCGTGTCTGTTCCCAGCCAGTACAGTGTACTGGACTAATGAGAAGCTCCTGTTTTACTCAGTTTCCAATACTGAGTTGAACTAGACATGCCCCGTTTGTGTAGGAAGCACAGTTATTTTGTTCTGAGCTAGCTCACTAACGGGCCCTATAGGAAACACAGTAGAGGGAAAGAATGCTGTTTTCTCTAAAACAGAGTGTTTTTCTTGCATGGCACACTAGGGTTCAATTAAACCTCCTATATGGAGTTGCATCACGTTGAGATTCAAGTGCTAGCAGCAAGTCTTCATTCAGGCTAAGAACAGCACACTTGTGCTATTCTGGCATTATACAGTGCAAATAGAATTTGCGTCTGTTCCCAGCCAGTACAGTGTATTGGACTGAAGAAAAGCTCCTGTTTTACTCAGTTTCCAATACTGAGTTGAACTAGATATGCCCCGTTTGTGTAGGAAGCACAGTTCTTTTGTTCTGAGCTAGCTCACTTACGGGTCCTATAGGAAACACAGTAGAGGGAAAGAATGCTGTTTTCTCTAAAACAGTGTTTTTCTTGCATGGCACACTAGTGTTCAATTAAACTTCCTAAACGGAGTTGAATCAGGTTGAGATTCAAGTTCTAGCAGCAAGTGTTCATTCAGGCTAAGAACAGCACACTTGTGCTATTCTGGCCATATACAGTGCAAATAGCATTCGCGTCTGTTCCCAGCCAGTACAGTGTATTGGACTAATGAGAAGCTCCTGTTTTACGCAGTTTCCAATACTGAGTTGAACTAGATATGCCCCGTTTGTGTAGGAAGCACAGTTCTTTTGTTCTGAGCTAGCTCACTTACGGGCCCTATAGCAAACACAGTAGAGTGCAAGAATGCTGTTTTCTCTAAAACAGAGTGTTTTTCTTGCATGGCACACTAGGGTTCAATTAAACTTCCTAAACGGAGTTGAATCACGTTGAGATTCAAGTTCTAGCAGCACGTCTTCATTCAGGCTAAGAACAGCACACTTGTGCTATTCTGTCATTATACAGTGCAAATAGCATTCGCGTCAGTTCCCAGCCAGTACAGTGTATTGGACTAATGAGAAGCTCCTGTTTTACTCAGTTTCCAATACTGAGTTGAAGTAGATATGCCCCGTTTGTGTAGGAAGCACAGTTATTTTGTTCTGAGCTAGCTCACTTACGGGCCCTATAGGAAACACAGTAGAGTGAAAGAATGCTGTTTTCTCTAAAACAGAGTGTTTTCTTGCATGGCACACTAGGGTTCAATTAAACTTCCTAAATGGAGTTGAGTCACGTTGAGATTCAAGTTCTAGCAGCAAGTGTTCATTCAGGCTAAGAACAGCACACTTGTGCTATTCTGGCCATATACAGTGCAAATAGCTTTCCCGTCTGTTACCAGCCAGTACAGTGTATTGGACTGAAGAGAAGCAGTAGCTTTTACTCAGTTTCCAATACTGAGTTGAACTAGATAGGCCCCGTTTGTGTAGGAAGCACAGTTCTTTTGTTCTGAGCTGGCTCACTGTACGTGCCCTATAGGAAACACAGTAGAGTGCAAGAATACTATTTTCTCTAAAACGGAGTGTTTTTCTTGCATGGCATACTAGGGTTTAATTAAACTTCCTAAACGGAGTTGAATCACGTTGAGATTCAAGTTCTAGCAGCAAGTGTTCATTCAGGCTAAAAACAGCACACTTGTGCTTTTCTGGCCATATACAGTGCAAATAGCATTCGCGTCTGTTCCCAGACAGTACAGTGTTTTGGACTGAAGAGAAGCTCCTGTTTTACTCAGTTTCCAATACTGAGTTGAACTAGATATGCCCCGTTTGTGTAGGAAGCACAGTTCTTTTGTTCTGAGCTACCTCACTTACGGGCCGTATAGGAAACACAGTAGAGTGCAAGAATGCTGTTTTCTCTAAAACAGAGTGTTTTTCTTGCATGGCACACTAGGGTTCAATTAAACTTCCTAAACGGAGTTGAATCACGTTGAGATTCAAGTTCTAGCAGCAAGTCTTCATTCAGGCTAAGAACAGCACACTTGTGCTATTCTGGCCATATACAGTGCAAATAGCATTCGCGTCTGTTCCCAGTCAGTACAGTGTATTGGAATGAAGAGAAGCTCCTGTTTTACTCAGTTTCCAATACTGAGTTGAACTAGATATGCCCCGTTTGTGTAGGAAGCACAGTTCTTTTGTTCTGAGCTAGCTCACTTACGGGCCCTATAGGAAACACAGTAGAGTGCAAGAATGCTGATTTCTCTAAAACAGAGTGTTTTTCTTGCATGGCACACTAGGGTTCAATTGAACTTCCTAAATGGAGTTGAGTCACGTTGAGATTCAAGTTCTAGCAGCAAGTGTTCATTCAGGCTAAGAACAGCACACTTGTGCTATTCTGGCCATATACAGTGCAAATAGCATTCGCGTCTGTTCCCAGCCAGTACAGTGTATTGGACTGAAGAGAAGCTCCTGTTTTACTCAGTTTCCAATACTGAGTTGAACTAGATATGTCCCGTTTGTGTAGGAAGCACAGTTCTATTGTTCTGAGCTAGCTCACTGTACGTGCCCTATAGGAAACACAGTAGAGTGCAAGAATACTGTTTTCTCTAAAACGGAGTGTTTTTCTTGCATGGCACACTAGGGTTTAATTAAAGTTCCTAAACGGAGTTGAATCACGTTTAGATTCAAGTTCTAGCAGCAAGTTTTCATTCAGGCTAAGAACAGCACACTTGTGCTTTTCTGGCCATATACAGTGCAAATAGCATTCGCGTCTGTTCCCAGCCAGTACAGTGTATTGGCCTGAAGAGAAGCTCCTGTTTTACTCAGTTCCAATACTGAGTTGAACTAGATATGCCCCGTTTGCATAGGAAGCACAGTTCTTTTGTTCTGAGCTAGCTCACTGTACGTGCCCTATAGGAAAAACAGTAGAGTGAAAGAATGCTGTTTTCTCTAAAACAGAGTGTTTTTCTTGCATGGCACACTAGGGTTCAATTAAACTTCCTAAACGGAGTTGAATCACGTTGCGATTCAAGTTCTAGCAGAAAGTGTTCATTCAGGCTAAGAACAGCACACATGTGCTTTTCTGGCCTTATACAGTGCAAATAGCATTCGTGTCTGTTCCCAGACAGTACAGTGTTTTGGACTGAAGAGAAGCTCCTGTTTTACTCAGTTTCCAATACTGAGTTGAAGTAGATATGGCCCGTTTGTGTAGAAAGGACAGTTCTTTTGTTCTGAGCTAGCTCACATACGGGCCCTATAGCAAACACAGTAGAGTGCAAGAATGCTGTTTTCTCTAAAACAGAGTGTTTTTCTTGCATGGCACACTAGGGTTCAATTAAACTTCCTAAACGGAGTTGAATCACGTTGAGATTCAGGTTCTAGCAGCAAGTCTTCATTCAGGCTAAGAACAGCACACTTGTGCTATTCTGGCATTATACAGTGCAAATAGCATTTCCGTCTGTTCCCAGCCAGTACAGTGTATTGGACTGAAGAGAAGCTCCTGTTTTACTCAGTTTCCAATACTGAGTTGAACTAGATATGCCCCGTTTGTGTAGGAAGCACAGTTCTTTTGTTCTGAGCTAGTTCACTTACGGGCCCTATAGGAAACACAGTAGAGTGAAAGAATGCTGTTTTCTCTAAAACAGAGTGTTTTTATTGCATGGCACACTAGGGTTCAATTAAACTTCCTAAACGGAGTTGAATCACGTTGAGATTCAAGTTCTAGCAGCAAGTGTTCATTCAGGCTAAGAACAGCACACTTGTGCTATTCTGGCCATATACAGTGCAAATAGCATTCGCGTCTGTTCCCAGCCATACAGTGTATTGGACTGAAGAGAAGCTCCTGTTTTACTCAGTTTCAAATACTGAGTTGAACTAGATATGCCCCGTTTGGGTAGGAAGCACAGTTCTTTTGTTCTGAGCTAGCACACTTACGGGCCCTATAGGAAACACAATAGAGGGAAAGAATGCTGTTTTCTCTAAAACAGAGTGTTTTTCTTGCATGGCACACTAGGGTTCAATTAAACTTCCTAAACGGAGTTGAATCACGTTGAGATTCAACTTCTAGCAGCAAGTGTTCATTCAGGCTAAGAAGAGCACACTTGTGCTATTCTGGCCATATACAGTGCAAATACCTTTCGCGTCTGTTACCAGCCAGTACAGTGTATTGGACTGAAGAGAAGCAGGAGCTTTTACTCAGTTTCCAATACTGAGTTGAACTAGATAGGCCCCGTTTGTGTATGAAGCACAGTTCTTTTGTTCTAGCTGGCTCACTGTACGTGCCCTATAGGAAACACAGTAGAGTGCAAGAATACTATTTTCTCTAAAACGGAGTGTTTTTCTTGCATGGCACACTAGGGTTTAATTAAACTTCCTAAACGGAGTTGAATCACGTTGAGATTCAAGTTCTAGCAGCAAGTGTTCATTCAGGCTAAGAACAGCACACTTGTGCTTTTCTGGGCATATACAGTGCAAATAGCATTCGCGTCTGTTCCCAGACAGTACAGTGTTTTGGACTGAAGAGAAGCTCCTGTTTTACTCAGTTTCCAATACTGAGTTGAACTAGATATGCCCCGTTTGTGTAGGAAGCACAGTTCTTTTGTTCTGAGCTACCTCACTTACGGGCCGTATAGGAAACACAGTAGAGTGAAAGAATGCTGTTTTCTCTAAAACAGAGTGTTTTTCTTGCATGGCACACTAGGGTTCAATTAAACTTCCTAAACGGAGTTGAATCACGTTGAGATTCAAGTTCTAGCAGCAAGTGTTCATTCAGGCTAAGAACAGCACACTTGTGCTATTCTGGCCATATACAGTGCAAATAGCATTCGCGTCTGTTCCCAGCCATACAGTGTATTGGACTGAAGAGAAGCTCCTGTTTTACTCAGTTTCAAATACTGAGTTGAACTAGATATGCCCCGTTTGGGTAGGAAGCACAGTTCTTTTGTTCTGAGCTAGCACACTTACGGGCCCTATAGGAAACACAATAGAGGGAAAGAATGCTGTTTTCTCTAAAACAGAGTGTTTTTCTTGCATGGCACACTAGGGTTCAATTAAACTTCCTAAACGGAGTTGAATCACGTTGAGATTCAACTTCTAGCAGCAAGTGTTCATTCAGGCTAAGAAGAGCACACTTGTGCTATTCTGGCCATATACAGTGCAAATAGCTTTCGCGTCTGTTACCAGCCAGTACAGTGTATTGGACTGAAGAGAAGCAGGAGCTTTTACTCAGTTTCCAATACTGAGTTGAACTAGATAGGCCCCGTTTGTGTAGGAGGAACAGTTCTTTTGTTCTAGCTGGCTCACTGTACGTGCCCTATAGGAAACACAGTAGAGTGCAAGAATACTATTTTCTCTAAATCGGAGTGTTTTTCTTGCATGGCACACTAGGGTTTAATTAAACTTCCTAAACGGAGTTGAATCACGTTGAGATTCAAGTTCTAGCAGCAAGTGTTCATTCAGGCTAAGAACAGCACACTTGTGCTTTTCTGGGCATATACAGTGCAAATAGCATTCGCGTCTGTTCCCAGACAGTACAGTGTTTTGGACTGAAGAGAAGCTCCTGTTTTACTCAGTTTCCAATACTGAGTTGAACTAGATATGCCCCGTTTGTGTAGGAAGCACAGTTCTTTTGTTCTGAGCTAGCTCACTGTACGGGCCCTATAGGAAACACAGTAGAGTGCAAGAATGCTGATTTCTCTAAAACAGAGTGTTTTTCTTGCATGGCACACTAGGGTTCAATTGAACTTCCTAAATGGAGTTGAGTCACGTTGAGATTCAAGTTCTAGCAGCAAGTGTTCATTCAGGCTAAGAACAGCACACTTGTGCTATTCTGGCCATATACCGTGCAAATAGCATTCGCGTCTGTTCCCAGCCAGTACAGTGTATTGGACTGAAGAGAAGCTCCTGTTTTACTCAGTTTCCAATACTGAGTTGAACTAGATATGCCCCGTTTGTGTAGGAAGCACAGTTCTTTTGTTCTGAGCTAGCTCACTGTACGTGCCCTATAGGAAACACAGTAGAGTGCAAGAATACTGTTTTCTCTAAAACGGAGTGTTTTTCTTGCATGGCACACTAGGGTTCAATTAAAGTTCCTAAACGGAGTTGAATCACGTTTAGATTCAAGTTCTAGCAGCAAGTTTTCATTCAGGCTAAGTACAGCACACTTGTGCTTTTCTGGCCATATACAGTGCAAATAGCATTCGCGTCTGTTCCCAGCCAGTACAGTGTATTGGCCTGAAGAGAAGCTCCGGTTTTACTCAGTTTCCAATACTGAGTTGAACTAGATATGCCCCGTTTGCGTAGGAAGCACAGTTCTTTTGTTCTGAGCTAGCTCACTGTACGTGCCCTATAGGAAAAACAGTAGAGTGAAAGAATGCTGTTTTCTCTAAAACAGAGTGTTTTTCTTGCATGGCACACTAGGGTTCAATTAAACTTCCTAAACGGAGTTGAATCACGTTGCGATTCAAGTTCTAGCAGAAAGTGTTCATTCAGGCTAAGAACAGCACACATGTGCTTTTCTGGCCTTATACAGTGCAAATAGCATTCGTGTCTGTTCCCAGACAGTACAGTGTATTGGACTGAAGAGAAGCTCCTGTTTTACTCAGTTTCCAATACTGAGTTGAACTAGATATGCCCCGATTGTGTAGGAAGCACAGTTCTTTTGTTCTGAGCTAGCTCACTTACGGGCCCTACAGGAAACAGAGTAGAGTGCAAGAATGCTGTTTTCTCTAAAACAGAGTGTTTTTCTTGCATGGCACACTAGAGTTCAATTAAACTTCCTAACCGGAGTTGAATCACGTTGAGATTCAAGTTCTAGCAGCAAGTGTTCATTCAGGCTAAGAACAGCACACTTGTGCTATTCTGGCCATATACAGTGCAAATAGCATTCGTGTCTGTTCCCAGTCAGTACAGTGTATTGGAATGAAGAGAAGCTCCTGTTTTACTCAGTTTCCAATACTGAGTTGAACTAGATATGCCCCGTTTGTGTAGGAAGCACAGTTCTTTTGTTCTGAGATAGCTCACTTACGGGCCCTATAGGAAACACAGTAGAGTGCAAGAATGCTGTTTTCTCTAAAACAGAGTGTTTTTCTTGCATGGCACACTAGGGTTCAATTAAACTTCCTAAATGGAGTTGAGTCACGTTGAGATTCAAGTTCTAGCAGCAAGTGTTCATTCTGGCTAAGAACAGCACACTTGTGCTATTCTGGCCATATACAGTGCAAATAGCATTCGCGTCTTTTCCCAGCCAGTACAGTGTATTGGACTGAAGAGAAGCTCCTGTTTTACTCAGTTTCCAATACTGAGTTGAACTAGATATGCCCCGTTTGTGTAGGAAGCACAGTTCTTTTGTTCTGAGCTAGCTCACTTACGGGCCCTATAGGAAACACATTAGAGTGCTAGAATGCTGTTTTCTCTAAAACAGAGTGTTTTTCTTGCATGGCACACTAGGGTTCAATTAAACTTCCTAAATGGAGTTGAGTCACGTTGAGATTCAAGTTCTAGCAGCAAGTGTTCATTCTGGCTAAGAACAGCAAACTTGTGCTTTTCTGGCCATATACAGTGCAAATAGCATTCGCGTCTGTTCCCAGCCAGTACAGTGTATTGGACTGAAGAGAAGCTCCTGTTTTACTCAGTTTCCAATACTGAGTTGAACTAGATATGCCCCGTTTGTGTAGGAAGCACAGTTCTTTTGTTCTGAGCTGGCTCACTGTAATTGCCCTATAGGAAACACAGTAGAGTGCAAGAATACTGTTTTCTCTAAAACGGAGTGTTTTTCTTGCATGGCACACTAGGGTTTAATTAAAGTTCCTAAACGGAGTTGAATCACGTTTAGATTCAAGTTCTAGCAGCAAGTGTTCATTCAGGCTAAAAACAGCACACTTGTGCTTTTCTGGCCATATACAGTGTAAATAGCATTCGCGTCTGTTCCCAGACAGTACAGTGTTTTGGACTGAAGAGAAGCTCCTGTTTTACTCAGTTTCCAATACTGAGTTGAACTAGATATGCCCCGTTTGTGTAGAAAGCACAGTTCTTTTGTTCTGAGCTAGCTCACTTACAGGCCCTATAGGAAACACAGTAGAGTGCAAGAATGCTGTTTTCTCTAAAACAGAGTGTTTTTCTTCATGGCACACTAGGGTTCAATTAAACTTCCTAAACGGAGTTGAATCACGTTTAGATTCAAGTTCTAGCAGCAAGTGTTCATTCAGGCTAAGAACAGCACACTTGTGCTATTCTGGCCAAATACACTTCAAATAGCATTCGCGTCTGTTCCCAGCCAGTACAGTGTATTGGACTGAAGAGAAGCTCCTGTTTTACTCAGTTTCCAATACTGAGTTGAACTAGATATGCCCCGTTTGTGTAGGAAGCACAGTTCTTTTGTTCTGAGCTAGCTCACTGTACGTGCCCTATAGGAAACACAGTAGAGTGCAAGAATGCTGTTTTCTCTAAAACAGAGTGTTTTTCTTGCATGGCACACTAGAGTTCAATTAAACTTCCTAAACGGAGTTGAATCACGTTGAGATTCAAGTTCTAGCAGCAAGTGTTAATTCAGGCTAAGAACAGCACACTTGTGCTATTCTGGCCATATACAGTGCAAATAGCATTCGCGTCTGTTCCCAGCCAGTACAGTGTATTGGACTGAAGAGAAGCTCCTGTTTTACTCAGTTTCCATTACTGAGTTGAACTAGATATGCCCCGTTTGTGTAGGAAGCACAGTTCTTTTGTTCTGAGCTAGCTCACTGTACGTGCCCTATAGGAAACACAGTAGAGTGCAAGAATACTGTTTTCTCTAAAACGGAGTGTTTTTCTGGCATGGCACACTAGGGTTTAATTAAAGTTCCTAAACGGAGTTGAATCACGTTTAGATTCAAGTTCTAGCAGCAAGTGTTCATTCAGGCTAAGAACAGCACACTTGTGCTTTTCTGGCCATATACAGTGCAAATAGCATTCGCGTCTGTTCCCAGACAGTACAGTGTTTTGGACTGAAGAGAAGCTCCTGTTTTACTCAGTTTCCAATACTGAGTTGAACTAGATATGCCCCGTTTGTGTAGGAAGCACAGTTCTTTTGTTCTGAGCTACCTCACTTACGGGCCGTATAGGAAACACAGTAGAGTGCAAGAATGCTGTTTTCTCTAAAACAGAGTGTTTTTCTTGCATGGCACACTAGGGTTCAATTAAACTTCCTAAACGGAGTTGAATCACGTTGAGATTCAAGTTCTAGCAGCAAGTGTTCATTCAGGCTAAGAACAGCACACTTGTGCTTTTCTGGGCATATACAGTGCAAATAGCATTCGCGTCTGTTCCCAGACAGTACAGTGTTTTGGACTGAAGAGAAGCTCCTGTTTTACTCAGTTTCCAATACTGAGTTGAACTAGATATGCCCCGTTTGTGTAGGAAGCACAGTTCTTTTGTTCTGAGCTAGCTCACTGTACGGGCCCTATAGGAAACACAGTAGAGTGCAAGAATGCTGATTTCTCTAAAACAGAGTGTTTTTCTTGCATGGCACACTAGGGTTCAATTGAACTTCCTAAATGGAGTTGAGTCACGTTGAGATTCAAGTTCTAGCAGCAAGTGTTCATTCAGGCTAAGAACAGCACACTTGTGCTATTCTGGCCATATACCGTGCAAATAGCATTCGCGTCTGTTCCCAGCCAGTACAGTGTATTGGACTGAAGAGAAGCTCCTGTTTTACTCAGTTTCCAATACTGAGTTGAACTAGATATGCCCCGTTTGTGTAGGAAGCACAGTTCTTTTGTTCTGAGCTAGCTCACTGTACGTGCCCTATAGGAAACACAGTAGAGTGCAAGAATACTGTTTTCTCTAAAACGGAGTGTTTTTCTTGCATGGCACACTAGGGTTTAATTAAAGTTCCTAAACGGAGTTGAATCACGTTTAGATTCAAGTTCTAGCAGCAAGTTTTCATTCAGGCTAAGAACAGCACACTTGTGCTTTTCTGGCCATATACAGTGCAAATAGCATTCGCGTCTGTTCCCAGCCAGTACAGTGTATTGGCCTGAAGAGAAGCTCCGGTTTTACTCAGTTTCCAATACTGAGTTGAACTAGATATGCCCCGTTTGCGTAGGAAGCACAGTTCTTTTGTTCTGAGCTAGCTCACTGTACGTGCCCTATAGGAAAAACAGTAGAGTGAAAGAATGCTGTTTTCTCTAAAACAGAGTGTTTTTCTTCCATGGCACACTAGGGTTCAATTAAACTTCCTAAACGGAGTTGAATCACGTTGCGATTCAAGTTCTAGCAGAAAGTGTTCATTCAGGCTAAGAACAGCACACATGTGCTTTTCTGGCCTTATACAGTGCAAATAGCATTCGTGTCTGTTCCCAGACAGTACAGTGTATTGGACTGAAGAGAAGCTCCTGTTTTACCAGTTTCCAATACTGAGTTGAACTAGATATGCCCCGATTGTGTAGGAAGCACAGTTCTTTTGTTCTGAGCTAGCTCACTTACGGGCCCTATAGGAAACACAGTAGAGAGAAAGAATGCTGTTTTCTCTAAAACAGAGTGTTTTTCTTGCATGGCACACTAGGGTTCAATTAAACTTCCTAAACGGAGTTGAATCACGTTGAGATTCAAGTTCTAGCAGCAAGTGTTCATGCAGGCTAAGAACAGCACACTTGTGCTATTCTGGCCATATACAGTGCAAATAGCATTCGTGTCTGTTCCCAGTCAGTACAGTGTATTGGAATGAAGAGAAGCTCCTGTTTTACTCAGTTTCCAATACTGAGTTGAACTAGATATGCCCCGTTTGTGTAGGAAGCACAGTTCTTTTGTTCTGAGATAGCTCACTTACGGGCCCTATAGGAAACACAGTAGAGTGCAAGAATGCTGTTTTCTCTAAAACAGAGTGTTTTTCTTGCATGGCACACTAGGGTTCAATTAAACTTCCTAAATGGAGTTGAGTCACGTTGAGATTCAAGTTCTAGCAGCAAGTGTTCATTCTGGCTAAGAACAGCACACTTGTGCTATTCTGGCCATATACAGTGCAAATAGCATTCGCGTCTTTTCCCAGCCAGTACAGTGTATTGGACTGAAGAGAAGCTCCTGTTTTACTCAGTTTCCAATACTGAGTTGAACTAGATATGCCCCGTTTGTGTAGGAAGCACAGTTCTTTTGTTCTGAGCTAGCTCACTTACGGGCCCTATAGGAAACACATTAGAGTGCTAGAATGCTGTTTTCTCTAAAACAGAGTGTTTTTCTTGCATGGCACACTAGGGTTCAATTAAACTTCCTAAATGGAGTTGAGTCACGTTGAGATTCAAGTTCTAGCAGCAAGTGTTCATTCTGGCTAAGAACAGCAAACTTGTGCTTTTCTGGCCATATACAGTGCAAATAGCATTCGCGTCTGTTCCCAGCCAGTACAGTGTATTGGACTGAAGAGAAGCTCCTGTTTTACTCAGTTTCCAATACTGAGTTGAACTAGATATGCCCCGTTTGTGTAGGAAGCACAGTTCTTTTGTTCTGAGCTGGCTCACTGTACGTGCCCTGTAGGAAACACAGTAGAGTGCAAGAATACTGTTTTCTCTAAAACAGAGTGTTTTTCTTGCATGGCACACTAGGGTTTAATTAAAGTTCCTAAACGGAGTTGAATCACGTTTAGATTCAAGTTCTAGCAGCAAGTGTTCATTCAGGCTAAAAACAGCACACTTGTGCTTTTCTGGCCATATACAGTGTAAATAGCATTCGCGTCTGTTCCCAGACAGTACAGTGTTTTGGACTGAAGAGAAGCTCCTGTTTTACTCAGTTTCCAATACTGAGTTGAACTAGATATGCCCCGTTTGTGTAGAAAGCACAGTTCTTTTGTTCTGAGCTAGCTCACTTACAGGCCCTATAGGAAACACAGTAGAGTGCAAGAATGCTGTTTTCTCTAAAACAGAGTGTTTTTCTTCATGGCACACTAGGGTTCAATTAAACTTCCTAAACGGAGTTGAATCACGTTTAGATTCAAGTTCTAGCAGCAAGTGTTCATTCAGGCTAAGAACAGCACACTTGTGCTATTCTGGCCAAATACACTTCAAATAGCATTCGTGTCTGTTCCCAGCCAGTACAGTGTATTGGACTGAAGAGAAGCTCCTGTTTTACTCAGTTTCCAATACTGAGTTGAACTAGATATGCCCCGTTTGTGTAGGAAGCACAGTTCTTTTGTTCTGAGCTAGCTCACTGTACGTGCCCTATAGGAAACACAGTAGAGTGCAAGAATGCTGTTTTCTCTAAAACAGAGTGTTTTTCTTGCATGGCACACTAGAGTTCAATTAAACTTCCTAACCGGAGTTGAATCACGTTGAGATTCAAGTTCTAGCAGCAAGTGTTCATTCAGGCTAAGAACAGCACACTTGTGCTATTCTGGCCATATACAGTGCAAATAGCATTCGTGTCTGTTCCCAGTCAGTACAGTGTATTGGAATGAAGAGAAGCTCCTGTTTTACTCAGTTTCCAATACTGAGTTGAACTAGATATGCCCCGTTTGTGTAGGAAGCACAGTTCTTTTGTTCTGAGCTAGCTCACTTACGGGCCCTATAGGAAACACAGTAGAGTGCAAGAATGCTGTTTTCTCTAAAACAGAGTGTTTTTCTTGCATGGCACACTAGGGTTCAATTAAACTTCCTAAATGGAGTTGAGTCACGTTGAGATTCAAGTTCTAGCAGCAAGTGTTCATTCTGGCTAAGAACAGCACTCTTGTGCTATTCTGGCCATATACAGTGCAAATAGCATTCGCGTCTGTTCCCAGCCAGTACAGTGTATTGGACTGAAGAGAAGCTCCTGTTTTACTCAGTTTCCAATACTGAGTTGAACTAGATATGCCCCGTTTGTGTAGGAAGCACAGTTCTTTTGTTCTGAGCTAGCTCACTTACGGGCCCTATAGGAAACACAGTAGAGTGCAAGAATGCTGTTTTCTCTAAAACAGAGTGTTTTTCTTGCATGGCACAATAGGGTTCAATTAAACTTCCTAAATGGAGTTGAGTCACGTTGAGATTCAAGTTCTAGCAGCAAGTGTTCATTCTGGCTAAGAACAGCACACTTGTGCTATTCTGGCCATATACAGTGCAAATAGCATTCGCGTCTGTTCCCAGCCAGTACAGTGTATTGGACTGAAGAGAAGCTCCTGATTTACTCAGTTTCCATTACTGAGTTGAACTAGATATGCCCCGTTTGTGTAGGAAGCACAGTTCTTTTGTTCTGAGCTGGCTCACTGTAATTGCCCTATAGGAAACACAGTAGAGTGCAAGAATACTGTTTTCTCTAAAACGGAGTGTTTTTCTTGCATGGCACACTAGGGTTTAATTAAAGTTCCTAAACGGAGTTGAATCACGTTTAGATTCAAGTTCTAGCAGCAAGTGTTCATTCAGGCTAAAAACAGCACACTTGTGCTTTTCTGGCCATATACAGTGTAAATAGCATTCGCGTCTGTTCCCAGACAGTACAGTGTTTTGGACTGAAGAGAAGCTCCTGTTTTACTCAGTTTCCAATACTGAGTTGAACTAGATATGCCCCGTTTGTGTAGAAAGCACAGTTCTTTTGTTCTGAGCTAGCTCACTTACAGGCCCTATAGGAAACACAGTAGAGTGCAAGAATGCTGTTTTCTCTAAAACAGAGTGTTTTTCTTCATGGCACACTAGGGTTCAATTAAACTTCCTAAACGGAGTTGAATCACGTTTAGATTCAAGTTCTAGCAGCAAGTGTTCATTCAGGCTAAGAACAGCACACTTGTGCTATTCTGGCCAAATACACTTTAAATAGCATTCGCGTCTGTTCCCAGCCAGTACAGTGTATTGGACTGAAGAGAGCTCCTGTTTTACTCAGTTTCCAATACTGAGTTGAACTAGATATGCCCCGTTTGTGTAGGAAGCACAGTTCTTTTGTTCTGAGCTAGCTCACTGTACGTGCCCTATAGGAAACATAGTAGAGTGAAAGAATGCTGTTTTCTCTAAAACAGAGTGTTTTTCTTGCATGGCACACTAGGGTTCAATTAAACTTCCTAAACGGAGTTGAATCACGTTGAGATTCAAGTTCTAGCAGCAAGTGTTCATTCAGGCTAAGAACAGCACACTTGTGCTATTCTGGCCATATACAGTGCAAATAGCATTCGCGTCTGTTCCCAGTCAGTACAGTGTATTGGAATGAAGAGAAGCTCCTGTTTTACTCAGTTTCCAATACTGAGTTGAACTAGATATGCCCCGTTTGTGTAGGAAGCACAGTTCTTTTGTTCTGAGCTAGCTCACTTACGGGCCCTATAGGAAACACAGTAGAGTGCAAGAATGCTGTTTTCTCTAAAACAGAGTGTTTTTCTTGCATGGCACACTAGGGTTCAATTAAACTTCCTAAATGGAGTTGAGTCACGTTGAGATTCAAGTTCTAGCAGAAAGTGTTCATTCTGGCTAAGAACAGCACACTTGTGCTATTCTGGCCATATACAGTGCAAATAGCATTCGCGTCTGTTCCCAGCCAGTACAGTGTATTGGACTGAAGAGAAGCTCCTGTTTTACTCAGTTTCCAATACTGAGTTGAACTAGTTATGCCCCGTTTGTGTAGGAAGCACAGTTCTATTGTTCTGAGCTAGCTCACTGTACGTGCCCTATAGGAAACACAGTAGAGTGCAAGAATACTGTTTTCTCTAAAACGGAGTGTTTTTCTTGCATGGCACACTAGGGTTTAATTAAAGTTCCTAAACGGAGTTGAATCACGTTTAGATTCAAGTTCTAGCAGCAAGTTTTCATTCAGGCTAAGAACAGCACACTTGTGCTTTTCTGGCCATATACAGTGCAAATAGCATTCGCGTCTGTTCCCAGCCAGTACAGTGTATTGGACTGAAGAGAAGCTCCTGTTTTACTCAGTTTCCAATACTGAGTTGAACTAGATATGCCCCGTTTGCGTAGGAAGCACAGTTCTTTTGTTCTGAGCTAGCTCACTGTACGTGCCCTATAGGAAAAACAGTAGAGTGAAAGAATGCTGTTTTCTCTAAAACAGAGTGTTTTTCTTGCATGGCACACTAGGGTTCAATAACACTTCCTAAAAGGAGTTGAATCACGTTGCAATTCAACTTCTAGCAGAAAGTGTTCATTCAGGCTAAGAACAGCACACATGTGCTTTTCTGGCCTTATACAGTGCAAATAGCATTCGTGTCTGTTCCCAGACAGTACAGTGTATTGGACTGAAGAGAAGCTCCTGTTTTACTCAGTTTCCATTACTGAGTTGAACTAGATATGCCCCGTTTGTGTAGGAAGCACAGTTCTTTTGTTCTGAGCTAGCTCACTGTACGTGCCCTATAGGAAACACAGTAGAGTGCAAGAATACTGTTTTCTCTAAAACGGAGTGTTTTTCTGGCATGGCACACTAGGGTTTAATTAAAGTTCCTAAACGGAGTTGAATCACGTTTAGATTCAAGTTCTAGCAGCAAGTGTTCATTCAGGCTAAGAACAGCACACTTGTGCTTTTCTGGCCATATACAGTGCAAATAGCATTCGCGTCTGTTCCCAGACAGTACAGTGTTTTGGACTGAAGAGAAGCTCCTGTTTTACTCAGTTTCCAATACTGAGTTGAACTAGATATGCCCCGTTTGTGTAGGAAGCACAGTTCTTTTGTTCTGAGCTACCTCACTTACGGGCCGTATAGGAAACACAGTAGAGTGCAAGAATGCTGTTTTCTCTAAAACAGAGTGTTTTTCTTGCATGGCACACTAGGGTTCAATTAAACTTCCTAAACGGAGTTGAATCACGTTGAGATTCAAGTTCTAGCAGCAAGTGTTCATTCAGGCTAAGAACAGCACACTTGTGCTTTTCTGGGCATATACAGTGCAAATAGCATTCGCGTCTGTTCCCAGACAGTACAGTGTTTTGGACTGAAGAGAAGCTCCTGTTTTACTCAGTTTCCAATACTGAGTTGAACTAGATATGCCCCGTTTGTGTAGGAAGCACAGTTCTTTTGTTCTGAGCTAGCTCACTGTACGGGCCCTATAGGAAACACAGTAGAGTGCAAGAATGCTGATTTCTCTAAAACAGAGTGTTTTTCTTGCATGGCACACTAGGGTTCAATTGAACTTCCTAAATGGAGTTGAGTCACGTTGAGATTCAAGTTCTAGCAGCAAGTGTTCATTCAGGCTAAGAACAGCACACTTGTGCTATTCTGGCCATATACCGTGCAAATAGCATTCGCGTCTGTTCCCAGCCAGTACAGTGTATTGGACTGAAGAGAAGCTCCTGTTTTACTCAGTTTCCAATACTGAGTTGAACTAGATATGCCCCGTTTGTGTAGGAAGCACAGTTCTTTTGTTCTGAGCTAGCTCACTGTACGTGCCCTATAGGAAACACAGTAGAGTGCAAGAATACTGTTTTCTCTAAAACGGAGTGTTTTTCTTGCATGGCACACTAGGGTTTAATTAAAGTTCCTAAACGGAGTTGAATCACGTTTAGATTCAAGTTCTAGCAGCAAGTTTTCATTCAGGCTAAGAACAGCACACTTGTGCTTTTCTGGCCATATACAGTGCAAATAGCATTCGCGTCTGTTCCCAGCCAGTACAGTGTATTGGCCTGAATAGAAGCTCCGGTTTTACTCAGTTTCCAATACTGAGTTGAACTAGATATGCCCCGTTTGCGTAGGAAGCACAGTTCTTTTGTTCTGAGCTAGCTCACTGTACGTGCCCTATAGGAAAAACAGTAGAGTGAAAGAATGCTGTTTTCTCTAAAACAGAGTGTTTTTCTTCCATGGCACACTAGGGTTCAATTAAACTTCCTAAACGGAGTTGAATCACGTTGCGATTCAAGTTCTAGCAGAAAGTGTTCATTCAGGCTAAGAACAGCACACATGTGCTTTTCTGGCCTTATACAGTGCAAATAGCATTCGTGTCTGTTCCCAGACAGTACAGTGTATTGGACTGAAGAGAAGCTCCTGTTTTACCAGTTTCCAATACTGAGTTGAACTAGATATGCCCCGATTGTGTAGGAAGCACAGTTCTTTTGTTCTGAGCTAGCTCACTTACGGGCCCTATAGGAAACACAGTAGAGAGAAAGAATGCTGTTTTCTCTAAAACAGAGTGTTTTTCTTGCATGGCACACTAGGGTTCAATTAAACTTCCTAAACGGAGTTGAATCACGTTGAGATTCAAGTTCTAGCAGCAAGTGTTCATGCAGGCTAAGAACAGCACACTTGTGCTATTCTGGCCATATACAGTGCAAATAGCATTCGTGTCTGTTCCCAGTCAGTACAGTGTATTGGAATGAAGAGAAGCTCCTGTTTTACTCAGTTTCCAATACTGAGTTGAACTAGATATGCCCCGTTTGTGTAGGAAGCACAGTTCTTTTGTTCTGAGATAGCTCACTTACGGGCCCTATAGGAAACACAGTAGAGTGCAAGAATGCTGTTTTCTCTAAAACAGAGTGTTTTTCTTGCATGGCACACTAGGGTTCAATTAAACTTCCTAAATGGAGTTGAGTCACGTTGAGATTCAAGTTCTAGCAGCAAGTGTTCATTCTGGCTAAGAACAGCACACTTGTGCTATTCTGGCCATATACAGTGCAAATAGCATTCGCGTCTTTTCCCAGCCAGTACAGTGTATTGGACTGAAGAGAAGCTCCTGTTTTACTCAGTTTCCAATACTGAGTTGAACTAGATATGCCCCGTTTGTGTAGGAAGCACAGTTCTTTTGTTCTGAGCTAGCTCACTTACGGGCCCTATAGGAAACACATTAGAGTGCTAGAATGCTGTTTTCTCTAAAACAGAGTGTTTTTCTTGCATGGCACACTAGGGTTCAATTAAACTTCCTAAATGGAGTTGAGTCACGTTGAGATTCAAGTTCTAGCAGCAAGTGTTCATTCTGGCTAAGAACAGCAAACTTGTGCTTTTCTGGCCATATACAGTGCAAATAGCATTCGCGTCTGTTCCCAGCCAGTACAGTGTATTGGACTGAAGAGAAGCTCCTGTTTTACTCAGTTTCCAATACTGAGTTGAACTAGATATGCCCCGTTTGTGTAGGAAGCACAGTTCTTTTGTTCTGAGCTGGCTCACTGTACGTGCCCTGTAGGAAACACAGTAGAGTGCAAGAATACTGTTTTCTCTAAAACAGAGTGTTTTTCTTGCATGGCACACTAGGGTTTAATTAAAGTTCCTAAACGGAGTTGAATCACGTTTAGATTCAAGTTCTAGCAGCAAGTGTTCATTCAGGCTAAAAACAGCACACTTGTGCTTTTCTGGCCATATACAGTGTAAATAGCATTCGCGTCTGTTCCCAGACAGTACAGTGTTTTGGACTGAAGAGAAGCTCCTGTTTTACTCAGTTTCCAATACTGAGTTGAACTAGATATGCCCCGTTTGTGTAGAAAGCACAGTTCTTTTGTTCTGAGCTAGCTCACTTACAGGCCCTATAGGAAACACAGTAGAGTGCAAGAATGCTGTTTTCTCTAAAACAGAGTGTTTTTCTTCATGGCACACTAGGGTTCAATTAAACTTCCTAAACGGAGTTGAATCACGTTTAGATTCAAGTTCTAGCAGCAAGTGTTCATTCAGGCTAAGAACAGCACACTTGTGCTATTCTGGCCAAATACACTTCAAATAGCATTCGTGTCTGTTCCCAGCCAGTACAGTGTATTGGACTGAAGAGAAGCTCCTGTTTTACTCAGTTTCCAATACTGAGTTGAACTAGATATGCCCCGTTTGTGTAGGAAGCACAGTTCTTTTGTTCTGAGCTAGCTCACTGTACGTGCCCTATAGGAAACACAGTAGAGTGCAAGAATGCTGTTTTCTCTAAAACAGAGTGTTTTTCTTGCATGGCACACTAGAGTTCAATTAAACTTCCTAACCGGAGTTGAATCACGTTGAGATTCAAGTTCTAGCAGCAAGTGTTCATTCAGGCTAAGAACAGCACACTTGTGCTATTCTGGCCATATACAGTGCAAATAGCATTCGTGTCTGTTCCCAGTCAGTACAGTGTATTGGAATGAAGAGAAGCTCCTGTTTTACTCAGTTTCCAATACTGAGTTGAACTAGATATGCCCCGTTTGTGTAGGAAGCACAGTTCTTTTGTTCTGAGCTAGCTCACTTACGGGCCCTATAGGAAACACAGTAGAGTGCAAGAATGCTGTTTTCTCTAAAACAGAGTGTTTTTCTTGCATGGCACACTAGGGTTCAATTAAACTTCCTAAATGGAGTTGAGTCACGTTGAGATTCAAGTTCTAGCAGCAAGTGTTCATTCTGGCTAAGAACAGCACTCTTGTGCTATTCTGGCCATATACAGTGCAAATAGCATTCGCGTCTGTTCCCAGCCAGTACAGTGTATTGGACTGAAGAGAAGCTCCTGTTTTACTCAGTTTCCAATACTGAGTTGAACTAGATATGCCCCGTTTGTGTAGGAAGCACAGTTCTTTTGTTCTGAGCTAGCTCACTTACGGGCCCTATAGGAAACACAGTAGAGTGCAAGAATGCTGTTTTCTCTAAAACAGAGTGTTTTTCTTGCATGGCACAATAGGGTTCAATTAAACTTCCTAAATGGAGTTGAGTCACGTTGAGATTCAAGTTCTAGCAGCAAGTGTTCATTCTGGCTAAGAACAGCACACTTGTGCTATTCTGGCCATATACAGTGCAAATAGCATTCGCGTCTGTTCCCAGCCAGTACAGTGTATTGGACTGAAGAGAAGCTCCTGATTTACTCAGTTTCCAATACTGAGTTGAACTAGATATGCCCCGTTTGTGTAGGAAGCACAGTTCTTTTGTTCTGAGCTGGCTCACTGTAATTGCCCTATAGGAAACACAGTAGAGTGCAAGAATACTGTTTTCTCTAAAACGGAGTGTTTTTCTTGCATGGCACACTAGGGTTTAATTAAAGTTCCTAAACGGAGTTGAATCACGTTTAGATTCAAGTTCTAGCAGCAAGTGTTCATTCAGGCTAAAAACAGCACACTTGTGCTTTTCTGGCCATATACAGTGTAAATAGCATTCGCGTCTGTTCCCAGACAGTACAGTGTTTTGGACTGAAGAGAAGCTCCTGTTTTACTCAGTTTCCAATACTGAGTTGAACTAGATATGCCCCGTTTGTGTAGAAAGCACAGTTCTTTTGTTCTGAGCTAGCTCACTTACAGGCCCTATAGGAAACACAGTAGAGTGCAAGAATGCTGTTTTCTCTAAAACAGAGTGTTTTTCTTCATGGCACACTAGGGTTCAATTAAACTTCCTAAACGGAGTTGAATCACGTTTAGATTCAAGTTCTAGCAGCAAGTGTTCATTCAGGCTAAGAACAGCACACTTGTGCTATTCTGGCCAAATACACTTTAAATAGCATTCGCGTCTGTTCCCAGCCAGTACAGTGTATTGGACTGAAGAGAGCTCCTGTTTTACTCAGTTTCCAATACTGAGTTGAACTAGATATGCCCCGTTTGTGTAGGAAGCACAGTTCTTTTGTTCTGAGCTAGCTCACTGTACGTGCCCTATAGGAAACATAGTAGAGTGAAAGAATGCTGTTTTCTCTAAAACAGAGTGTTTTTCTTGCATGGCACACTAGGGTTCAATTAAACTTCCTAAACGGAGTTGAATCACGTTGAGATTCAAGTTCTAGCAGCAAGTGTTCATTCAGGCTAAGAACAGCACACTTGTGCTATTCTGGCCATATACAGTGCAAATAGCATTCGCGTCTGTTCCCAGTCAGTACAGTGTATTGGAATGAAGAGAAGCTCCTGTTTTACTCAGTTTCCAATACTGAGTTGAACTAGATATGCCCCGTTTGTGTAGGAAGCACAGTTCTTTTGTTCTGAGCTAGCTCACTTACGGGCCCTATAGGAAACACAGTAGAGTGCAAGAATGCTGTTTTCTCTAAAACAGAGTGTTTTTCTTGCATGGCACACTAGGGTTCAATTAAACTTCCTAAATGGAGTTGAGTCACGTTGAGATTCAAGTTCTAGCAGAAAGTGTTCATTCTGGCTAAGAACAGCACACTTGTGCTATTCTGGCCATATACAGTGCAAATAGCATTCGCGTCTGTTCCCAGCCAGTACAGTGTATTGGACTGAAGAGAAGCTCCTGTTTTACTCAGTTTCCAATACTGAGTTGAACTAGTTATGCCCCGTTTGTGTAGGAAGCACAGTTCTATTGTTCTGAGCTAGCTCACTGTACGTGCCCTATAGGAAACACAGTAGAGTGCAAGAATACTGTTTTCTCTAAAACGGAGTGTTTTTCTTGCATGGCACACTAGGGTTTAATTAAAGTTCCTAAACGGAGTTGAATCACGTTTAGATTCAAGTTCTAGCAGCAAGTTTTCATTCAGGCTAAGAACAGCACACTTGTGCTTTTCTGGCCATATACAGTGCAAATAGCACTCGCGTCTGTTCCCAGCCAGTACAGTGTATTGGACTGAAGAGAAGCTCCTGTTTTACTCAGTTTCCAATACTGAGTTGAACTAGATATGCCCCGTTTGCGTAGGAAGCACAGTTCTTTTGTTCTGAGCTAGCTCACTGTACGTGCCCTATAGGAAAAACAGTAGAGTGAAAGAATGCTGTTTTCTCTAAAACAGAGTGTTTTTCTTGCATGGCACACTAGGGTTCAATAACACTTCCTAAAAGGAGTTGAATCACGTTGCAATTCAACTTCTAGCAGAAAGTGTTCATTCAGGCTAAGAACAGCACACATGTGCTTTTCTGGCCTTATACAGTGCAAATAGCATTCGTGTCTGTTCCCAGACAGTACAGTGTATTGGACTGAAGAGAAGCTCCTGTTTTACTCAGTTTCCAATACTGAGTTGAACTAGATATGCCCCGTTTGTGTAGGAAGCACAGTTCTTTTGTTCTGAGCTACCTCACTTACGGGCCGTATAGGAAACACAGTAGAGTGCAAGAATGCTGTTTTCTCTAAAACAGAGTGTTTTTCTTGCATGGCACACTAGGGTTCAATTAAACTTCCTAAACGGAGTTGAATCACGTTGAGATTCAAGTTCTAGCAGCAAGTGTTCATTCAGGCTAAGAACAGCATACTTGTGCTATTCTGGCCATATACAGTGCAAATAGCATTCGCGTCTGTTCCCAGTCAGTACAGTGTATTGGAATGAAGAGAAGCTCCTGTTTTACTCAGTTTCCAATACTGAGTTGAACTAGATATGCCCCGTTTGTGTAGGAAGCACAGTTCTTTTGTTCTGAGCTAGCTCACTTACGGGCCCTATAGGAAACACAGTAGAGTACAAGAATGCTGTTTTCTCTAAAACAGAGTGTTTTTCTTGCATGGCACACTAGGGTTCAATAAAACTTCCTAAACGGAGTTGAATCACGTTGCAATTCAAGTTCTAGCAGCAAGTGTTCATTCAGGCTAAGAACAGCACAAATGTGCTTTTCTGGCCTTATACAGTGCAAATAGCATTCATGTCTGTTCCCAGACAGTACAGTGTATTGGACTGAAGAGAAGCTCATGTTTTACTCAGTTTCCAATACTGAGTTGAACTAGATATGCCCCGATTGTGTAGGAAGCACAGTTCTTTTGTTCTGAGCTAGCTCACTTACGGGCCCTATAGGAAACACAGTAGAGTGCAAGAATGCTGTTTTCTCTAAAACAGAGTTTTTTTCTTGCATGGCACACTAGGGTTCAATTAAACTTCCTAAACGGAGTTGAATAACGTTGAGATTCAAGTTCTAGCAGCAAGTGTTCATTCAGGCTAAGAACAGCACACTTGTGCTTTTCTGGCCATATACAGTGCAAATAGCATTCGCGTCTGTTCCCAGCCAGTAAAGTGTATTGGACTGAAGAGAAGCTCCTGTTTTACTCAGTTTCCAATACTGAGTTGAACTAGATATGCCCCGTTTGTGTAGGAAGCACAGTTCTTTTGTTCAGAGCTGGCTCACTTACGGGCCCTATAGGAAACACAGTAGAGTGCAAGAATGCTGTTTTCTCTAAAACAGAGTGTTTTTCTTGCATGGCACACTAGGGTTCAATTAAACTTCCTAAATGGAGTTGAGTCACGTTGAGATTCAAGTTCTAGCAGCAAGTGTTCATTCTGGCTAAGAACAGCACACTTGTGCTATTCTGGCCATATACAGTGCAAATAGCATTCGCGTCTTTTCCCAGCCAGTACAGTGTATTGGACTGAAGAGAAGCTCCTGTTTTACTCAGTTTCCAATACTGAGTTGAACTAGATATGCCCCGTTTGTGTAGGAAGCACAGTTCTTTTGTTCTGAGCTACCTCACTTACGGGCCGTATAGGAAACACAGTAGAGTGCAAGAATGCTGTTTTCTCTAAAACAGAGTGTTTTTCTTGCATGGCACACTAGGGTTCAATTAAACTTCCTAAACGGAGTTGAATCACGTTGAGATTCAAGTTCTAGCAGCAAGTGTTCATTCA
This sequence comes from Peromyscus maniculatus bairdii, assembly GCF_049852395.1. NCBI lineage: Eukaryota > Metazoa > Chordata > Mammalia > Rodentia > Cricetidae > Peromyscus > Peromyscus maniculatus. The sequence continues at coordinate 1,394,377 of NC_134862.1, forward strand.
GGCTAAGAACAGCACACTTGTGCTATTCTGGCCATATACAGTGCAAATAGCATTCGCGTCTGTTCCCAGTCAGTACAGTGTATTGGAATGAAGAGAAGCTCCTGTTTTACTCAGTTTCCAATACTGAGTTGAACTAGATATGCCCCGTTTGTGTAGGAAGCACAGTTCTTTTGTTCTGAGCTAGCTCACTTACGGGCCCTATAGGAAACACAGTAGAGTGCAAGAATGCTGTTTTCTCTAAAACAGAGTGTTTTTCTTGCATGGCACACTAGGGTTCAATTAAACTTCCTAAATGGAGTTGAGTCACGTTGAGATTCAAGTTCTAGCAGAAAGTGTTCATTCTGGCTAAGAACAGCACACTTGTGCTATTCTGGCCATATACAGTGCAAATAGCATTCGCGTCTGTTCCCAGCCAGTACAGTGTATTGGACTGAAGAGAAGCTCCTGTTTTACTCAGTTTCCAATACTGAGTTGAACTAGTTATGCCCCGTTTGTGTAGGAAGCACAGTTCTATTGTTCTGAGCTAGCTCACTGTACGTGCCCTATAGGAAACACAGTAGAGTGCAAGAATACTGTTTTCTCTAAAACGGAGTGTTTTTCTTGCATGGCACACTAGTGTTTAATTAAAGTTCCTAAACGGAGTTGAATCACGTTTAGATTCAAGTTCTAGCAGCAAGTTTTCATTCAGGCTAAGAACAGCACACTTGTGCTTTTCTGGCCATATACAGTGCAAATAGCATTCGCGTCTGTTCCCAGCCAGTACAGTGTATTGGACTGAAGAGAAGCTCCTGTTTTACTCAGTTTCCAATACTGAGTTGAACTAGATATGCCCCGTTTGCGTAGGAAGCACAGTTCTTTTGTTCTGAGCTAGCTCACTGTACGTGCCCTATAGGAAAAACAGTAGAGTGAAAGAATGCTGTTTTCTCTAAAACAGAGTGTTTTTCTTGCATGGCACACTAGGGTTCAATAACACTTCCTAAAAGGAGTTGAATCACGTTGCAATTCAACTTCTAGCAGAAAGTGTTCATTCAGGCTAAGAACAGCACACATGTGCTTTTCTGGCCTTATACAGTGCAAATAGCATTCGTGTCTGTTCCCAGACAGTACAGTGTATTGGACTGAAGAGAAGCTCCTGTTTTACTCAGTTTCCAATACTGAGTTGAACTAGATATGCCCCGTTTGTGTAGGAAGCACAGTTCTTTTGTTCTGAGCTACCTCACTTACGGGCCGTATAGGAAACACAGTAGAGTGCAAGAATGCTGTTTTCTCTAAAACAGAGTGTTTTTCTTGCATGGCACACTAGGGTTCAATTAAACTTCCTAAACGGAGTTGAATCACGTTGAGATTCAAGTTCTAGCAGCAAGTGTTCATTCAGGCTAAGAACAGCATACTTGTGCTATTCTGGCCATATACAGTGCAAATAGCATTCGCGTCTGTTCCCAGTCAGTACAGTGTATTGGAATGAAGAGAAGCTCCTGTTTTACTCAGTTTCCAATACTGAGTTGAACTAGATATGCCCCGTTTGTGTAGGAAGCACAGTTCTTTTGTTCTGAGCTAGCTCACTTACGGGCCCTATAGGAAACACAGTAGAGTACAAGAATGCTGTTTTCTCTAAAACAGAGTGTTTTTCTTGCATGGCACACTAGGGTTCAATTAAACTTCCTAAATGGAGTTGAGTCACGTTGAGATTCAAGTTCTAGCAGCAAGTGTTCATTCTGGCTAAGAACAGCACACTTGTGCTATTCTGGCCATATACAGTGCAAATAGCATTCGCGTCTGTTCCCAGCCAGTACAGTGTATTGGACTGAAGAGAAGCTCCTGTTTTACTCAGTTTCCAATACTGAGTTGAACTAGATATGCCCCGTTTGTGTAGGAAGCACAGTTCTATTGTTCTGAGCTAGCTCACTGTACGTGCCCTATAGGAAACACAGTAGAGTGCAAGAATACTGTTTTCTCTAAAACGGAGTGTTTTTCTTGCATGGCACACTAGGGTTTAATTAAAGTTCCTAAACGGAGTTGAATCACGTTTAGATTCAAGTTCTAGCAGCAAGTTTTCATTCAGGCTAAGAACAGCACACTTGTGCTTTTCTGGCCATATACAGTGCAAATAGCATTCGCGTCTGTTCCCAGCCAGTACAGTGTATTGGACTGAAGAGAAGCTCCTGTTTTACTCAGTTTCCAATACTGAGTTGAACTAGATATGCCCCGTTTGCGTAGGAAGCACAGTTCTTTTGTTCTGAGCTAGCTCACTGTACGTGCCCTATAGGAAAAACAGTAGAGTGAAAGAATGCTGTTTTCTCTAAAACAGAGTGTTTTTCTTGCATGGCACACTAGGGTTCAATAAAACTTCCTAAACGGAGTTGAATCACGTTGCAATTCAAGTTCTAGCAGCAAGTGTTCATTCAGGCTAAGAACAGCACAAATGTGCTTTTCTGGCCTTATACAGTGCAAATAGCATTCATGTCTGTTCCCAGACAGTACAGTGTATTGGACTGAAGAGAAGCTCATGTTTTACTCAGTTTCCAATACTGAGTTGAACTAGATATGCACCGATTGTGTAGGAAGCACAGTTCTTTTGTTCTGAGCTAGCTCACTTACGGGCCCTATAGGAAACACAGTAGAGTGCAAGAATGCTGTTTTCTCTAAAACAGAGTTTTTTTCTTGCATGGCACACTAGGGTTCAATTAAACTTCCTAAACGGAGTTGAATAACGTTGAGATTCAAGTTCTAGCAGCAAGTGTTCATTCAGGCTAAGAACAGCACACTTGTGCTTTTCTGGCCATATACAGTGCAAATAGCATTCGCGTCTGTTCCCAGCCAGTAAAGTGTATTGGACTGAAGAGAAGCTCCTGTTTTACTCAGTTTCCAATACTGAGTTGAACTAGATATGCCCCGTTTGTGTAGGAAGCACAGTTCTTTTGTTCAGAGCTGGCTCACTGTACGTGCCCTGTAGGAAACACAGTAGAGTGCAAGAATACTGTTTTCTCTAAAATGGAGTGTTTTTCTTGCATGGCACACTAGGGTTTAATTAAAGTTCCTAAACGGAGTTGAATCACGTTTAGATTCAAGTTCTAGCAGCAAGTGTTCATTCAGGCTAAAAACAGCACACTTGTGCTTTTCTGGCCATATACAGTGTAAATAGCATTCGCGTCTGTTCCCAGACAGTACAGGGTTTTGGACTGAAGAGAAGCTCCTGTTTTACTCAGTTTCCAATACTGAGTTGAACTAGATATGCCCCGTTTGTGTAGAAAGCACAGTTCTTTTGTTCTGTGCTAGCTCACTTACAGGCCCTATAGGAAACACAGTAGAGTGCAAGAATGCTGTTTTCTCTAAAACAGAGTGTTTTTCTTCATGGCACACTAGGGTTCAATTAAACTTCCTAAACGGAGTTGAATCACGTTTAGATTCAAGTTCTAGCAGCAAGTGTTCATTCAGGCTAAGAACAGCACACTTGTGCTATTCTGGCCAAATACACTTCAAATAGCATTCGCGTCTGTTCCCAGCCAGTACAGTGTATTGGACTGAAGAGAAGCTCCTGTTTTACTCAGTTTCCAATACTGAGTTGAACTAGATATGCCCCGTTTGTGTAGGAAGCACAGTTCTTTTGTTCTGAGCTAGCTCACTGTACGTGCCGTATAGGAAAAACAGTAGAGTGCAAGAATGCTGTTTTCTCTAAAACAGAGTGTTTTTCTTGCATGGCACACTAGAATTCAATTAAACTTCCTAAACGAAGTTGAATCACGTTGAGATTCAAGTTCTAGCAGCAAGTGTTCATTCAGGCTAAGAACAGCACACTTGTGCTATTCTGGTCATATACAGTGCAAATAGCATTCGCGTCTGTTCCCAGACAGTACAGTGTATTTGACTGAAGAGGAGCTCTTGTTTTACTCAGTTTCCAATACTGAGTTGAACTAGATATGCCCCGTTTGTGTAGGAAGCACAGTTCTTTTTTTCTGAGCTAGCTCACTTACGGGCCCTATAGGAAACACAGTAGAGTGCAAGAATGCTGTTTTCTCTAAAACAGAGTGTTTTTCTTGCATGGCACACTAGGGTTCAATTAAACTTCCTAAATGGAGTTGAATCACGTTGAGATTCAAGTTCTAGCAGCAAGTGTTCATTCTGGCTAAGAACAGCACACTTGTGCTAATCTGGCCGTATACAGTGCAAATAGCATTCGCGTCTGTTCCCAGCCAGTACAGTGTATTGGACTGAAGAGAAGCTCCTGTTTTACTCAGTTTCCAATACTGAGTTGAACTATATATGCCCTGTTTGTGTAGGAAGCACAGTTCTATTGTTCTGAGCTAGCTCACTGTTCGTGCCCTATAGGAAACACAGTAGAGTGTAAGAATACTGTTTTCTCTAAAACGGAGTGTTTTTCTTGCATGGCACACTAGGGTTTAATTAAAGTTCCTAAACGGAGTTGAATCACGTTGAGATTCAAGTTCTAGCAGCAAGTTTTCATTCAGGCTAAGAACAGCACACTTGTGCTTTTCTGGCCATATACAGTACAAATAGTATTCGCGTCTGTTCCCAGCCAGTACAGTGTATTGGACTGAAGAGAAGCTCCTGTTTTACTCAGTTTCCAATACTGAGTTGAACTAGATATGCCCCGTTTGTGTAGAAAGCACAGTTCTTTTGTTCTGAGCTAGCTCACTTACAGGCCCTATAGGAAACACAGTAGAGTGCAAGAATGCTGTTTTCTCTAAAACAGAGTGTTTTTCTTCATGGCACACTAGGGTTCAATTAAACTTCCTAAACGGAGTTGAATCACGTTTAGATTCAAGTTCTAGCAGCAAGTGTTCATTCAGGCTAAGAACAGCACACTTGTGCTTTTCTGGCCATATACAGTGCAAATAGCATTCGCGTCTCTCCCACCCAGTACAGTGTATTGGACTGAAGAGAAGCTCAAGATTTACTCAGTTTCCAATACTGAGTTAAACTAGATATGCCCCGTTTGTGTAGGAAGCACAGTTCTTTTGTTCTAAGCTAGCTCACTATACGGGCCCTATAGGAAACACAGTAGAGTGCAAGAATGCTGTTTTCTCTAAAACAGAGCGTTTTTCTTGCATGGCACACTAGGGTTCAATTAAACTTCCTAAACGGAGTTGAATCACGTTGAGATTCAAGTTCTAGCAGAAAGTGTTCATTCAGGCTAAAACAGCACACTTGTGCTATTCTGGCCATATACAGTGCAAATAGCATTCGCGTCTGTTCCCAGCCAGTACAGTGTATTGGACTGAAGAGAAGCTCCTGTTTTACTCAGTTTCCAATACTGAGTTGAACTAGATATGCCCCGTTTGTGTAGGAAGCACAGTTCTTTTGTTCTGAGCTGGCTCACTGTACGGGCCCTATAGGAAACACAGTAGAGTGAAAGAATTCTGTTTTCTCTAAAACAGAGTGTTTTTCTTGCATGACACACTAGGGTTCAATTAAACTTCCTAAACGGAGTTGAATCACGTTGAGATTCAAGTTCTAGCAGCAAGTGTTCATTCAGGCTAAGAACAGCACACTTGTGCTTTTCTGGCCATATACAGTGCAAATAGCATTCGCGTCTGTTCCCAACCAGTACAGTGTATTGGACTGAAGAGAAGCTCCTGTTTTACTCAGTTTCCAATACTGAGTTGAACTAGATATGCCCCGTTTGTGTAGGAAGCACAGTTCTTTTGTTCTGAGCTAGCTCACTGTACGTGCCCTATAGTTAACACAGCAGAGGGAAAGAATGCTGTTTTCTCTAAAACAGAGTGTTTTTCTTGCATGGCACACTAGGGTTCAATTAAACTTCCTAAACGGAGTTGAATCACGTTGAGATTCAAGTTCTAGCAGCAAGTGTTCATTCAGGCTAAGAACAGCACACTTGTGCTATTTTGGCCATAAATAGTGCAAAGAGCATTCGCGTCTGTTCCCAGCCAGTACAGTGTATTGGACTGAAGAGAAGCTCCTGTTTTACTCAGTTTCCAATACTGAGTTGAATTGGATATGCCCCGTTTGTGTAGGAAGCACAGTTCTTTTGTTCTGAGCTAGCTCACTTACGGGCCCTATAGGAAACACAGTAGAGGGAAAGAATGCTGTTTTCTCAAAAACAGAGTGTTTTTCTTGCATGGCACACTAGGGTTCAATTAAAATTCCTAAACGGAGTTGAATCACGTTGAGATTCAAGTCCTAGCAGCAAGTGTTCATTCAGGCTAAGAACAGCACACTTGTGCTTTTCTGGCCATATACAGTGCAAATAGCATTCGCGTCTCTGCCAGCCAGTACAGTGTATTGGACTGAAGAGAAGCTCCTGTTTTTCTCAGTTTCCAATACTGAGTTGAACTAGATATGCCCCGTTTGTGTAGGAAGCACAGTTCTTTTGTTCTGAGCTAGCTCACTTATGGTCCCTATAGGAAACACAGTAGAGTGAAAGAATGCTGTTTTCTCTAAAACAGAGTGTTTTTCTTGCATGGCACACTAGGGTTCAATTAAACTTCCTAAACGGAGTTGAAACACGTTGAGATTCAAGTTCTAGCAGCAAGTGTTCATTCAGGCTAAGAACAGCACACTTGTGCTTTTCTGGCCATATACAGGGCAAATAGCATTCGCATCTCTCCAAGCCAGTACAGTGTATTGGACTGAAGAGAAGCTCCTGTTTTACTCAGTTTCCAATACTGAGTTGAACTAGATATGCCCCGTTTGTGTAGGAAGCACAGTTCTTTTGTTCTGAGCTAGCTCACTGTACGTGCCCTATAGGAAACACAGTAGAGTGCAAGAATGCTGTTTTCTCTAAAACACAGTGTTTTTCTTGCATGGCACACTAGTGTTCAATTAAACTTCCTAAACGGAGTTGAATCACGTTGAGATTCAAGTTCTAGCAGCCAGTGTTCATTCAGGCTAAGAACAGCACACTTGTGCTTTTCTGGCCATAAACAGTGCAAATAGCATTCGCGTCACTCCCAGCCAGTACAGTGTATTGGACTGAAGAGAAACTCCTGTTTTACTGAGTTTCCAATACTGAGTTGAACTAGATATGCCCAGTTTGTGTAGGAAGCACAGTTCTTTTGTTCTGAGCTAGCTCACTTACGGGCCCTATAGGAAACACAGTAGAGGGAAAGAATGCTGTTTTCTCTAAAACAGAGTGTTTTTCTTGCATGGCACACTAGGGTTCAATTAAACTTCCTAAACGGAGTTGAAACACGTTGAGATTCAAGTTCTAGCAGCAAGTGTTCATTCAGGCTAAGAACAGCACACTTGTGCTATTCTGGCCATATACAGTGCAAATAGCATTCGCGTATGTTCTCAGCCAGTACAGTGTATTGGACTGAAGAGAAGCTCCTGTTTTACTCAGGTTCCAATAATGAGTTGAACTAGATATGCCCCGTTTGTGTAGGAAGCACAGTTGTTTTGTTCTGAGCTAGCTCACTTACGGGCCCTATAGGAAACACAGTAGAGGGAAAGAATGCTGTTTTCTCTAAAACAGAGTGTTTTTCTTGCATGGCACACTAGGGTTCAATTAATCTTCCTAAACGGAGTTGAAACACGTTGAGATTCAAGTTCTAGCAGCAAGTGTTCATTCAGGCTAAGAACAGCACACTTGTGCTATTCAGGCCATAAACAGTGCAAATAGCATTCGTGTCTGTTCCCAACCAGTACAGTGTATTGGACTGAAGAGAAGCTCCTGTTTTACTCAGTTTCCTATACTGAGTTGAGCTAGATATGCCCCGTTTGTGTAGGAAGCACAGTTCTTTTGTTCTGAGCTAGCTCACTGTACGTGCCCTATAGGAAACAAAGTAGAGGGAAAGAATGCTGTTTTCTCTAAAACAAAGCGTTTTTCTTGCATGGCACACTAGGGTTCAATTGAACTTCCTAAACGGAGTTGAATCACGTTGAGATTCAAGTTCTAGCAGCAAGTGTTTTTCAGGCTAAGAACAGCACACTTGTTCATTTCTGGCCATATACAGTGCAAATAGCAATTGCGTCTGTTCCCAACCAATACTGTGTATTGGACTGAAGAGAAGCTCGTGTTTTACTCACGTTCCAATACTGAGTTGAACTAGATATGCCCCGTTTGTGTAGGAAGCACAGTTCTTTTGTTCTGAGCTACCTCACTTACGGGCCGTATAGGAAACACAGTAGAGTGCAAGAATGCTGTTTTCTCTAAAACAGAGTGTTTTTCTTGCATGGCACACTAGGGTTCAATTAAACTTCCTAAACGGAGTTGAATCACGTTGAGATTCAAGTTCTAGCAGCAAGTGTTCATTCAGGCTAAGAACAGCATACTTGTGCTATTCTGGCCATATACAGTGCAAATAGCATTCGCGTCTGTTCCCAGTCAGTACAGTGTATTGGAATGAAGAGAAGCTCCTGTTTTACTCAGTTTCCAATACTGAGTTGAACTAGATATGCCCCGTTTGTGTAGGAAGCACAGTTCTTTTGTTCTGAGCTAGCTCACTTACGGGCCCTATAGGAAACACAGTAGAGTACAAGAATGCTGTTTTCTCTAAAACAGAGTGTTTTTCTTGCATGGCACACTAGGGTTCAATTAAACTTCCTAAATGGAGTTGAGTCACGTTGAGATTCAAGTTCTAGCAGCAAGTGTTCATTCTGGCTAAGAACAGCACACTTGTGCTATTCTGGCCATATACAGTGCAAATAGCATTCGCGTCTGTTCCCAGCCAGTACAGTGTATTGGACTGAAGAGAAGCTCCTGTTTTACTCAGTTTCCAATACTGAGTTGAACTAGATATGCCCCGTTTGTGTAGGAAGCACAGTTCTATTGTTCTGAGCTAGCTCACTGTACGTGCCCTATAGGAAACACAGTAGAGTGCAAGAATACTGTTTTCTCTAAAACGGAGTGTTTTTCTTGCATGGCACACTAGTGTTTAATTAAAGTTCCTAAACGGAGTTGAATCACGTTTAGATTCAAGTTCTAGCAGCAAGTTTTCATTCAGGCTAAGAACAGCACACTTGTGCTTTTCTGGCCATATACAGTGCAAATAGCATTCGCGTCTGTTCCCAGCCAGTACAGTGTATTGGACTGAAGAGAAGCTCCTGTTTTACTCAGTTTCCAATACTGAGTTGAACTAGATATGCCCCGTTTGCGTAGGAAGCACAGTTCTTTTGTTCTGAGCTAGCTCACTGTACGTGCCCTATAGGAAAAACAGTAGAGTGAAAGAATGCTGTTTTCTCTAAAACAGAGTGTTTTTCTTGCATGGCACACTAGGGTTCAATAAAACTTCCTAAACGGAGTTGAATCACGTTGCAATTCAAGTTCTAGCAGCAAGTGTTCATTCAGGCTAAGAACAGCACAAATGTGCTTTTCTGGCCTTATACAGTGCAAATAGCATTCATGTCTGTTCCCAGACAGTACAGTGTATTGGACTGAAGAGAAGCTCATGTTTTACTCAGTTTCCAATACTGAGTTGAACTAGATATGCCCCGATTGTGTAGGAAGCACAGTTCTTTTGTTCTGAGCTAGCTCACTTACGGGCCCTATAGGAAACACAGTAGAGTGCAAGAATGCTGTTTTCTCTAAAACAGAGTTTTTTTCTTGCATGGCACACTAGGGTTCAATTAAACTTCCTAAACGGAGTTGAATAACGTTGAGATTCAAGTTCTAGCAGCAAGTGTTCATTCAGGCTAAGAACAGCACACTTGTGCTTTTCTGGCCATATACAGTGCAAATAGCATTCGCGTCTGTTCCCAGCCAGTACAGTGTATTGGACTGAAGAGAAGCTCCTGTTTTACTCAGTTTCCAATACTGAGTTGAACTATATATGCCCTGTTTGTGTAGGAAGCACAGTTCTATTGTTCTGAGCTAGCTCACTGTTCGTGCCCTATAGGAAACACAGTAGAGTGTAAGAATACTGTTTTCTCTAAAACGGAGTGTTTTTCTTGCATGGCACACTAGGGTTTAATTAAAGTTCCTAAACGGAGTTGAATCACGTTGAGATTCAAGTTCTAGCAGCAAGTTTTCATTCAGGCTAAGAACAGCACACTTGTGCTTTTCTGGCCATATACAGTGCAAATAGTATTCGCGTCTGTTCCCAGCCAGTACAGTGTATTGGACTGAAGAGAAGCTCCTGTTTTACTCAGTTTCCAATACTGAGTTGAACTAGATATGCCCCGTTTGTGTAGAAAGCACAGTTCTTTTGTTCTGAGCTAGCTCACTTACAGGCCCTATAGGAAACACAGTAGAGTGCAAGAATGCTGTTTTCTCTAAAACAGAGTGTTTTTCTTCATGGCACACTAGGGTTCAATTAAACTTCCTAAACGGAGTTGAATCACGTTTAGATTCAAGTTCTAGCAGCAAGTGTTCATTCAGGCTAAGAACAGCACACTTGTGCTTTTCTGGCCATATACAGTGCAAATAGCATTCGCGTCTCTCCCACCCAGTACAGTGTATTGGACTGAAGAGAAGCTCAAGATTTACTCAGTTTCCAATACTGAGTTAAACTAGATATGCCCCGTTTGTGTAGGAAGCACAGTTCTTTTGTTCTAAGCTAGCTCACTATACGGGCCCTATAGGAAACACAGTAGAGTGCAAGAATGCTGTTTTCTCTAAAACAGAGCGTTTTTCTTGCATGGCACACTAGGGTTCAATTAAACTTCCTAAACGGAGTTGAATCACGTTGAGATTCAAGTTCTAGCAGAAAGTGTTCATTCAGGCTAAAACAGCACACTTGTGCTATTCTGGCCATATACAGTGCAAATAGCATTCGCGTCTGTTCCCAGCCAGTACAGTGTATTGGACTGAAGAGAAGCTCCTGTTTTACTCAGTTTCCAATACTGAGTTGAACTAGATATGCCCCGTTTGTGTAGGAAGCACAGTTCTTTTGTTCTGAGCTGGCTCACTGTACGGGCCCTATAGGAAACACAGTAGAGTGAAAGAATTCTGTTTTCTCTAAAACAGAGTGTTTTTCTTGCATGACACACTAGGGTTCAATTAAACTTCCTAAACGGAGTTGAATCACGTTGAGATTCAAGTTCTAGCAGCAAGTGTTCATTCAGGCTAAGAACAGCACACTTGTGCTTTTCTGGCCATATACAGTGCAAATAGCATTCGCGTCTGTTCCCAACCAGTACAGTGTATTGGACTGAAGAGAAGCTCCTGTTTTACTCAGTTTCCAATACTGAGTTGAACTAGATATGCCCCGTTTGTGTAGGAAGCACAGTTCTTTTGTTCTGAGCTAGCTCACTGTACGTGCCCTATAGTTAACACAGCAGAGGGAAAGAATGCTGTTTTCTCTAAAACAGAGTGTTTTTCTTGCATGGCACACTAGGGTTCAATTAAACTTCCTAAACGGAGTTGAATCACGTTGAGATTCAAGTTCTAGCAGCAAGTGTTCATTCAGGCTAAGAACAGCACACTTGTGCTATTTTGGCCATAAATAGTGCAAAGAGCATTCGCGTCTGTTCCCAGCCAGTACAGTGTATTGGACTGAAGAGAAGCTCCTGTTTTACTCAGTTTCCAATACTGAGTTGAATTGGATATGCCCCGTTTGTGTAGGAAGCACAGTTCTTTTGTTCTGAGCTAGCTCACTTACGGGCCCTATAGGAAACACAGTAGAGGGAAAGAATGCTGTTTTCTCAAAAACAGAGTGTTTTTCTTGCATGGCACACTAGGGTTCAATTAAAATTCCTAAACGGAGTTGAATCACGTTGAGATTCAAGTCCTAGCAGCAAGTGTTCATTCAGGCTAAGAACAGCACACTTGTGCTTTTCTGGCCATATACAGTGCAAATAGCATTCGCGTCTCTGCCAGCCAGTACAGTGTATTGGACTGAAGAGAAGCTCCTGTTTTTCTCAGTTTCCAATACTGAGTTGAACTAGATATGCCCCGTTTGTGTAGGAAGCACAGTTCTTTTGTTCTGAGCTAGCTCACTTATGGTCCCTATAGGAAACACAGTAGAGTGAAAGAATGCTGTTTTCTCTAAAACAGAGTGTTTTTCTTGCATGGCACACTAGGGTTCAATTAAACTTCCTAAACGGAGTTGAAACACGTTGAGATTCAAGTTCTAGCAGCAAGTGTTCATTCAGGCTAAGAACAGCACACTTGTGCTTTTCTGGCCATATACAGGGCAAATAGCATTCGCATCTCTCCAAGCCAGTACAGTGTATTGGACTGAAGAGAAGCTCCTGTTTTACTCAGTTTCCAATACTGAGTTGAACTAGATATGCCTCGTTTGTGTAGGAAGCACAGTTCTTTTGTTCTGAGCTAGCTCACTGTACGTGCCCTATAGGAAACACAGTAGAGTGCAAGAATGCTGTTTTCTCTAAAACACAGTGTTTTTCTTGCATGGCACACTAGTGTTCAATTAAACTTCCTAAACGGAGTTGAATCACGTTGAGATTCAAGTTCTAGCAGCCAGTGTTCATTCAGGCTAAGAACAGCACACTTGTGCTTTTCTGGCCATAAACAGTGCAAATAGCATTCGCGTCACTCCCAGCCAGTACAGTGTATTGGACTGAAGAGAAACTCCTGTTTTACTGAGTTTCCAATACTGAGTTGAACTAGATATGCCCAGTTTGTGTAGGAAGCACAGTTCTTTTGTTCTGAGCTAGCTCACTTACGGGCCCTATAGGAAACACAGTAGAGGGAAAGAATGCTGTTTTCTCTAAAACAGAGTGTTTTTCTTGCATGGCACACTAGGGTTCAATTAAACTTCCTAAACGGAGTTGAAACACGTTGAGATTCAAGTTCTAGCAGCAAGTGTTCATTCAGGCTAAGAACAGCACACTTGTGCTATTCTGGCCATATACAGTGCAAATAGCATTCGCGTATGTTCTCAGCCAGTACAGTGTATTGGACTGAAGAGAAGCTCCTGTTTTACTCAGGTTCCAATAATGAGTTGAACTAGATATGCCCCGTTTGTGTAGGAAGCACAGTTGTTTTGTTCTGAGCTAGCTCACTTACGGGCCCTATAGGAAACACAGTAGAGGGAAAGAATGCTGTTTTCTCTAAAACAGAGTGTTTTTCTTGCATGGCACACTAGGGTTCAATTAATCTTCCTAAACGGAGTTGAAACACGTTGAGATTCAAGTTTTGGCAGCAAGTGTTCATTCAGGCTAAGAACAGCACACTTGTGCTATTCAGGCCATAAACAGTGCAAATAGCATTCGTGTCTGTTCCCAACCAGTACAGTGTATTGGACTGAAGAGAAGCTCCTGTTTTACTCAGTTTCCTATACTGAGTTGAGCTAGATATGCCCCGTTTGTGTAGGAAGCACAGTTCTTTTGTTCTGAGCTAGCTCACTGTACGTGCCCTATAGGAAACAAAGTAGAGGGAAAGAATGCTGTTTTCTCTAAAACAAAGCGTTTTTCTTGCATGGCACACTAGGGTTCAATTGAACTTCCTAAACGGAGTTGAATCACGTTGAGATTCAAGTTCTAGCAGCAAGTGTTTTTCAGGCTAAGAACAGCACACTTGTTCATTTCTGGCCATATACAGTGCAAATAGCAATTGCGTCTGTTCCCAACCAATACTGTGTATTGGACTGAAGAGAAGCTCCTGTTTTACTCACTTTCCAATACTGACTTGAACTAGATATTCCCCGTTTGTGTAGGAAGCACAGTTCTTTTGTTCTGAGCTAGCTCACTTACGGGCCCTATAGGAAACACAGTAGAGGGAAAGAATGCTGTTTTCTCTAAAACAGAGTGTTTTTCTTGCATGGCACACTAGGGTTCAATTAAACTTCCTAAACGGAGTTGAAACACGTTGAGATTCAAGTTCTAGCAGCAAGTGTTCATTCAGGCTAAGAACAGCACACTTGTGCTATTTTGGCCATATACAGTGCAAATAGCATTCGCGTCTGTTCCCAGCCAGTACAGTGTATTGGAGTGATGAGAAGCTCCTGTTTTACTCAGTTTCCAATACTGAGTTGAACTAGATATGCCCCGTTTGTGTAGGAAGCACACTTCTTTTGTTCTGTGCTAGCTCACTTACGGGTCCTATAGGAAACACAGTAGAGGGAAAGAATGCTGTTTTCTCTAAAACAGAGTGTTTTTCTTGCATGGCACACTAGGGTTCAATTTAATGTCCTAAACGGAGTTGAAACACGTTGAGATTCAAGTTCTAGCAGCAAGTGTTCATTCAGGCTAAGAACAGCACACTTGTGCTATTCTGGCCATATACAGTGCAAATAGCATTCGCGTCTGTTCTCAACCAGTACAGTGTATTGGACTGAAGAGAAGCTCCTGTTTTACTCAATTTCCAATACTGAGTTGAACTAGATATGCCCCGTTTGTGTAGGAAGCACAGTTCTTTTGTACTGAGCTAGCTCACTGTACGTGCCCTATAGGAAACACAGTCGAGGGAAAGAATGCTGTTTTCTCTAAAACAAAGCGTTTTTCTTGCATGGCACACTAGGGTTCAATTGAACTTCCTAAACGGAGTTGAATCACGTTGAGATTCAAGTTCTAGCAGCAAGTGTTTTTCAGGCTAAGAACAGCACACTTGTTCTTTTCTGGCCATATACAGTGCAAATAGCAATTGCGTCTGTTCCCAACCAATACAGTGTATTGGACTGAAGAGAAGCTCCTGTTTTACTCAGTTTCCAATACTGAGTTGAACTAGATATTCCCCGTTTGTGTAGGAAGCACAGTTCTTTTGTTCTGAGCTAGCTCACTTACAGGCCCTATAGGAAACACAGTAGAGGGAAAGAATGCTGTTTTCTCTAAAACAGAGTGTTTTTCTTGCATGGCACACTAGGGTTCAATTAAACTTCCTAAACGGAGTTGAAACACGTTGAGATTCAAGTTCTAGCAGCAAGTGTTCATTCAGGCTAAGAACAGCACACTTGTGCTATTCTGGCCATATACAGTGCAAATAGCATTCGCGTCTGTTCCCAGCCAGTACAGTGTATTGGACTGAAGAGAAGCTCCTGTTTTACTCAGTTTCCAATACTGAGTTGAACTAGATATGCCCCGTTTGCGTAGGAAGCACAGTTCTTTTGTTCTGAGCTAGCTCACTGTACGTGCCCTATAGGAAAAACAGTAGAGTGAAAGAATGCTGTTTTCTCTAAAACAGAGTGTTTTTCTTGCATGGCACACTAGGGTTCAATAAAACTTCCTAAACGGAGTTGAATCACGTTGCAATTCAAGTTCTAGCAGCAAGTGTTCATTCAGGCTAAGAACAGCACAAATGTGCTTTTCTGGCCTTATACAGTGCAAATAGCATTCATGTCTGTTCCCAGACAGTACAGTGTATTGGACTGAAGAGAAGCTCATGTTTTACTCAGTTTCCAATACTGAGTTGAACTAGATATGCCCCGATTGTGTAGGAAGCACAGTTCTTTTGTTCTGAGCTAGCTCACTTACGGGCCCTATAGGAAACACAGTAGAGTGCAAGAATGCTGTTTTCTCTAAAACAGAGTTTTTTTCTTGCCTGGCACACTAGGGTTCAATTAAACTTCCTAAACGGAGTTGAATAACGTTGAGATTCAAGTTCTAGCAGCAAGTGTTCATTCAGGCTAAGAACAGCACACTTGTGCTTTTCTGGCCATATACAGTGCAAATAGCATTCGCGTCTGTTCCCAGCCAGTAAAGTGTATTGGACTGAAGAGAAGCTCCTGTTTTACTCAGTTTCCAATACTGAGTTGAACTAGATATGCCCCGTTTGTGTAGGAAGCACAGTTCTTTTGTTCAGAGCTGGCTCACTGTACGTGCCCTGTAGGAAACACAGTAGAGTGCAAGAATACTGTTTTCTCTAAAATGGAGTGTTTTTCTTGCATGGCACACTAGGGTTTAATTAAAGTTCCTAAACGGAGTTGAATCACGTTTAGATTCAAGTTCTAGCAGCAAGTGTTCATTCAGGCTAAAAACAGCACACTTGTGCTTTTCTGGCCATATACAGTGTAAATAGCATTCGCGTCTGTTCCCAGACAGTACAGGGTTTTGGACTGAAGAGAAGCTCCTGTTTTACTCAGTTTCCAATACTGAGTTGAACTAGATATGCCCCGTTTGTGTAGAAAGCACAGTTCTTTTGTTCTGTGCTAGCTCACTTACAGGCCCTATAGGAAACACAGTAGAGTGCAAGAATGCTGTTTTCTCTAAAACAGAGTGTTTTTCTTCATGGCACACTAGGGTTCAATTAAACTTCCTAAACGGAGTTGAATCACGTTTAGATTCAAGTTCTAGCAGCAAGTGTTCATTCAGGCTAAGAACAGCACACTTGTGCTATTCTGGCCAAATACACTTCAAATAGCATTCGCGTCTGTTCCCAGCCAGTACAGTGTATTGGACTGAAGAGAAGCTCCTGTTTTACTCAGTTTCCAATACTGAGTTGAACTAGATATGCCCCGTTTGTGTAGGAAGCACAGTTCTTTTGTTCTGAGCTAGCTCACTGTACGTGCCGTATAGGAAAAACAGTAGAGTGCAAGAATGCTGTTTTCTCTAAAACAGAGTGTTTTTCTTGCATGGCACACTAGAATTCAATTAAACTTCCTAAACGAAGTTGAATCACGTTGAGATTCAAGTTCTAGCAGCAAGTGTTCATTCAGGCTAAGAACAGCACACTTGTGCTATTCTGGTCATATACAGTGCAAATAGCATTCGCGTCTGTTCCCAGACAGTACAGTGTATTTGACTGAAGAGGAGCTCTTGTTTTACTCAGTTTCCAATACTGAGTTGAACTAGATATGCCCCGTTTGTGTAGGAAGCACAGTTCTTTTTTTCTGAGCTAGCTCACTTACGGGCCCTATAGGAAACACAGTAGAGTGCAAGAATGCTGTTTTCTCTAAAACAGAGTGTTTTTCTTGCATGGCACACTAGGGTTCAATTAAACTTCCTAAATGGAGTTGAATCACGTTGAGATTCAAGTTCTAGCAGCAAGTGTTCATTCTGGCTAAGAACAGCACACTTGTGCTAATCTGGCCGTATACAGTGCAAATAGCATTCGCGTCTGTTCCCAGCCAGTACAGTGTATTGGACTGAAGAGAAGCTCCTGTTTTACTCAGTTTCCAATACTGAGTTGAACTATATATGCCCTGTTTGTGTAGGAAGCACAGTTCTATTGTTCTGAGCTAGCTCACTGTTCGTGCCCTATAGGAAACACAGTAGAGTGTAAGAATACTGTTTTCTCTAAAACGGAGTGTTTTTCTTGCATGGCACACTAGGGTTTAATTAAAGTTCCTAAACGGAGTTGAATCACGTTGAGATTCAAGTTCTAGCAGCAAGTTTTCATTCAGGCTAAGAACAGCACACTTGTGCTTTTCTGGCCATATACAGTGCAAATAGTATTCGCGTCTGTTCCCAGCCAGTACAGTGTATTGGACTGAAGAGAAGCTCCTGTTTTACTCAGTTTCCAATACTGAGTTGAACTAGATATGCCCCGTTTGTGTAGAAAGCACAGTTCTTTTGTTCTGAGCTAGCTCACTTACAGGCCCTATAGGAAACACAGTAGAGTGCAAGAATGCTGTTTTCTCTAAAACAGAGTGTTTTTCTTCATGGCACACTAGGGTTCAATTAAACTTCCTAAACGGAGTTGAATCACGTTTAGATTCAAGTTCTAGCAGCAAGTGTTCATTCAGGCTAAGAACAGCACACTTGTGCTTTTCTGGCCATATACAGTGCAAATAGCATTCGCGTCTCTCCCACCCAGTACAGTGTATTGGACTGAAGAGAAGCTCAAGATTTACTCAGTTTCCAATACTGAGTTAAACTAGATATGCCCCGTTTGTGTAGGAAGCACAGTTCTTTTGTTCTAAGCTAGCTCACTATACGGGCCCTATAGGAAACACAGTAGAGTGCAAGAATGCTGTTTTCTCTAAAACAGAGCGTTTTTCTTGCATGGCACACTAGGGTTCAATTAAACTTCCTAAACGGAGTTGAATCACGTTGAGATTCAAGTTCTAGCAGAAAGTGTTCATTCAGGCTAAAACAGCACACTTGTGCTATTCTGGCCATATACAGTGCAAATAGCATTCGCGTCTGTTCCCAGCCAGTACAGTGTATTGGACTGAAGAGAAGCTCCTGTTTTACTCAGTTTCCAATACTGAGTTGAACTAGATATGCCCCGTTTGTGTAGGAAGCACAGTTCTTTTGTTCTGAGCTGGCTCACTGTACGGGCCCTATAGGAAACACAGTAGAGTGAAAGAATTCTGTTTTCTCTAAAACAGAGTGTTTTTCTTGCATGACACACTAGGGTTCAATTAAACTTCCTAAACGGAGTTGAATCACGTTGAGATTCAAGTTCTAGCAGCAAGTGTTCATTCAGGCTAAGAACAGCACACTTGTGCTTTTCTGGCCATATACAGTGCAAATAGCATTCGCGTCTGTTCCCAACCAGTACAGTGTATTGGACTGAAGAGAAGCTCCTGTTTTACTCAGTTTCCAATACTGAGTTGAACTAGATATGCCCCGTTTGTGTAGGAAGCACAGTTCTTTTGTTCTGAGCTAGCTCACTGTACGTGCCCTATAGTTAACACAGCAGAGGGAAAGAATGCTGTTTTCTCTAAAACAGAGTGTTTTTCTTGCATGGCACACTAGGGTTCAATTAAACTTCCTAAACGGAGTTGAATCACGTTGAGATTCAAGTTCTAGCAGCAAGTGTTCATTCAGGCTAAGAACAGCACACTTGTGCTATTTTGGCCATAAATAGTGCAAAGAGCATTCGCGTCTGTTCCCAGCCAGTACAGTGTATTGGACTGAAGAGAAGCTCCTGTTTTACTCAGTTTCCAATACTGAGTTGAATTGGATATGCCCCGTTTGTGTAGGAAGCACAGTTCTTTTGTTCTGAGCTAGCTCACTTACGGGCCCTATAGGAAACACAGTAGAGGGAAAGAATGCTGTTTTCTCAAAAACAGAGTGTTTTTCTTGCATGGCACACTAGGGTTCAATTAAAATTCCTAAACGGAGTTGAATCACGTTGAGATTCAAGTCCTAGCAGCAAGTGTTCATTCAGGCTAAGAACAGCACACTTGTGCTTTTCTGGCCATATACAGTGCAAATAGCATTCGCGTCTCTGCCAGCCAGTACAGTGTATTGGACTGAAGAGAAGCTCCTGTTTTTCTCAGTTTCCAATACTGAGTTGAACTAGATATGCCCCGTTTGTGTAGGAAGCACAGTTCTTTTGTTCTGAGCTAGCTCACTTATGGTCCCTATAGGAAACACAGTAGAGTGAAAGAATGCTGTTTTCTCTAAAACAGAGTGTTTTTCTTGCATGGCACACTAGGGTTCAATTAAACTTCCTAAACGGAGTTGAAACACGTTGAGATTCAAGTTCTAGCAGCAAGTGTTCATTCAGGCTAAGAACAGCACACTTGTGCTTTTCTGGCCATATACAGGGCAAATAGCATTCGCATCTCTCCAAGCCAGTACAGTGTATTGGACTGAAGAGAAGCTCCTGTTTTACTCAGTTTCCAATACTGAGTTGAACTAGATATGCCCCGTTTGTGTAGGAAGCACAGTTCTTTTGTTCTGAGCTAGCTCACTGTACGTGCCCTATAGGAAACACAGTAGAGTGCAAGAATGCTGTTTTCTCTAAAACACAGTGTTTTTCTTGCATGGCACACTAGTGTTCAATTAAACTTCCTAAACGGAGTTGAATCACGTTGAGATTCAAGTTCTAGCAGCCAGTGTTCATTCAGGCTAAGAACAGCACACTTGTGCTTTTCTGGCCATAAACAGTGCAAATAGCATTCGCGTCACTCCCAGCCAGTACAGTGTATTGGACTGAAGAGAAACTCCTGTTTTACTGAGTTTCCAATACTGAGTTGAACTAGATATGCCCAGTTTGTGTAGGAAGCACAGTTCTTTTGTTCTGAGCTAGCTCACTTACGGGCCCTATAGGAAACACAGTAGAGGGAAAGAATGCTGTTTTCTCTAAAACAGAGTGTTTTTCTTGCATGGCACACTAGGGTTCAATTAAACTTCCTAAACGGAGTTGAAACACGTTGAGATTCAAGTTCTAGCAGCAAGTGTTCATTCAGGCTAAGAACAGCACACTTGTGCTATTCTGGCCATATACAGTGCAAATAGCATTCGCGTATGTTCTCAGCCAGTACAGTGTATTGGACTGAAGAGAAGCTCCTGTTTTACTCAGGTTCCAATAATGAGTTGAACTAGATATGCCCCGTTTGTGTAGGAAGCACAGTTGTTTTGTTCTGAGCTAGCTCACTTACGGGCCCTATAGGAAACACAGTAGAGGGAAAGAATGCTGTTTTCTCTAAAACAGAGTGTTTTTCTTGCATGGCACACTAGGGTTCAATTAATCTTCCTAAACGGAGTTGAAACACGTTGAGATTCAAGTTCTAGCAGCAAGTGTTCATTCAGGCTAAGAACAGCACACTTGTGCTATTCAGGCCATAAACAGTGCAAATAGCATTCGTGTCTGTTCCCAACCAGTACAGTGTATTGGACTGAAGAGAAGCTCCTGTTTTACTCAGTTTCCTATACTGAGTTGAGCTAGATATGCCCCGTTTGTGTAGGAAGCACAGTTCTTTTGTTCTGAGCTAGCTCACTGTACGTGCCCTATAGGAAACAAAGTAGAGGGAAAGAATGCTGTTTTCTCTAAAACAAAGCGTTTTTCGTGCATGGCACACTAGGGTTCAATTGAACTTCCTAAACGGAGTTGAATCACGTTGAGATTCAAGTTCTAGCAGCAAGTGTTTTTCAGGCTAAGAACAGCACACTTGTTCATTTCTGGCCATATACAGTGCAAATAGCAATTGCGTCTGTTCCCAACCAATACTGTGTATTGGACTGAAGAGAAGCTCCTGTTTTACTCACTTTCCAATACTGAGTTGAACTAGATATGCCCCGTTTGTGTAGGAAGCACAGTTCTTTTGTTCTGAGCTACCTCACTTACGGGCCGTATAGGAAACACAGTAGAGTGCAAGAATGCTGTTTTCTCTAAAACAGAGTGTTTTTCTTGCATGGCACACTAGGGTTCAATTAAACTTCCTAAACGGAGTTGAATCACGTTGAGATTCAAGTTCTAGCAGCAAGTGTTCATTCAGGCTAAGAACAGCATACTTGTGCTATTCTGGCCATATACAGTGCAAATAGCATTCGCGTCTGTTCCCAGTCAGTACAGTGTATTGGAATGAAGAGAAGCTCCTGTTTTACTCAGTTTCCAATACTGAGTTGAACTAGATATGCCCCGTTTGTGTAGGAAGCACAGTTCTTTTGTTCTGAGCTAGCTCACTTACGGGCCCTATAGGAAACACAGTAGAGTACAAGAATGCTGTTTTCTCTAAAACAGAGTGTTTTTCTTGCATGGCACACTAGGGTTCAATTAAACTTCCTAAATGGAGTTGAGTCACGTTGAGATTCAAGTTCTAGCAGCAAGTGTTCATTCTGGCTAAGAACAGCACACTTGTGCTATTCTGGCCATATACAGTGCAAATAGCATTCGCGTCTGTTCCCAGCCAGTACAGTGTATTGGACTGAAGAGAAGCTCCTGTTTTACTCAGTTTCCAATACTGAGTTGAACTAGATATGCCCCGTTTGTGTAGGAAGCACAGTTCTATTGTTCTGAGCTAGCTCACTGTACGTGCCCTATAGGAAACACAGTAGAGTGCAAGAATACTGTTTTCTCTAAAACGGAGTGTTTTTCTTGCATGGCACACTAGTGTTTAATTAAAGTTCCTAAACGGAGTTGAATCACGTTTAGATTCAAGTTCTAGCAGCAAGTTTTCATTCAGGCTAAGAACAGCACACTTGTGCTTTTCTGGCCATATACAGTGCAAATAGCATTCGCGTCTGTTCCCAGCCAGTACAGTGTATTGGACTGAAGAGAAGCTCCTGTTTTACTCAGTTTCCAATACTGAGTTGAACTAGATATGCCCCGTTTGCGTAGGAAGCACAGTTCTTTTGTTCTGAGCTAGCTCACTGTACGTGCCCTATAGGAAAAACAGTAGAGTGAAAGAATGCTGTTTTCTCTAAAACAGAGTGTTTTTCTTGCATGGCACACTAGGGTTCAATAAAACTTCCTAAACGGAGTTGAATCACGTTGCAATTCAAGTTCTAGCAGCAAGTGTTCATTCAGGCTAAGAACAGCACAAATGTGCTTTTCTGGCCTTATACAGTGCAAATAGCATTCATGTCTGTTCCCAGACAGTACAGTGTATTGGACTGAAGAGAAGCTCATGTTTTACTCAGTTTCCAATACTGAGTTGAACTAGATATGCCCCGATTGTGTAGGAAGCACAGTTCTTTTGTTCTGAGCTAGCTCACTTACGGGCCCTATAGGAAACACAGTAGAGTGCAAGAATGCTGTTTTCTCTAAAACAGAGTTTTTTTCTTGCATGGCACACTAGGGTTCAATTAAACTTCCTAAACGGAGTTGAATAACGTTGAGATTCAAGTTCTAGCAGCAAGTGTTCATTCAGGCTAAGAACAGCACACTTGTGCTATTCTGGCCATATACAGTGCAAATAGCATTCGCGTCTGTTCCCAGCCAGTACAGTGTATTGGACTGAAGAGAAGCTCCTGTTTTACTCAGTTTCCAAGACTGAGTTGAACTATATATGCCCTGTTTGTGTAGGAAGCACAGTTCTATTGTTCTGAGCTAGCTCACTGTTCGTGCCCTATAGGAAACACAGTAGAGTGTAAGAATACTGTTTTCTCTAAAACGGAGTGTTTTTCTTGCATGGCACACTAGGGTTTAATTAAAGTTCCTAAACGGAGTTGAATCACGTTGAGATTCAAGTTCTAGCAGCAAGTTTTCATTCAGGCTAAGAACAGCACACTTGTGCTTTTCTGGCCATATACAGTGCAAATAGTATTCGCGTCTGTTCCCAGCCAGTACAGTGTATTGGACTGAAGAGAAGCTCCTGTTTTACTCAGTTTCCAATACTGAGTTGAACTAGATATGCCCCGTTTGTGTAGGAAGCACAGTTCTTTTGTTCTGAGCTAGCTCACTGTACGTGCCCTATAGGAAACACAGTAGAGTGCAAGAATGCTGTTTTCTCTAAAACACAGTGTTTTTCTTGCATGGCACACTAGTGTTCAATTAAACTTCCTAAACGGAGTTGAATCACGTTGAGATTCAAGTTCTAGCAGCCAGTGTTCATTCAGGCTAAGAACAGCACACTTGTGCTTTTCTGGCCATAAACAGTGCAAATAGCATTCGCGTCACTCCCAGCCAGTACAGTGTATTGGACTGAAGAGAAACTCCTGTTTTACTGAGTTTCCAATACTGAGTTGAACTAGATATGCCCAGTTTGTGTAGGAAGCACAGTTCTTTTGTTCTGAGCTAGCTCACTTACGGGCCCTATAGGAAACACAGTAGAGGGAAAGAATGCTGTTTTCTCTAAAACAGAGTGTTTTTCTTGCATGGCACACTAGGGTTCAATTAAACTTCCTAAACGGAGTTGAAACACGTTGAGATTCAAGTTCTAGCAGCAAGTGTTCATTCAGGCTAAGAACAGCACACTTGTGCTATTCTGGCCATATACAGTGCAAATAGCATTCGCGTATGTTCTCAGCCAGTACAGTGTATTGGACTGAAGAGAAGCTCCTGTTTTACTCAGGTTCCAATAATGAGTTGAACTAGATATGCCCCGTTTGTGTAGGAAGCACAGTTGTTTTGTTCTGAGCTAGCTCACTTACGGGCCCTATAGGAAACACAGTAGAGGGAAAGAATGCTGTTTTCTCTAAAACAGAGTGTTTTTCTTGCATGGCACACTAGGGTTCAATTAATCTTCCTAAACGGAGTTGAAACACGTTGAGATTCAAGTTCTAGCAGCAAGTGTTCATTCAGGCTAAGAACAGCACACTTGTGCTATTCAGGCCATAAACAGTGCAAATAGCATTCGTGTCTGTTCCCAACCAGTACAGTGTATTGGACTGAAGAGAAGCTCCTGTTTTACTCAGTTTCCTATACTGAGTTGAGCTAGATATGCCCCGTTTGTGTAGGAAGCACAGTTCTTTTGTTCTGAGCTAGCTCACTGTACGTGCCCTATAGGAAACAAAGTAGAGGGAAAGAATGCTGTTTTCTCTAAAACAAAGCGTTTTTCTTGCATGGCACACTAGGGTTCAATTGAACTTCCTAAACGGAGTTGAATCACGTTGAGATTCAAGTTCTAGCAGCAAGTGTTTTTCAGGCTAAGAACAGCACACTTGTTCATTTCTGGCCATATACAGTGCAAATAGCAATTGCGTCTGTTCCCAACCAATACTGTGTATTGGACTGAAGAGAAGCTCCTGTTTTACTCAC
This sequence comes from Peromyscus maniculatus bairdii, assembly GCF_049852395.1. NCBI lineage: Eukaryota > Metazoa > Chordata > Mammalia > Rodentia > Cricetidae > Peromyscus > Peromyscus maniculatus. Next base: position 1,418,510 of record NC_134862.1, read on the forward strand.
TTTCCAATACTGAGTTGAACTAGATATGCCCCGTTTGTGTAGGAAGCACAGTTCTTTTGTTCTGAGCTACCTCACTTACGGGCCGTATAGGAAACACAGTAGAGTGCAAGAATGCTGTTTTCTCTAAAACAGAGTGTTTTTCTTGCATGGCACACTAGGGTTCAATTAAACTTCCTAAACGGAGTTGAATCACGTTGAGATTCAAGTTCTAGCAGCAAGTGTTCATTCAGGCTAAGAACAGCATACTTGTGCTATTCTGGCCATATACAGTGCAAATAGCATTCGCGTCTGTTCCCAGTCAGTACTATGTATTGGAATGAAGAGAAGCTCCTGTTTTACTCAGTTTCCAATACTGAGTTGAACTAGATATGCCCCGTTTGTGTAGGAAGCACAGTTCTTTTGTTCTGAGCTAGCTCACTTACGGGCCCTATAGGAAACACAGTAGAGTACAAGAATGCTGTTTTCTCTAAAACAGAGTGTTTTTCTTGCATGGCACACTAGGGTTCAATTAAACTTCCTAAATGGAGTTGAGTCACGTTGAGATTCAAGTTCTAGCAGCAAGTGTTCATTCTGGCTAAGAACAGCACACTTGTGCTATTCTGGCCATATACAGTGCAAATAGCATTCGCGTCTGTTCCCAGCCAGTACAGTGTATTGGACTGAAGAGAAGCTCCTGTTTTACTCAGTTTCCAATACTGAGTTGAACTAGATATGCCCCGTTTGTGTAGGAAGCACAGTTCTATTGTTCTGAGCTAGCTCACTGTACGTGCCCTATAGGAAACACAGTAGAGTGCAAGAATACTGTTTTCTCTAAAACGGAGTGTTTTTCTTGCATGGCACACTAGTGTTTAATTAAAGTTCCTAAACGGAGTTGAATCACGTTTAGATTCAAGTTCTAGCAGCAAGTTTTCATTCAGGCTAAGAACAGCACACTTGTGCTTTTCTGGCCATATACAGTGCAAATAGCATTCGCGTCTGTTCCCAGCCAGTACAGTGTATTGGACTGAAGAGAAGCTCCTGTTTTACTCAGTTTCCAATACTGAGTTGAACTAGATATGCCCCGTTTGCGTAGGAAGCACAGTTCTTTTGTTCTGAGCTAGCTCACTGTACGTGCCCTATAGGAAAAACAGTAGAGTGAAAGAATGCTGTTTTCTCTAAAACAGAGTGTTTTTCTTGCATGGCACACTAGGGTTCAATAAAACTTCCTAAACGGAGTTGAATCACGTTGCAATTCAAGTTCTAGCAGCAAGTGTTCATTCAGGCTAAGAACAGCACAAATGTGCTTTTCTGGCCTTATACAGTGCAAATAGCATTCATGTCTGTTCCCAGACAGTACAGTGTATTGGACTGAAGAGAAGCTCATGTTTTACTCAGTTTCCAATACTGAGTTGAACTAGATATGCCCCGATTGTGTAGGAAGCACAGTTCTTTTGTTCTGAGCTAGCTCACTTACGGGCCCTATAGGAAACACAGTAGAGTGCAAGAATGCTGTTTTCTCTAAAACAGAGTTTTTTTCTTGCATGGCACACTAGGGTTCAATTAAACTTCCTAAACGGAGTTGAATAACGTTGAGATTCAAGTTCTAGCAGCAAGTGTTCATTCAGGCTAAGAACAGCACACTTGTGCTATTCTGGCCATATACAGTGCAAATAGCATTCGCGTCTGTTCCCAGCCAGTACAGTGTATTGGACTGAAGAGAAGCTCCTGTTTTACTCAGTTTCCAATACTGAGTTGAACTATATATGCCCTGTTTGTGTAGGAAGCACAGTTCTATTGTTCTGAGCTAGCTCACTGTTCGTGCCCTATAGGAAACACAGTAGAGTGTAAGAATACTGTTTTCTCTAAAACGGAGTGTTTTTCTTGCATGGCACACTAGGGTTTAATTAAAGTTCCTAAACGGAGTTGAATCACGTTGAGATTCAAGTTCTAGCAGCAAGTTTTCATTCAGGCTAAGAACAGCACACTTGTGCTTTTCTGGCCATATACAGTGCAAATAGTATTCGCGTCTGTTCCCAGCCAGTACAGTGTATTGGACTGAAGAGAAGCTCCTGTTTTACTCAGTTTCCAATACTGAGTTGAACTAGATATGCCCCGTTTGTGTAGAAAGCACAGTTCTTTTGTTCTGAGCTAGCTCACTTACAGGCCCTATAGGAAACACAGTAGAGTGCAAGAATGCTGTTTTCTCTAAAACAGAGTGTTTTTCTTCATGGCACACTAGGGTTCAATTAAACTTCCTAAACGGAGTTGAATCACGTTTAGATTCAAGTTCTAGCAGCAAGTGTTCATTCAGGCTAAGAACAGCACACTTGTGCTTTTCTGGCCATATACAGTGCAAATAGCATTCGCGTCTCTCCCACCCAGTACAGTGTATTGGACTGAAGAGAAGCTCAAGATTTACTCAGTTTCCAATACTGAGTTAAACTAGATATGCCCCGTTTGTGTAGGAAGCACAGTTCTTTTGTTCTAAGCTAGCTCACTATACGGGCCCTATAGGAAACACAGTAGAGTGCAAGAATGCTGTTTTCTCTAAAACAGAGCGTTTTTCTTGCATGGCACACTAGGGTTCAATTAAACTTCCTAAACGGAGTTGAATCACGTTGAGATTCAAGTTCTAGCAGAAAGTGTTCATTCAGGCTAAAACAGCACACTTGTGCTATTCTGGCCATATACAGTGCAAATAGCATTCGCGTCTGTTCCCAGCCAGTACAGTGTATTGGACTGAAGAGAAGCTCCTGTTTTACTCAGTTTCCAATACTGAGTTGAACTAGATATGCCCCGTTTGTGTAGGAAGCACAGTTCTTTTGTTCTGAGCTGGCTCACTGTACGGGCCCTATAGGAAACACAGTAGAGTGAAAGAATTCTGTTTTCTCTAAAACAGAGTGTTTTTCTTGCATGACACACTAGGGTTCAATTAAACTTCCTAAACGGAGTTGAATCACGTTGAGATTCAAGTTCTAGCAGCAAGTGTTCATTCAGGCTAAGAACAGCACACTTGTGCTTTTCTGGCCATATACAGTGCAAATAGCATTCGCGTCTGTTCCCAACCAGTACAGTGTATTGGACTGAAGAGAAGCTCCTGTTTTACTCAGTTTCCAATACTGAGTTGAACTAGATATGCCCCGTTTGTGTAGGAAGCACAGTTCTTTTGTTCTGAGCTAGCTCACTGTACGTGCCCTATAGTTAACACAGCAGAGGGAAAGAATGCTGTTTTCTCTAAAACAGAGTGTTTTTCTTGCATGGCACACTAGGGTTCAATTAAACTTCCTAAACGGAGTTGAATCACGTTGAGATTCAAGTTCTAGCAGCAAGTGTTCATTCAGGCTAAGAACAGCACACTTGTGCTATTTTGGCCATAAATAGTGCAAAGAGCATTCGCGTCTGTTCCCAGCCAGTACAGTGTATTGGACTGAAGAGAAGCTCCTGTTTTACTCAGTTTCCAATACTGAGTTGAATTGGATATGCCCCGTTTGTGTAGGAAGCACAGTTCTTTTGTTCTGAGCTAGCTCACTTACGGGCCCTATAGGAAACACAGTAGAGGGAAAGAATGCTGTTTTCTCAAAAACAGAGTGTTTTTCTTGCATGGCACACTAGGGTTCAATTAAAATTCCTAAACGGAGTTGAATCACGTTGAGATTCAAGTCCTAGCAGCAAGTGTTCATTCAGGCTAAGAACAGCACACTTGTGCTTTTCTGGCCATATACAGTGCAAATAGCATTCGCGTCTCTGCCAGCCAGTACAGTGTATTGGACTGAAGAGAAGCTCCTGTTTTTCTCAGTTTCCAATACTGAGTTGAACTAGATATGCCCCGTTTGTGTAGGAAGCACAGTTCTTTTGTTCTGAGCTAGCTCACTTATGGTCCCTATAGGAAACACAGTAGAGTGAAAGAATGCTGTTTTCTCTAAAACAGAGTGTTTTTCTTGCATGGCACACTAGGGTTCAATTAAACTTCCTAAACGGAGTTGAAACACGTTGAGATTCAAGTTCTAGCAGCAAGTGTTCATTCAGGCTAAGAACAGCACACTTGTGCTTTTCTGGCCATATACAGGGCAAATAGCATTCGCATCTCTCCAAGCCAGTACAGTGTATTGGACTGAAGAGAAGCTCCTGTTTTACTCAGTTTCCAATACTGAGTTGAACTAGATATGCCCCGTTTGTGTAGGAAGCACAGTTCTTTTGTTCTGAGCTAGCTCACTGTACGTGCCCTATAGGAAACACAGTAGAGTGCAAGAATGCTGTTTTCTCTAAAACACAGTGTTTTTCTTGCATGGCACACTAGTGTTCAATTAAACTTCCTAAACGGAGTTGAATCACGTTGAGATTCAAGTTCTAGCAGCCAGTGTTCATTCAGGCTAAGAACAGCACACTTGTGCTTTTCTGGCCATAAACAGTGCAAATAGCATTCGCGTCACTCCCAGCCAGTACAGTGTATTGGACTGAAGAGAAACTCCTGTTTTACTGAGTTTCCAATACTGAGTTGAACTAGATATGCCCAGTTTGTGTAGGAAGCACAGTTCTTTTGTTCTGAGCTAGCTCACTTACGGGCCCTATAGGAAACACAGTAGAGGGAAAGAATGCTGTTTTCTCTAAAACAGAGTGTTTTTCTTGCATGGCACACTAGGGTTCAATTAAACTTCCTAAACGGAGTTGAAACACGTTGAGATTCAAGTTCTAGCAGCAAGTGTTCATTCAGGCTAAGAACAGCACACTTGTGCTATTCTGGCCATATACAGTGCAAATAGCATTCGCGTATGTTCTCAGCCAGTACAGTGTATTGGACTGAAGAGAAGCTCCTGTTTTACTCAGGTTCCAATAATGAGTTGAACTAGATATGCCCCGTTTGTGTAGGAAGCACAGTTGTTTTGTTCTGAGCTAGCTCACTTACGGGCCCTATAGGAAACACAGTAGAGGGAAAGAATGCTGTTTTCTCTAAAACAGAGTGTTTTTCTTGCATGGCACACTAGGGTTCAATTAATCTTCCTAAACGGAGTTGAAACACGTTGAGATTCAAGTTCTAGCAGCAAGTGTTCATTCAGGCTAAGAACAGCACACTTGTGCTATTCAGGCCATAAACAGTGCAAATAGCATTCGTGTCTGTTCCCAACCAGTACAGTGTATTGGACTGAAGAGAAGCTCCTGTTTTACTCAGTTTCCTATACTGAGTTGAGCTAGATATGCCCCGTTTGTGTAGGAAGCACAGTTCTTTTGTTCTGAGCTAGCTCACTGTACGTGCCCTATAGGAAACAAAGTAGAGGGAAAGAATGCTGTTTTCTCTAAAACAAAGCGTTTTTCTTGCATGGCACACTAGGGTTCAATTGAACTTCCTAAACGGAGTTGAATCACGTTGAGATTCAAGTTCTAGCAGCAAGTGTTTTTCAGGCTAAGAACAGCACACTTGTTCATTTCTGGCCATATACAGTGCAAATAGCAATTGCGTCTGTTCCCAACCAATACTGTGTATTGGACTGAAGAGAAGCTCCTGTTTTACTCACTTTCCAATACTGACTTGAACTAGATATTCCCCGTTTGTGTAGGAAGCACAGTTCTTTTGTTCTGAGCTAGCTCACTTACGGGCCCTATAGGAAACACAGTAGAGGGAAAGAATGCTGTTTTCTCTAAAACAGAGTGTTTTTCTTGCATGGCACACTAGGGTTCAATTAAACTTCCTAAACGGAGTTGAAACACGTTGAGATTCAAGTTCTAGCAGCAAGTGTTCATTCAGGCTAAGAACAGCACACTTGTGCTATTTTGGCCATATACAGTGCAAATAGCATTCGCGTCTGTTCCCAGCCAGTACAGTGTATTGGAGTGATGAGAAGCTCCTGTTTTACTCAGTTTCCAATACTGAGTTGAACTAGATATGCCCCGTTTGTGTAGGAAGCACACTTCTTTTGTTCTGTGCTAGCTCACTTACGGGTCCTATAGGAAACACAGTAGAGGGAAAGAATGCTGTTTTCTCTAAAACAGAGTGTTTTTCTTGCATGGCACACTAGGGTTCAATTTAATGTCCTAAACGGAGTTGAAACACGTTGAGATTCAAGTTCTAGCAGCAAGTGTTCATTCAGGCTAAGAACAGCACACTTGTGCTATTCTGGCCATATACAGTGCAAATAGCATTCGCGTCTGTTCTCAACCAGTACAGTGTATTGGACTGAAGAGAAGCTCCTGTTTTACTCAATTTCCAATACTGAGTTGAACTAGATATGCCCCGTTTGTGTAGGAAGCACAGTTCTTTTGTACTGAGCTAGCTCACTGTACGTGCCCTATAGGAAACACAGTCGAGGGAAAGAATGCTGTTTTCTCTAAAACAAAGCGTTTTTCTTGCATGGCACACTAGGGTTCAATTGAACTTCCTAAACGGAGTTGAATCACGTTGAGATTCAAGTTCTAGCAGCAAGTGTTTTTCAGGCTAAGAACAGCACACTTGTTCTTTTCTGGCCATATACAGTGCAAATAGCAATTGCGTCTGTTCCCAACCAATACAGTGTATTGGACTGAAGAGAAGCTCCTGTTTTACTCAGTTTCCAATACTGAGTTGAACTAGATATTCCCCGTTTGTGTAGGAAGCACAGTTCTTTTGTTCTGAGCTAGCTCACTTACAGGCCCTATAGGAAACACAGTAGAGGGAAAGAATGCTGTTTTCTCTAAAACAGAGTGTTTTTCTTGCATGGCACACTAGGGTTCAATTAAACTTCCTAAACGGAGTTGAAACACGTTGAGATTCAAGTTCTAGCAGCAAGTGTTCATTCAGGCTAAGAACAGCACACTTGTGCTATTCTGGCCATATACAGTGCAAATAGCATTCGCGTCTGTTCCCAACCATACAGTGTATTGGATTGAAGAGAAGCTCCTCTTTTACTCAGTTTCCTATACTGAGTTGAGCTAGATATGCCCCGTTTGTGTAGGAAGCACAGTTCTTTTGTTCTGAGCTAGCTCACTGTACGTGCCCTATAGGAAACACAGTAGAGTAAAAGAATGCTGTTTTCTCTAAAACAGAGCGTTTTTCTTGCATGGCACACTAGGGTTCAGTTAAACTTCCTAAATGGAGTTGAATCACGTTGAGATTCAGTTCTAGCAGCAAGTGTTCATTCATGCTAAGAACAGCACACTTGTGCTATTCTGGCCATATACAGTGCAAACACTATTCGCGTCTGTTCCCAGCCAGTACAGTTTATTGGACTGAAGAGAAGCTCCTGTTTTACTCACCTTCCAATACTGAGTTGAACTAGATATGCCCCGTTTGTGTAGGAAGCACAGTTCTTTTGTTCTGTGATAGCTCACTTACGGGTCCTATAGGAAACACAGTAGAGGGAAAGAATGCTGTTTTCTCTAAAACAGAGTGTTTTTCTTGCATGGCACACTAGGGTTCAATTTAATGTCCTAAACGGAGTTGAAACACGTTGAGATTCAAGTTCTAGCAGCAAGTGTTCATTCAGGATAAGAACAGCACACTTGTGCTATTCTGGCCATATACAGTGCAAATAGCATTCGCGTCTGTTCTCAACCAGTACAGTGTATTGGACTGAAGAGAAGCTCCTGTTTTACTCAGTTTCCAATACTGAGTTGAACTAGATATGCCCCGTTTGTGTAGGAAGCACAGTTCTTTTGTACTGAGCTAGCTCACTGTACGTGCCCTTTAGGAAACACAGTAGAGTGAAAGAATGCTGTTTTCTCTAAAACAGAGTGTTTTTCTTGCATGGCACACTAGGGTTCAATTAAACTTCCTAAACGGAGTTGAATCACGTTGAGATTCAAGTTCTAGCAGCAAGTGTTCATTCAGGCTAAGAATAGCACACTTGTGCTTTTCTGGCCATATACAGTGCAAATAGCATTCGCGTCTGTTCCCAACCAGTATAGTGTATTGGAGTGAAGAGAAGCTACCGTTTTACTCAGTTTCCAATACTGAGTTGAACTAGATATGCCCCGTTTGTGTAGGAAGCACAGTTCTTTTGTTCTGAGCTAGCTCACTGTACGTGCCCTGTAGTTAACACAGCAGAGTGAAAGAATGCTGTTTTCTCTAAAACAGAGTGTTTTTATTGCATGGCACACTAGGGTTTAATTAAACTTCCTAAACGGAGTTAAATCACGTTGAGATTCAAGTTCTAGCAGCAAGTGTTCATTCAGGCTAAGAACAGCACACTTGTGCTATTCTGGCCATATACAGTGCAAATAGCAATCGCGTCTGTTCCCAACCAGTACAGTGTATTGGACTGAAGAGAAGCTCCTGTTTTACTCAGTTTCCAATACTGAGTTGAACTAGATACTCCCCGTTTGTGTAGGAAGCACAGTTCTTTTGTTCTGAGCTAGCTCACTGTACGTGCCCTATAGGAAACACAGTAGAGTGAAAGAATGCTGTTTTCTCTAAAACAGAGAGTTTTTCTTGCATGGCACACTAGGGTTCAATTAAACTTCCTAAACGGAGTTGAATCACGTTGAGATTCAAGTTCTAGCAGCAAGTGTTCATTCAGGCTATAACAGCACACTTGTGCTTTTCTGCCCATATACAGTGCAAATAGCATTCGTGTCTGTTCCCAGCCAGTACAGTGTATTGGACTGATGAGAAGCTCCTGTTTTACTCAGTTTCCAATACTGAGTTGAACTAGATTTGCCCCGTTTGTGTAGGAAGCACAGTTCTTTTGTTCTGATCTAGCTCACTTTCGGGCCCTATAGGAAACACAGTAGAGGGAAAGAATGCTGTTTTCTCTAAAACAGAGTGTTTTTCTTGCATGGCACACTAGGGTTCAATTAAACTTCCTAAACGGAGTTGAAACACGTTGAGATTCAAGTTCTACCAGCAAGTATTCATTAAGGCTAAGAACAGCACACTTGTGCTATTCTGGCCATATACAGTGCAAATAGCATTCGCGTCTGTTCCCAACCATACAGTGTATTGGATTGAAGAGAAGCTCCTGTTTTACTCAGTTTCCTATACTGAGTTGAGCTAGATATGCCCCGTTTGTGTAGGAAGCACAGTTCTTTTGTTCTGAGCTAGCTCACTGTACGTGCCCTATAGGAAACACAGTAGAGTAAAAGAATGCTGTTTTCTCTAAAACAGAGCGTTTTTCTTGCATGGCACACTAGGGTTCAGTTAAACTTCCTAAATGGAGTTGAATCACGTTGAGATTAAGTTCTAGCAGCAAGTGTTCATTCAGGCTAAGAACAGCACACTTGTGCTATTCTGGCCATATACAGTGCAAACACTATTCGCGTCTGTTCCCAGCCAGTACAGTTTATTGGACTGAAGAGAAGCTCCTGTTTTACTCACCTTCCAATACTGAGTTGAACTAGATATGCCCCGTTTGTGTAGGAAGCACAGTTCTTTTGTTCTGTGCTAGCTCACTTACGGGTCCTATAGGAAACACAGTAGAGGGAAAGAATGCTGTTTTCTCTAAAACAGAGTGTTTTTCTTGCATGGCACACTAGGGTTCAATTTAATGTCCTAAACGGAGTTGAAACACGTTGAGATTCAAGTTCTAGCAGCAAGTGTTCATTCAGGCTAAGAACAGCACACTTGTGCTATTCTGGCCATATACAGTGCAAATAGCATTCGCGTCTGTTCTCAACCAGTACAGTGTATTGGACTGAAGAGAAGCTCCTGTTTTACTCAGTTTCCAATACTGAGTTGAACTAGATATGCCCCGTTTGTGTAGGAAGCACAGTTCTTTTGTACTGAGCTAGCTCACTGTACGTGCCCTATAGGAAACACAGTAGAGTGAAAGAATGCTGTTTTCTCTAAAACAGAGTGTTTTTCTTGCATGGCACACTAGGGTTCAATTAAACTTCCTAAACAGAGTTGAATCACGTTGAGATTCAAGTTCTAGCAGCAAGTGTTCATTCAGGTTAAGAATAGCACACTTGTGCTTTTCTGGCCATATACAGTGCAAATAGCATTCGCGTCTGTTCCCAACCAGTATAGTGTATTGGAGTGAAGAGAAGCTACCGTTTTACTCAGTTTCCAATACTGAGTTGAACTAGATATGCCCCGTTTGTGTAGGAAGCACAGTTCTTTTGTTCTGAGCTAGCTCACTGTACGTGCCCTGTAGTTAACACAGCAGAGTGAAAGAATGCTGTTTTCTCTAAAACAGAGTGTTTTTATTGCATGGCACACTAGGGTTTAATTAAACTTCCTAAACGGAGTTAAATCACGTTGAGATTCAAGTTCTAGCAGCAAGTGTTCATTCAGGCTAAGAACAGCACACTTGTGCTATTCTGGCCATATACAGTGCAAATAGCAATCGCGTCTGTTCCCAACCAGTACAGTGTATTGGACTGAAGAGAAGCTCCTGTTTTACTCAGTTTCCAATACTGAGTTGAACTAGATACTCCCCGTTTGTGTAGGAAGCACAGTTCTTTTGTTCTGAGCTAGCTCACTGTACGTGCCCTTTAGGAAACACAGTAGAGTGAAAGAATGCTGTTTTCTCTAAAACAGAGAGTTTTTCTTGCATGGCACACTAGGGTTCAATTAAACTTCCTAAACGGAGTTGAATCACGTTGAGATTCAAGTTCTAGCAGCAAGTGTTCATTCAGGCTATAACAGCACACTTGTGCTTTTCTGCCCATATACAGTGCAAATAGCATTCGTGTCTGTTCCCAGCCAGTACAGTGTATTGGACTGATGAGAAGCTCCTGTTTTACTCAGTTTCCAATACTGAGTTGAACTAGATTTGCCCCGTTTGTGTAGGAAGCACAGTTCTTTTGTTCTGATCTAGCTCACTTTCGGGCCCTATAGGAAACACAGTAGAGGGAAAGAATGCTGTTTTCTCTAAAACAGAGTGTTTTTCTTGCATGGCACACTAGGGTTCAATTAAACTTCCTAAACGGAGTTGAAACACGTTGAGATTCAAGTTCTAGCAGCAAGTGTTCATTCAGGCTAAGAACAGCACACTTGTGCTATTCTGGCCATATACAGTGCAAATAGCATTCGCGTCTGTTCCCAACCATACAGTGTATTGGATTGAAGAGAAGCTCCTGTTTTACTCAGTTTCCTATACTGAGTTGAGCTAGATATGCCCCGTTTGTGTAGGAAGCACAGTTCTTTTGTTCTGAGCTAGCTCACTGTACGTGCCCTATAGGAAACACAGTAGAGTAAAAGAATGCTGTTTTCTCTAAAACAGAGCGTTTTTCTTGCATGGCACACTAGGGTTCAGTTAAACTTCCTAAATGGAGTTGAATCACGTTGAGATTCAGTTCTAGCAGCAAGTGTTCATTCAGGCTAAGAACAGCACACTTGTGCTATTCTGGCCATATACAGTGCAAACACTATTCGCGTCTGTTCCCAGCCAGTACAGTTTATTGGACTGAAGAGAAGCTCCTGTTTTACTCACCTTCCAATACTGAGTTGAACTAGATATGCCCCGTTTGTGTAGGAAGCACAGTTCTTTTGTTCTGAGCTAGTTCACTTACGGGGCCTCTAGTAAACACAGTAGAGGGAAAGAATGCTGTTTTCTCTAAAACAGAGTGTTTTTCTTGCATGGCACACTAGGGTTCAATTAAACTTCCTAAACGGAGTTGAAACACGTTGAGATTCAAGTTCCAGCAGAAAGTGTTCATTTAGGCTAAGAACAGCACACTTGTGCTATCTGGCCATATACAGTGCAAATAGCATTCGCGTCTGTTCCCAGCCAGTACAGTGTATTGGCCTGATGAGAAGCTCCTATTTTACTAAGTTTCCAATACTGAGTTGAACTAGATATGCCCCGTTTGTGTAGGAAGCACAGTTCTTTTGTTCTGAGCTAGCTCACTGTACGTGCCCTATAGGAAATACAGTAGAGTGAAAGAATGCTGTTTTATCTAAAACAGAGTGTTTTTCTTGCATGGCACACTAGGGTTCAATTAAACTTCCTAAACGGAGTTGAATCACGTTGAGATTCAAGTTCTAGCAGCAAGTGTTCATTCAGGCTAAGAACAGCACACTTGTGCTTTTCTAGCCATGTACAGTGCAAATAGCATTCGCGTCTGTTGCCAGCCAGTACAGTGTATTAGACTGAAGAGAAGCACCTGTTTTACTCAGTTTCCAGTACTGAGTTGAATTAGATATGCCCCGTTTGTGTAGGAAGCACAGTTCTTTTGTTCTGAGCTAGCTCACTGTACGTGCCCTATAGGAAACACAGTAGAGTGAAAGAATCCTGTTTTCTCTAAAACAGAGCGTTTTTCTTGCATGGCACACTAGGGTTCAATTAAACTTCCTAAACGGAGTTGAATCACGTTGAGATTCAAGTTCTAGTAGCAAGTGTTCATTCAGGCTAAGATCAGCACACTTGTTCTTTTCTGGCCATATACAGTGCAAATAGCATTCACGTCTGTTCCCAACCAGTACAGTGTATTGGACTGAAGAGAAGCTCCTGTTTTACTCAGTTGCCAATACTGAGTTGAACTAGATATGCCCCGTTTGTGTAATAAGCACAGTTCTTTTGTTCTGAGCTAGCTCACTGTAATTGCCCTATAGGAAACACAGTAGAGTGAAAGAATGCTGTTTTCTCTAAAACAGAGTGTTTTTCTTGCATGGCACACTAGGGTTCAATAAAACTTACTAAACAGAGTTGAATCACGTAGAGATTCAAGTTCTAGCAGCAAGTGTTCATTCAGGCTAAGAACAGCACACTTGTTCTTTTCTGGCCATATACAGTGCACTTAGCATTCACGTCTGTTCCCAACCAGTACAGTGTATTGTACTGAAGAGAAGCTCCTGTTTTACTCAGTTTCCAATACTGAATGGAGCTAGATATGCCCCGTTTGTGTAGGAAGCACAGTTCTTTTGTTCTGAGCTAGCTCACTTACGGGCCCTATAGGAAACACAGTAGAGTGAAAGAATGCTGTTTTCTCTAAAACAGAGCGTTTTTCTTGCATGGCACAATAGGGTTCAGTTAAACTTCCTAAATGGAGTTGAATCACGTTGAGATTCACGTTCTAGCAGCAAGTGTTCATTCAGGCTAAGAACAGCACACTTGTGCTATTCTGGCCATATACAGTGCAAACACTATTCGCGTCTGTTCCCAGCCAGTACAGTGTATTGGACTGAAGAGAAGCTCCTGTTTTACTCACCTTCCAATACTGAGTTGAACTAGATATGCCCCGTTTGTGTAGGAAGCACAGTTCTTTTGTTCTGAGCTAGCTCACTGTACGTGCCCTATAGTTAACACAGCAGAGTGAAAGAATGCTGTTTTCTCTAAAACAGAGTGTTTTTCTTGCATGGCACACTAGGGTTTAATTAAACTTCCTAAACGGAGTTGAATCACGTTGAGATTCAAGTTCTAGCAGCAAATGTTCATTCAGGCTAAGAACAGCACACTTGTGCTATTCTGGCCATAAACAGTGCAAATACCATTCGCGTCTGTTCCCAGCCAGTACAGTGTATTGGACTGAAGAGAAGCTCCTGTTTTACTCAGTTTCCAATACTGAGTTGAACTAGATATGCGCCGTTTGTGTAGGAAGCACAGTTCTTTTGTTCTGAGCTAGCTCACTGTACGTGCCCAATAGGAAACACAGCGGAGTGAAAGAATGCTGTTTTCTCTAAAACAGAGTGTTTTTCTAGCATGGCACACTAGGGTTCAATTAAACTTCCTAAACGGAGTTGAATCACGTTGAGATTCAAGTTCTAGCAGCAAGTGTTCATTCAGGCTAAGAACAGCACACTTGTTCTTTTCTGGCCATATACAGTGCAAAGAGCAATTGCGTCTGTTCCCAACCAATACAGTGTATTGGACTGAAGAGAAGCTCCTGTTTTACTCAGTTTCCAATACTGAGTTGAACTAGATATGCCCCGTTTGTGTAGGAAGCACAGTTCTTTTGTTCTGAGCTAGCTCACTTACGGGCCCTATAGGAAACACAGTAGAGGGAAAGAATGCTGTTTTCTCTAAAACAGAGTGTTTTTCTTCCATGGCACACTAGGGTTCAATTAAACTTCCTAAACGGAGTTGAAACACGCTGAGATTCAAGTTCTAGCAGCAAGTGTTCATTCAGGCTAAGAACAGCACACTTGTGCTATTCTGGCCATATACAGTGCAAATAGCATTCGCGTCTGTTTCCAGCCAGTACAGTGTATTGGAGTGATGAGAAGCTTCTGTTTTACTCAGTTTCCAATACTGAGTTGAACTAGATATGCCCCGTTTGTGTAGGAAGCACAGTTCTTTTGTTCTGAGCTAGCTCATTAACGGGCCCTATAGGAAACACAGTAGAGGGAAAGAATGCTGTTTTCTCTAAAACAGAGTGTTTTTCTGGCATTGCACACTATGGTTCAATTAAACTTCCTAAACGGAGCTGAATCACGTTGAGATTCAAGTTCTAGCAGCAAGTATTCATTAAGGCTAAGAACAGCACCCTTGTGCTATACTGGCCATATTCAGTGCAAATAGCATTCGCGTCTGTTCCCAGCCAGTACAGTGTATTGGATTGATGAGAAGCTCATGTTTTACTCAGTTTCCAATGCTGAGTTGAACTAGATATGCCCCGTTTGTGTAGGAAGCACAGTTCTTTTGTTCTGTGCTAGCTCACTTACTGGTCCTATAGGAAACACAGTAGAGGGAAAGAATGCTGTTTTCTCTAAAACAGAGTGTTTTTCTTGCATGGCACACTAGGGTTCAATTAAACTTCCTAATCGGAGTTGAAACACGTTGAGATTCAAGTTCTAGTAGCAAGTATTCATTAAGGCTATGAACAGCACACTTGTGCTATACGGGCCATATACAGTACAAATAGCATTCGCGTCTGTTTCCAGCCAGTACAGTGTATTGGACTGATGAGAAACTTTTTTTTTACTCAGTTTCCAATACTGAGTTGAACTAGATATGCCCTGTTTGTGTAGGAAGCACAGTTCTTTTGTTCTGAGCTAGCTCACTGTACTGCCTTATAGGAAACACAGTAGAGTGAAAGAATGCTGTTTTCTCTAAAACAGAGTGTTTTTCTTGCATGGTACACTAGGGTTCAATTAAACTTCCTAATCGGAGTTGAATCACGTTGAGATTCAAGTTCTAGCAGCAAGTATTCATTAAGGCTAAGAATAGCACACTTGTGCTATAAGGGCCATATACAGTGCAAATAGCATTCGCGTCTGTTCCCAGCTAGTACAGTGTATTGGATTGATGAGAAGCTCCTGTTTTACTCAGTTTCCAATGCTGAGTTTAACTAGATATGCCCCGTTTGTGTAGGAAGCACAGTTCTTTTGTTCTGTGCTAGCTCACTTACTGGTCCTATAGGGAAACACAGTAGAGGGAAAGAATGCTGTTTTCTCTAAAACAGAGTGTTTTTCTTGCATGGCACACTAGGGTTCAATTAAACTTACTAAACGGAGTTGAAACACGTTGAGATTCAAGTTCTAGCAGCAAGTGTTCATTCAGGCTAAGAACAGCACACTTGTGCTATTCTGGCCATATACAGTGCAAATAGCATTCGCGTCTGTTCCCAACCATACAGTGTATTGGATTGAAGAGAAGCTCCTGTTTTACTCAGTTTCCTATACTGAGTTGAGCTAGATATGCCCCGTTTGTGTAGGAAGCACAGTTCTTTTGTTCTGAGCTAGCTCACTGTACGTGCCCTATAGGAAACACAGTAGAGTGAAAGAATGCTGTTTTCTCTAAAACAGAGCGTTTTTCTTGCATGGCACACTAGGGTTCAGTTAAACTTCCTAAATGGAGTTGAATCACGTTGAGATTCACGTTCTAGCAGCAAGTGTTCATTCAGGCTAAGAAGAGCACACTTGTGATATTCTGGCCATATACAGTGCAAACACTATTCGCGTCTGTTCCCAGCCAGTACAGTGTATTGGACTGAAGAGAAGCTCCTGTTTTACTCACCTTCCAATACTGAGTTGAACTAGATATGCCCCGTTTGTGTAGGAAGCACAGTTCTTTTGTTCTGAGCTAGCTCACTGTACGTGCCCTATAGGAAACACACAGGAGTGAAAGAATGCTGTTTTCTCTAAACCAGAGTGTTTTTCTTGCATGGCACACTAGGTTTCAATTAAACTTCCTAAACGGAGTTGAATCACGTTGAGATTCAAGTTCTAGCAGCAAGTGTTCATTCAGGCTAAGAACAGCACACTTGTGCTATTCTGGCCATATACAGTGCAAATAGCATTCGCGTCTGTTCCCAGCCAGTACAGTGTATTGGACTGATGAAAAGCTCCTGTTTTACTCAGTTTCCAATACTGAGTGGAGCTAGATATGTACCCTTTGTGTAGGAAGCACAGTTCTTTTGTTCTGATCTAGCTCACTTTCGGGCCCTATAGGAAACACAGTAGAGGGAAAGAATGCTGTTTTCTCTAAAACAGAGTGTTTTTCTTGCATGGCACACTAGGGTTCAATTAAACTTCCTAATCGGAGTTGAAACACGTTGAGATTCAAGTTCTAGTAGCAAGTATTCATTAAGGCTAAGAACAGCACACTTGTGCTATACGGGCCATATACAGTACAAATAGCATTCGCGTCTGTTTCCAGCCAGTACAGTGTATTGGACTGATGAGACGCTCCTGTTTTACTCAGTTTCCAATACTGAGTTGAACTAGATATGCCCCGTTTGTGTAGGAAGCACAGTTCTTTTGTTCTGAGCTAGCTCACTGTACTGCCTTATAGGAAACACAGTAGAGTGAAAGAATGCTGTTTTCTCTAAAACAGAGTGTTTTTCTTGCATGGTACACTAGGGTTCAATTAAACTTCCTAATCGGAGTTGAATCACGTTGAGATTCAAGTTCTAGCAGCAAGTATTCATTAAGGCTAAGAATAGCACACTTGTGCTATAAGGGCCATATACAGTGCAAATAGCATTCGCGTCTGTTCCCAGCCAGTACAGTGTATTGGATTGATGAGAAGCTCCTGTTTTACTCAGTTTCCAATGCTGAGTTTAACTAGATATGCCCCGTTTGTGTAGGAAGCACAGTTCTTTTGTTCTGTGCTAGCTCACTTACTGGTCCTATAGGGAAACACAGTAGAGGGAAAGAATGCTGTTTTCTCTAAAACAGAGTGTTTTTCTTGCATGGCACACTAGGGTTCAATTAAACTTACTAAACGGAGTTGAATCACGTTGAGATTCAAGTTCTAGCAGCAAGTGTTCATTCAGGCTAAGAACAGCACACTTGTGCTATTCTGGCCATATACAGTGCAAATAGCATTCGCGTCTGTTCCCAACCATACAGTGTATTGGATTGAAGAGAAGCTCCTGTTTTACTCAGTTTCCTATACTGAGTTGAGCTAGATATGCCCCGTTTGTGTAGGAAGCACAGTTCTTTTGTTCTGAGCTAGCTCACTGTACGTGCCCTATAGGAAACACAGTAGAGTGAAAGAATGCTGTTTTCTCTAAAACAGAGCGTTTTTCTTGCATGGCACACTAGGGTTCAGTTAAACTTCCTAAATGGAGTTGAATCACGTTGAGATTCACGTTCTAGCAGCAAGTGTTCATTCAGGCTAAGAAGAGCACACTTGTGATATTCTGGCCATATACAGTGCAAACACTATTCGCGTCTGTTCCCAGCCAGTACAGTGTATTGGACTGAAGAGAAGCTCCTGTTTTACTCACCTTCCAATACTGAGTTGAACTAGATATGCCCCGTTTGTGTAGGAAGCACAGTTATTTTGTTCTGAGCTAGCTCACTTACGGGCCCTATAGGAAACACAGTAGAGGGAAAGAATGCTGTTTTCTCTAAAACAGAGTGTTTTTCTTGCATGGCACACTAGGTTTCAATTAAACTTCCTAAACGGAGTTGAATCACGTTGAGATTCAAGTTCTAGCAGCAAGTGTTCATTCAGGCTAAGAACAGCACACTTGTGCTATTCTGGCCATATACAGTGCAAATAGCATTCGCGTCTGTTCCCAGCCAGTACAGTGTATTGGACTGATGAAAAGCTCCTGTTTTACTCAGTTTCCAATACTGAGTGGAGCTAGATATGCCCCCTTTGTGTAGGAAGCACAGTTCTTTTGCTCTGATCTAGCTCACTTTCGGGCCCTATAGGAAACACAGTAGAGGGAAAGAATGCTGTTTTCTCTAAAACAGAGTGTTTTTCTTGCATGGCACACTAGGGTTCAATTAAACTTCCTAATCGGAGTTGAAACACGTTGAGATTCAAGTTCTAGTAGCAAGTAATCATTAAGGCTAAGAACAGCACACTTGTGCTATACGGGCCATATACAGTACAAATAGCATTCGCGTCTGTTTCCAGCCAGTACAGTGTATTGGACTGATGAGACGCTCCTGTTTTACTCAGTTTCCAATACTGAGTTGAACTAGATATGCCCCGTTTGTGTAGGAAGAACAGTTCTTTTGTTCTGAGCTAGCTCACTTACGGGCCCTATAGGAAACACAGTAGAGGGAAAGAATGCTGTTTTCTCTAAAACAGAGTGTTTTTCTTGCATGGCACACTAGGGTTCAATTAAACTTCCTAAACGGAGTTGAATCACGTTGAGATTCAAGTTCTAGCAGCAAGTGTTCATTCAGACTAAGAACAGCACACTTGTGCTATTCTGGCCATATACAGTGCAAATAGCATTCGCGTCTGTTCCCAACCATACAGTGTATTGGATTGAAGAGAAGCTCCTGTTTTACTCAGTTTCCTATACTGAGTTGAGCTAGATATGCCCCGTTTGTGTAGGAAGCACAGTTCTTTTGTTCTGAGCTAGCTCACTGTACGTGCCCTATAGGAAACACAGTAGAGTGCAAGAATGCTGTTTTTTCTAAAACAGAGCGTTTTTCTTGCATGGCACACTAGGGTTCAGTTAAACTTCCTAAATGGAGTTGAATCACGTTGAGATTCACGTTCTAGCAGCAAGTGTTCATTCAGGCTAAGAACAGCACACTTGTGATATTCTGGCCATATACAGTGCAAACACTATTCGCGTCTGTTCCCAGCCAGTACAGTGTATTGGACTGAAGAGAAGCTCCTGTTTTACTCACCTTCCAATACTGAGTTGAACTACATATGCCCCCTTTGTGTAGGAAGCACAGTTCTTTTGTTCTGATCTAGCTCACTTTCGGGCCCTATAGGAAACACAGTAGAGTGAAAGAATGCTGTTTTCTGTAAAACACAGTGTTTTTCTTGCATGGCACACTAGGGTTCAATTAAACTTCCTAAACGGAGTTGAATCACGTTGAGATTCATGTTCTAGCAGCAAGTGTTCATTCAGGCTAAGAACAGCACACTTGTGCTATCCTGGCCATATACAGTGCAAATAGCATTCGCGTCTGTTCCCAGCCAGTACAGTGTATTGGACTGAAGAGAAGCTCCTGTTTTACTCAGTTTCCAATACTGAGCTGAACTAGATATGCCCCGTTTGTGTAGGAAGCACAGTTCTTTTGTTCTGAGCTAGCTCACTGTACGTGCCCTATAGGAAAAACAGTAGAGTGAAAGAATGCTGTTTTCTCTAAAACAGAGTGTTTTTCTTGCATGGCACACTAGGGTTCAATTAAACATCCTAAACGGAGTTGAATCACGTTGAGATTCAAGTTCTAGCAGCAAGTGTTCATTCAGGCTAAGAACAGCACACTTGTGCTATTCTGGCCATATACAGTGCAAATAGCATTCGCGTCTGTTCCCAGCCAGTACAGTGTATTAGACTGAAGAGAAGCACCTGTTTTACTCAGTTTCCAGTACTGAGTTGAATTAGATATGCCCCGTTTGTGTAGGAAGCACAGTTCTTTTGTTCTGAGCTAGCTCACTGTACGTGCCCTATAGGAAACACAGTAGAGTGAAAGAATCCTGTTTTCTCTAAAACAGAGCGTTTTTCTTGCATGGCACACTAGGGTTCAATTAAACTTCCTAAACGGAGTTGAATCACGTTGAGACTCAAGTTCTAGCAGCAAGTGTTCATTCAGGCTAAGAACAGCACTCTTGTTCTTTTCTGGCCATATACAGTGCAAATAGCATTCACGTCTGTTCCCAACTAGTACAGTGTATTGGACTGAAGAGAAGCTCCTGTTTCACTAAGTTTCCAATACTGAGTTGAACTAGATATTCCCCGTTTGTGTAGGAAGCACAGTTCTTTTGTTCTGAGCTAGCTCACTTACGGGCCCTATAGGAAACACAGTAGAGGGAAAGAATGCTGTTTTCTCTAAAACAGAGTGTTTTTCTTGCATGGCACACTAGGGTTCAATTAAACTTCAAATGGAGTTGAAACACGTTGAGATTCAAGTTCTAGCAGCAAGTGTTCATTCAGGCTAAGAACAACACACTTGTGCTTTTCTGGCCATATACAGTGCAAATAGCATTCGCGTCTGTTCCCAGCCAGTACAGTGTATTGGCCTGATGAGAAGCTCCTATTTTACTAAGTTTCCAATACTGAGTTGAACTAGATATGCCCCGTTTGTGTAGGAAGAACAGTTCTTTTGTTCTGAGCTAGCTCACTTACGGGCCCTATAGGAAACACAGTAGAGGGAAAGAATGCTGTTTTCTCTAAAACAGAGTGTTTTTCTTGCATGGCACACTAGGGTTCAATTAAACTTCCTAAACGGAGTTGAATCACGTTGAGATTCAAGTTCTAGCAGCAAGTGTTCATTCAGGCTAAGAACAGCACACTTGTGCTATTCTGGCCATATACAGTGCAAATAGCATTCGCGTCTGTTCCCAGCCAGTACAGTGTATTGGAATGATGAAAATCTCCTGTTTTACTCAGTTTCCAATACTGAGTGGAGCTAGATATGCCCCCTTTGTGTAGGAAGCACAGTTCTTTTGTTCTGATCTAGCTCACTTTCGGGCCCTATAGGAAACACAGTAGAGGGAAAGAATGCTGTTTTCTCTAAAACAGAGTGTTTTTCTTGCATGGCACACTAGGGTTCAATTAAACTTCCTAATCGGAGTTGAAACACGTTGAGATTCAAGTTCTAGTAGCAAGTATTCATTAAGGCTAAGAACAGCACACTTGTGCTATACGGGCCATATACAGTACAAATAGAATTCGCGTCTGTTTCCAGCCAGTACAGTGTATTGGACTGATGAGAAGCTCCTGTTTTACTCAGTTTCCAATACTGAGTTGAACTAGATAGGCCCCGTTTGTGTAGGAAGCACAGTTCTTTTGTTCTGAGCTAGCTCACTGTACGTGCCTTATAGGAAACACAGTAGAGTGAAAGAATGCTGTTTTCTCTAAAACAGAGTGTTTTTCTTGCATGGTACACTAGGGTTCAATTAAACTTCCTAATCGGAGTTGAATCACGTTGAGATTCAAGTTCTAGCAGCAAGTATTCATTAAGGCTAAGAACAGCACACTTGTGCTATAAGGGCCATATACAGTGCAAATAGCATTTGTGTCTGTTTCCAGCCAGTACAGTGTATTGGACTGATGAGTAGCTCCTGTTTTACTCATTTTCCAATACTGAGTAGAACTAGATATGCCCCGTTTGTGTAGGAAGCACAGTTCTTTTGTTCTGAGCTAGCTTACTTACCGGCCCTATAGGAAACACAGTAGAGTGAAAGAATGCTGTTTTCTCTAAAACACAGTGTTTTTCTTGCATGGCACACTAGGGTTCAATTAAACTTACTAAACGGAGTTGAATCACGTTGAGATTCATGTTCTAGCAGCAAGTGTTCATTCAGGCTAAGAATAGCACACTTGTGCTATTCTGGCCATATACAGTGCAAATAGCATTCGCGTCTGTTCCCAGCCAGTACAGTGTATTGGACTGAAGAGAAGCTCCTGTTTTACTCAGTTTCCAATACTGAGCTGAACTAGATATGCCCCGTTTGTGTAGGAAGCACAGTTCTTTTGTTCTGAGCTAGCTCACTGTACGTGCCCTATAGGAAAAACAGTAGAGTGAAAGAATGCTGTTTTCTCTAAAACAGAGTGTTTTTCTTGCATGGCACACTAGGGTTCAATTAAACTTCCTAAACGGAGTTGAATCACGTTGAGATTCAAGTTCTAGCAGCAAGTGTTCATTCAGGCTAAGAACAGCACACTTGTGCTTTTCTGGCCATATACAGTGCAAATAGCATTCACGTCTGTTCCCAGCCAGTACAGTGTATTAGACTGAAGAGAAGCACCTGTTTTATTCAGTTTCCAGTACTGAGTTGAATTAGATATGCCCCGTTTGTGTAGGAAGCACAGTTCTTTTGTTCTGAGCTAGCTCACTGTACGTGCCCTATAGGAAACACAGTAGAGTGAAAGAATCCTGTTTTCTCTAAAACAGAGCGTTTTTCTTGCATGGCACACTAGGGTTCAATTAAACTTCCTAAACGGAGTTGAATCACGTTGAGATTCAAGTTCTAGCAGCAAGTGTTCATTCAGGCTAAGAACAGCACACTTGTTCTTTTCTGGCCATATACAGTGCAAATAGCATTCACGTCTGTTCCCAACCAGTACAGTGTATTGGACTGAAGAGAAGCTCCTGTTTCACTAAGTTTCCAATACTGAGTTGAACTAGATATTCCCAGTTTGTGTAGGAAGCACAGTTCTTTTGTTCTGAGCTAGCTCACTTACGGGCCCTATAGGAAACATAGTAGAGGGAAAGAATGCTGTTTTCTCTAAAAGAGAGTGTTTTTCTTGCATGGCACACTAGGGTTCAATTAAACTTCCTAAACGGAGTTGAAACACGTTGAGATTCAAGTTCTAGCAGCAAGTGTTCATTCAGGCTAAGAACAGCACACTTGTGCTATTCTGGCCATATACAGTGCAAATAGCATTCGCGTCTGTTCCCAGCCAGTACAGTGTATTGGACTGAAGAGAAGCTCCTGTTTTACTCAGTTTCCAATACTGAGCTGAAATAGATATGCCTCGTTTGTGTAGGAAGCACAGTTCTTTTGTTCTGAGCTAGCTCACTGTACGTGCCCTATAGGAAACACAGTAGAGTGAAAGAATGCTGTTTTCTCTAAAACAGAGTGTTTTTCTTGCATGGCACACTAGGGTTCAATAAAACTTCCTAAACAGAGTTGAATCACGTTGAGATTCAAGTTCTAGCAGCAAGTGTTCGTTCAGGCTAAGAACAGCACACTTGTGCTTTTCTGGCCATATACAGTGCAAATAGCATTCGCGTCTGTTCCCAACCAGTACAGTGTATTGTACTGAAGAGAAGCTCCTGTTTTACTCAGTTTCCAATACTGAGTGGAGCTAGATATGCCCCGTTTGTGTAGGAAGCACAGTTCTTTTGTTCTGAGCTAGCTCACTTACGGGCCGTATAGAAACACAGTAGAGTGAAAGAATGCTGTTTTCTCTAAAACAGAGTGTTTTTCTTGCATGGCACACTAGGGTTCAATTAAACTTCCTAAACGGAGTTGAAACACGTTGAGATTCAAGTTCTAGCAGCAAATGTTCATTCAGGCTAAGAACAGCACACTTGTGCTATTCTGGGCATATACAGTGCAAACACTATTCGCGTCTGTTCCCAGCCAGTACAGTGTATTGGACTGAAGACAAGCTCCCGTTTTACTCAGCTTCCAATACTGAGTTGAACTGGATATGCCCCGTTTGTGTAGGAAGCACAGTTCTTTTGTTTTGAGCTAGCTCACTGTACGTGCCCTATAGGAAACACAGCGGAGTGAAAGAATGCTGTTTTCTCTAAAACAGAGTGTTTTTCTTGCATGGCACACTAGGGTTCAATTAAACTTCCTAAACGGAGTTGAATCACGTTGAGATTCAATTTCTAGCAGCAAGTGTTCATTCAGGCTAAGAACAGCAAACTTGTGCTTTTCTGGCCATATACAGTGCAAATAGCAATCGCGTCTGTTTCCAACCAATACAGTGTTTTGGACTGAAGAGAAGCTCCTGTTTTACTCAGTTTCCAATACTGAGTTGAACTAGATATTCCCCGTTTGTGTAAGAAGCACAGTTCTTTTGTTCTGAGCTAGCTCACTTACGGGCCCTATAGGAAACACAGTAGAGGGAAAGAATGCTGTTTTCTCTAAAACAGAGTGTTTTTCTTGCATGGCACACTAGGGTTCAATTAAACTTCCTAAATGGAGTTGAAACACGTTGAGATTCAAGTTCTAGCAGCAAGTGTTCATTCAGGCTAAGAACAGCACACTTGTGCTATTCTGGCCTTATACAGTGCAAATAGCATTCGCGTCTGTTCCCAGCCAGTACAGTGCATTGGACTGATGAGAAGCTCCTGTTTTACTCATTTTCCAATACTGAGTTGAACTAGATATGCCCCGTTTGTGTAGGAAGCACAGTTCTTTTGTTCTGAGCTAGCTCACTTAGGGGCCCTATAGGAAACACAGTAGAGTGAAAGAATGCTGTTTTCTCTTAAACAGAGTGTTTTTCTTGCATGGTACACTAGGGTTCAATTAAACTTACTAAACGGAGTTGAAACACGTTGAGATTCAAGTTCTAGCAGCAAGTGTTCATTCAGGCTAAGAACAACACACTTGTGCTTTTCTGGCCATATACAGAGCAAATAGCATTCGCGTCTGTTCCCAAACAGTACAGTGTATTGGACTGTAGAGAAGCTCCTGTTTTACTCAGTTTCTAATACTGAGTGGAGCTAGATATGCCCCGTTTGTGTAGGAAGCACAGTTCTTTTGTTCTGAGCTAGCTCACTGTACGTGCCCTATAGGAAACACAGTAGAGGGAAAGGATGCTGTTTTCTCTAAAACAGAGCGTTTTTCTTGCATGGCACACTAGGGTTCATTTAAACTTCCTAAACGGAGTTGAATCACGTTGAGATTCAAGTTCTAGCAGCAAGTGTTCATTCAGGATAAGAACAGCACCCTTGTGCTTTTCTGTCCATATACAGTACAAATAGCATTCGCGTCTCTCCCAGCCAGTACAGTGTATTGGACTGAAGAGAAGCTCCTGTTTTACTCAGTTTCCAATACTGAGTGGAGCTAGATATGCCCCGTTTGTATAGGAAGCACAGTTCTTTTGTTCTGAGCTAGCTCACTGTACGTGCCCTATAGGAAACACAGTAGAGTGAAAGAATGCTGTTTTCTCTAAAACAGAGAGTTTTTCTTGCATGGCACACTAGGGTTCAATGAAACTTCCTAAACGGAGTTGAATCACGTTGAGATTCAAGTTCTAGCAGCAAGTGTTCATTCAGGCTATAACAGCACACTTGTGCTTTTCTGCCCATATACAGTGCAAATAGCATTCGTGTCTGTTCCCAGCCAGTACAGTGTATTGGAGTGATGAGAAGCTCCTGTTTTACTCAGTTTCCAATACTGAGTTGAACTAGATTTGCCCCGTTTGTGTAGGAAGCACAGTTCTTTTGTTCTGATCTAGCTCAATTTCGGGCCCTATAGGAAACACAGTAGAGGGAAAGAATGCTGTTTTCTCTAAAACAGAGTGTTTTTCTTGCATGGCACACTAGGGTTCAATTAAACTTCCTAAACGGAGTTGAAACACGTTGAGATTCAAGTTCTAGCAGCAAGTGTTCATTCAGGCTAAGAACAGCACACTTGTGCTATTCTGGCCATATACAGTGCAAATAGCATTCGCGTCTGTTCCCAACCATACAGTGTATTGGATTGAAGAGAAGCTCCTGTTTTACTCAGTTTCCTATACTGAGTTGAGCTAGATATGCCCCGTTTGTGTAGGAAGGACAGTTCTTTTGTTCTGAGCTAGCTCACTGTACGTGCCCTATAGGAAACACAGTAGAGTGAAAGAATGCTGTTTTCTCTAAAACAGAGCGTTTTTCTTGCATGGCACACTAGGGTTCAGTTAAACTTCCTAAATGGAGTTGAATCACGTTGAGATTCACGTTCTAGCAGCAAGTGTTCATTCAGGCTAAGAACAGCACACTTGTGCTATTCTGGCCATATACAGTGCAAACACTATTCGCGTCTGTTCCCAGCCAGTACAGTGTATTGGACTGAAGAGAAGCTCCTGTTTTACTCACCTTCCAATACTGAGTTGAACTAGATATGCCCCGTTTGTGTAGGAAGCACAGTTCTTTTGTTCTGAGCTAGCTCACTGTACGTGCCCTATAGGAAACACAGAGGAGTGAAAGAATGCTGTTTTCTCTAAAACAGAGTGTTTTTCTTGCATGGCACACTAGGGTTCAATTAAACTTCCTAAACGGAGTTGAAACACGTTGAGATTCAAGTTCTAGCAGCAAGTATTCATTAAGGCTAAGAACAGCACACTTCTGCTATACGGGCCATATACAGTGCAAATAGCATTCGCGTCTGTTCCCAGCCTGTACAGTTAATTGGACTGAAGAGAAGCTCCTGTTTTACTCAGTTTCCAATACTGAGTTGAACTAGATATTCCCCGTTTGTGTAGGAAGCACAGTTCTTTTGTTCTGAGCTAGCTCACTTTCGGGCCCTATAGGAAACACAGTAGAGTGAAAGAATGCTGTTTTCTCTAAAACAGAGTGTTTTTCTTGCATGGTACACTACGGTTCCATTAAACTTCCTAAACGGAGTTGAATCGCTTTGAGATTCAAGTTCTAGCAGCAAGTATTCATTAAGGCTAAGAACAGCACACTTGTGCTATACGGGCCATATACAGTGCAAATAGCATTCGCGTCTGTTTCCAGCCAGTACAGTGTATTGGACTGATGAGTAGCTCCTGTTTTACTCATTTTCCAATACTGAGTTGAACTAGATATGCCCCGTTTGTGTAGGAAGGACAGTTCTTTTGTTCTGAGCTAGCTCACTTAAGGGCCCTATAGGAAACACAGTAGAGGGAAAGAATGCTGTTTTCTCTAAAACAGAGTGTTTTTCTTGCATGGCACACTAGGGTTCAATTAAACTTCCTAAACGGAGTTGAAACCCGTTGAGATTCAAGTTCTAGCAAAAAGTGTTCATTCAGGCTAAGAACAGCACACTTGTGCTATTCTGGCCATATACAGTGCAAATAGCATTCGCGTCTGTTCCCAGCCAGTACAGTGTATTGGCCTGATGAGAAGCTCCTGTTTTACTAAGTTTCCAATACTGAGTTGAACTAGATATACGCCGTTTGTGTAGGAAGCACAGTTCTTTTGTTCTGAGCTAACTCACTGTACGTGCCCTATAGGAAACACAGCGGAGTGAAAGAATGCTGTTTTCTCTAAAACAGAGTGTTTTTCTTGCATGGCACACTAGGGATCAATTAAACTTCCTAAACGGAGTTGAATCACGTTGAGATTCAAGTTCTAACAGCAAGTGTTCATTCAGGCTAAGAACAGCACACTTGTGCTTTTCTGGCCATATACAGTGCAAATAGCATTCGCGTCTGTTCCCAGCCAGTACAGTGTATTGGACTGAAGAGAAGCTCCTGTTTTACTCAGTTTCCAATACTGAGTTGAACTAGATTTGCCCTGTTTGTGTAGGAAGCACAGTTCTTTTGTTCTGATCTAGCTCAATTTCGGGCCCTATAGGAAACACAGTAGAGGGAAAGATTGCTGTTTTCTCTAAAACAGAGTGTTTTTCTTGCATGGCACACTAGGGTTCAATTAAACTTCCTAAACGGAGTTGAAACACGTTTAGATTCAAGTGCTAGCAGCAAGTGTTCATTCAGGCTAAGAACAGCACACTTGTGCTATTCTGGCCATATACAGTGCAAATAGCATTCGCGTCTGTTCCCAACCATACAGTGTATTGGATTGAAGAGAAGCTCCTGTTTTACTCAGTTTCCTATACTGAGTTGAGCTAGATATGCCCCGTTTGTGTAGGAAGGACAGTTCTTTTGTTCTGAGCTAGCTCACTGTACGTGCCCTATAGGAAACACAGTAGAGTGAAAGAATGCTGTTTTCTCTAAAACAGAGCGTTTTTCTTGCATGGCACACTAGGGTTCAGTTAAACTTCCTAAATGGAGTTGAATCACGTTGAGATTCACGTTCTAGCAGCAAGTGTTCATTCAGGCTAAGAACAGCACACTTGTGCTATTCTGGCCATATACAGTGCAAACACTATTCGCGTCTGTTCCCAGCCAGTACAGTGTATTGGACTGAAGAGAAGCTCCTGTTTTACTCACCTTCCAATACTGAGTTGAACTAGATATGCCCCGTTTGTGTAGGAAGCACAGTTCTTTTGTTCTGAGCTAGCTCACTGTACGTGCCCTATAGGAAACACAGAGGAGTGAAAGAATGCTGTTTTCTCTAAAACAGAGTGTTTTTCTTGCATGGCACACTAGGGTTCAATTAAACTTCCTAAACGGAGTTGAAACACGTTGAGATTCAAGTTCAAGCAGCAAGTATTCATTAAGGCTAAGAACAGCACACTTGTGCTATACGGGCCATATACAGTGCAAATAGCATTCGCGTCTGTTCCCAGCCTGTACAGTTAATTGGACTGAAGAGAAGCTCCTGTTTTACTCAGTTTCCAATACTGAGTTGAACTAGATATTCCCCGTTTGTGTAGGAAGCACAGTTCTTTTGTTCTGAGCTAGCTTACTGTACGTGCCCTATACGAAACACAGAGGAGTGAAAGAATGCTGTTTTCTCTAAAACAGAGTGTTTTTCTTGCATGGTACACTACGGTTCAATTAAACTTCCTAAACGGAGTTGAATCACTTTGAGATTCAAGTTCTAGCAGCAAGTATTCATTAAGGCTAAGAACAGCACACTTGTGCTATACAGGCCATATACAGTGCAAATAGCATTCGCGTCTGTTTCCAGCCAGTACAGTGTATTGGACTGATGAGTAGCTCCTGTTTTACTCATTTTCCAATACTGAGTTGAACTAGATATGCCCCGTTTTTGTAGGAAGCACAGTTCTTTTGTTCTGAGCTAGCTCACTTAAGGGCCCTATAGGAAACACAGTAGAGGGAAAGAATGCTGTTTTCTCTAAAACAGAGTGTTTTTCTTGCATGGCACACTAGGGTTCAATTAAACTTCCTAAACGGAGTTGAAACACGTTGAGATTCAAATTCTAGCAGAAAGTGTTCATTCAGGCTAAGAACAGCACACTTGTGCTATTCTGGCCATATACAGTGCAAATAGCATTCGTGTCTGTTCCCAGCCAGTACAGTGTATTGGCCTGATGAGAAGCTCCTGTTTTACTAAGTTTCCAATACTGAGTTGAACTAGATATACCCCGTTTGTGTAGGAAGCACAGTTCTTTTGTTCTGAGCTAGCTCACTGTACGTGCCCTATAGGAAACACAGCGGAGTGAAAGAATGCTGTTTTCTCTAAAACAGAGTGTTTTTCTTGCATGGCACACTAGGGATCAATTAAACTTCCTAAACGGAGTTGAATCACGTTGAGATTCAAGTTCTAACAGCAAGTGTTCATTCAGGCTAAGAACAGCACACTTGTGCTTTTCTGGCCATATACAGTTCAAATAGCATTCGCGTCTGTTCCCAGCCAGTACAGTGTATTGGACTGAAGAGAAGCTCCTGTTTTACTCAGTTTCCAATACTGAGTTGAGCTAGATATGCCCCGTTTGTGTATGAAGCACAGTTCTTATGTTCTGAGCTAGCTCAATTTCGGGCTTATAGGAAACACAGTAGAGGGAAAGAATGCTGTTTTCTCTAAAACAGAGTGTTTTTCTTGCATGGCACACTAGGGTTCAATTAAACTTCCTAAACGGAGTTGAAACACGTTGAGATTCAAGTTCTAGCAGCAAGTGTTCATTCAGGCTAAGAACAGCACACTTGTGCTATTCTGGCCATATACAGTGCAAATAGCATTCGCGTCTGTTCCCAACCATACAGTGTATTGGATTGAAGAGAAGCTCCTGTTTTACTCAGTTTCCTATACTGAGTTGAGCTAGATATGCCCCGTTTGTGTAGGAAGGACAGTTCTTTTGTTCTGAGCTAGCTCACTGTACGTGCCCTATAGGAAACACAGTAGAGTGAAAGAATGCTGTTTTCTCTAAAACAGAGCGTTTTTCTTGCATGGCACACTAGGGTTCAGTTAAACTTCCTAAATGGAGTTGAATCACGTTGAGATTCACGTTCTAGCAGCAAGTGTTCATTCAGGCTAAGAACAGCACACTTGTGCTATTCTGGCCATATACATGCAAACACTATTCGCGTCTGTTCCCAGCCAGTACAGTGTATTGGACTGAAGAGAAGCTCCTGTTTTACTCACCTTCCAATACTGAGTTGAACTAGATATGCCCCGTTTGTGTAGGAAGCACAGTTCTTTTGTTCTGAGCTAGCTCACTGTACGTGCCCTATAGGAAACACAGAGGAGTGAAAGAATGCTTTTTTTTCTAAAACAGAGTGTTTTTCTTGCATGGCACACTAGGGTTCAATTAAACTTCCTAAACGGAGTTGAAACACGTTGAGATTCAAGTTCTAGCAGCAAGTATTCATTAAGGCTAAGAACAGCACACTTGTGCTATACGGGCCATATACAGTGCAAATAGCATTCGCGTCTGTTCCCAGCCTGTACAGTTAATTGGACTGAAGAGAATCTCCTGTTTTACTCAGTTTCCAATACTGAGTTGAACTAGATATTCCCCGTTTGTGTAGGAAGCACAGTTCTTTTGTTCTGAGCTAGCTCACTTTCGGGCCCTATAGTAAACACAGTAGATTGAAAGTATGCTGTTTTCTCTAAAACAGAGTGTTTTTCTTGCATGGTACACTACGGTTCAACTAAACTTCCTAAACGGAGTTGAATCACTTTGAGATTCAAGTTCTAGCACCAAGTATTCATTAAGGCTAAGAACAGCACACTTGTGCTATACGGGCCATATACAGTGCAAATAGCATTCGCGTCTGTTTCCAGCCAGTACAGTGTATTGGACTGATGAGTAGCTCCTGTTTTACTCATTTTCCAATACTGCGTTGAACTAGATATGCCCCGTTTGTGTAGGAAGCACAGTTCTTTTGTTCTGAGCTAGCTCACTTAAGGGCCCTATAGGAAACACAGTAGAGGGAAAGAATGCTGTTTTCTCTAAAACAGAGTGTTTTTCTTGCATGGCACACTAGGGTTCAATTAAACTTCCTAAACGGAGTTGAAACACGTTGAGATTCAAGTTCTAGCAAAAAGTGTTCATTCAGGCTAAGAACAGCACACTTGTGCTATTCTGGCCATATACAGTGCAAATAGCATTCGCGTCTGTTCCCAGCCAGTACAGTGTATTGGCCTGATGAGAAGCTCCTGTTTTACTAAGTTTCCAATACTGAGTTGAACTAGATATACCCCGTTTGTGTAGGAAGCACAGTTCTTTTGTTCTGAGTTAACTCACTGTACCTGCCCTATAGGAAACACAGCGGAGTGAAAGAATGCTGTTTTCTCTAAAACAGAGTGTTTTTCTTGCATGGCACACTAGGGATCAATTAAACTTCCTAAACGGAGTTGAATCACGTTGAGATTCAAGTTCTAACAGCAAGTGTTCATTCAGGCTAAGAACAGCACACTTGTGCTTTTCTGGCCATATACAGTGCAAATAGCATTCGCGTCTGTTCCCAGCCAGTATAGTGTATTGGACTGAAGAGAAGCTCCTGTTTTACTCAGTTTCCAATACTGAGTTGAGCTAGATATGCCCCGTTTGTGTATGAAGCACAGTTCTTTTGTTCTGAGCTAGCTCACTGAACGTGCCATATAGGAAACACAGTAGAGTGAAAGAATGCTGTTTTCTCTAAAACAGAGTGTTTTTCTTTCATGGCACACTAGGGTTCAATTAAACTTCCTAAACGGAGTTGAATCACGTTGAGATTCAAGTTCTAGCAGCAAGTGTTCATTCAGGCTAAGAACAGCACACTTGTGCTTTTCTGGCCATATACATTCCAAATAGCATTCGTGTCTGTTTCCAGCCAGTACAGTGTATTGGACTGAAGAGAAGCTCCTGTTTTACTCAGTTTCCAATACTGAGTTGAACTAGATATGCCCCGTTTGTGTAGGAAGCACAGTTCTTTTGTTTTGAGCTAGCTCACTTACGGGCCCTATAGGAAACACAGTAGAGGGAAAGAATGATGTTTTCTCTAAAACAGAGTGTTTTTCTTGCATGGCACACTAGGGTTCAATTAAACTTCCTAAACGGAGTTGAATCACGTTGAGATTCAAGTTCTAGAAGCAAGTGTTCATTCAGGCAAGAACAGCACACTTGTGATATTCTGGCCATATACAGTGCAAATAGCATTCGCGTCTGTTCCCAGCCTGTACAGTTAATTGGACTGAAGAGAATCTCCTGTTTTACTCAGTTTCCAATACTGAGTTGAACTAGATATTCCCCGTTTGTGTAGGAAGCACAGTTCTTTTGTTCTGAGCTAGCTCACTTTCGGGCCCTATAGGAAACACAGTAGAGTGAAAGAATGCTGTTTTCTCTAAAACAGAGTGTTTTTCTTGCATGGTACACTACGGTTCAACTAAACTTCCTAAACGGAGTTGAATCACTTTGAGATTCAAGTTCTAGCACCAAGTATTCATTAAGGCTAAGAACAGCACACTTGTGCTATACGGGCCATATACAGTGCAAATAGCATTCGCGTCTGTTTCCAGCCAGTACAGTGTATTGGACTGATGAGTAGCTCCTGTTTTACTCATTTTCCAATACTGCGTTGAACTAGATATGCCCCGTTTGTGTAGGAAGCACAGTTCTTTTGTTCTGAGCTAGCTCACTTAAGGGCCCTATAGGAAACACAGTAGAGGGAAAGAATGCTGTTTTCTCTAAAACAGAGTGTTTTTCTTGCATGGCACACTAGGGTTCAATTAAACTTCCTAAACGGAGTTGAAACACGTTGAGATTCAAGTTCTAGCAAAAAGTGTTCATTCAGGCTAAGAACAGCACACTTGTGCTATTCTGGCCATATACAGTGCAAATAGCATTCGCGTCTGTTCCCAGCCAGTACAGTGTATTGGCCTGATGAGAAGCTCCTGTTTTACTAAGTTTCCAATACTGAGTTGAACTAGATATACCCCGTTTGTGTAGGAAGCACAGTTCTTTTGTTCTGAGTTAACTCACTGTACGTGCCCTATAGGAAACACAGCGGAGTGAAAGAATGCTGTTTTCTCTAAAACAGAGTGTTTTTCTTTCATGGCACACTAGGGTTCAATTAAACTTCCTAAACGGAGTTGAATCACGTTGAGATTCAAGTTCTAGCAGCAAGTGTTCATTCAGGCTAAGAACAGCACACTTGTGCTTTTCTGGCCATATACATTGCAAATAGCATTCGTGTCTGTTTCCAGCCAGTACAGTGTATTGGACTGAAGAGAAGCTCCTGTTTTACTCAGTTTCCAATACTGAGTTGAACTAGATATGCCCCGTTTGTGTAGGAAGCACAGTTCTTTTGTTTTGAGCTAGCTCACTTACGGGCCCTATAGGAAACACAGTAGAGGGAAAGAATGATGTTTTCTCTAAAACAGAGTGTTTTTCTTGCATGGCACACTAGGGTTCAATTAAACTTCCTAAACGGAGTTGAATCACGTTGAGATTCAAGTTCTAGAAGCAAGTGTTCATTCAGTCAAGAACAGCACACTTGTGATATTCTGGCCATATACAGTGCAAATAGCATTCACGTCTGTTCCCAGCTAGTACAGTGTATTGGACTGAAGAGAAGCTCCTGTTTTACTCAGTTTCCAATAATGAGTTGAACTAGATATGCCCCGTTTGTGTAGGAAGCACAGTTCTTTTGTTCTGAACTAGCTCACTTACGGGCCCTATAGGAAACACAGTAGAGTGAAAGAATGCTGTTTTCTCTAAAACAGAGTGTTTTTCTTGCATGGCACACTAGGGTTCAATTAAACTTCCTAAACGGAGTTGAATCACGTTGAGATTCAAGTTCTAGCAGCAAGTGTTCATTCAGGCTAAGAACAGCACACTTGTGCTATTCTGGCCATATACAGGGAAAATAGCATTCGCGTCTGTTCCCAGCCAGTACAGTGTATTGGACTGAAGAGAAGCTCCTGTTTTACTCAGTTTCCAATACTGAGTTGAACTAGATATGCCCTGTTTGTGTAGGAAGCACAGTTCTTTTGTTCTGAGCTAGCTCACTGTACGTGCCCTATAGGAAACACAGTAGAGTGAAAGAATGCAGTTTTCTCTAAAACAGAGTGTTTTTCTTGCATGGCACACTAGGGTTCAATTAAACTTCCTAAACGGAGTTGAATCACGTTGAGATTCAAGTTCTAACAGCAAGTGTTCATTCAGGCTAAGAACAGCACACTTGTGCTTTTCTGGCCATACACAGTGCAAATAGCATTCGCGTCTGTCCCAACCAGGACAGTGTATTGGACTGAAGAGTAGCTCCTGTTTTACTCAGTTTCCAATACTGAGTTGAGCTAGATATGCCCCGTTTGTGTAGGAAGCACAGTTCTTTTGTTCTGAGCTAGCTCACTCTACGTGCCCTATAGGAAACACAGTAGAGTGAAAGAATGCTGTTTTCTCTAAAACAGAGTGTTTTTCTTGCATGGCACACTTGGGTTCAATTAAACTTCCTAAACCGAGTTGAATCACGTTGAGATTCAAGTTCTAGAAGCAAGTTTTCACTAAGGCTAAGAACAGCACACTTGTGCTATACTGGACATATACAGTGCAAATAGCATTCTCGTCTGTTGACAGCCAGTACAGTGTATTGGACTGATGAGAAGCTCCTGTTTTACTCAGTTTCCAATACTGAGTTGAACTAGATATGCCCCTTTTGTGTAGGAAGCACAGTTCTTTTGTTCTGAGCTAGCTCACTATACGTGCCCTATAGGAAACACAGTAGAGTGAAAGAATGCTGTTTTCTCTAAAACAGAGTGTTTTTCTTCCATGGCACCCTAGGGTTCAATTAAACTTCCTAAACCGAGTTGAATCACGTTGAGATTCAAGTTCTAGCAGCAAGAATTCATTAAGGCTAACAACAGCACACTTGTGCTATACTGGCCATATACAGTGCAAACAGCATTCGCGTCTGTTGACAGCCAGTACAGTGTATTGGACTGATGAGAAGCTCCTGTTTTACTCAGTTTCCAATACTGAGTTGAACTAGATATGCCCCGTTTGTGTAGGAAGCAGAGTTCTTTTGTTCTGAGCTAGCTCACTTACAGGCCCTATAGGAAACAC